>NC_035434.2:2033900-2372884 GCF_002127325.2 Helianthus annuus
ACAAGAAATATAACAACTGATGTATCAAGCTTCAGATCATCATCCCTTTGGCATAAACAATCAGAACTCCCCCTCATAACAAACTATTTTCCCATTATGATTTCAAAACACTTAAGTTTGTTTTAATCAAAATGGTTTTTCCAGAAAATAAGTTTTGTTGATTTTACCATTTGTAAGTTGGGGATCTTATCATCACATTGTTTACCAAATTTTGAATAATAGTTAAATCAAGTTCAACTTAATGACCTTGATTAACCACTTGTAGAATCAAAAACTAAACCAATTGTAAAAACAACATATCAAACATTTTCAACCTTTTACCATCTGATGGTTGAATTCTCAAAGTGCCGATTCATACACCACGCTTACCAACCTGGGAATTCCGGCAATTCACACTTTTCAACACAAATTTTCAAGAATGATGCCAATTCATGCTCCGCGATTACCAACTTGGGAGCTCCGGCAAGTCAGGTGTTTATTCAACGAAGAATATGTCCAACCAAGCCTGACCAGCCTTGGGTGTAACCTTTTCAGTCTCTTTTGGGGTTACATTTTTTCTTTTAGCTTGGTAAAATTCTTTCACCCCTTTAGCCTTCCCTTATATCATTTTTCCAAAAATACTTTTCACCGTAGGGTTAAAGGCTTTTTCAACATCTAATTCTTTCTTTGTCAACATCTAATTCTTTCTTTGTAGGAAAGAATTGATTTGAAATTTCAAATTTTCCGATTTTAGATTTGAAATTTTTAGCATTCAGTGGCGGAAAATTCACATCGTCCACTATCGGAACTTTCTTCTCATCATTTACAACAACCGGTGGCTCCTCTGTCTTTGTGGAGATAGATTCATCACCAAAATTGTTACCTGAGCCCTTAACAACCCATTTTTGATTTTTCAAATTTTCTTTCCCTTTTATCACATTCTTTGAACATTAACCTATCTCGAAGGTTGAATTTTCAAAGCCTGTAAATGTTTTGGTTGCTAGTTCAGTTTTCTCAACAACTTTCTGTTTCAGTTTACCAGACACTTCCTGTTTTGGTTTGAACGTTTTAGGACAGTTTCTTGCAATGTGTCCAGCAATTTTGCACTGAAAACAGGTTCTCGATTCAATCTTCGTTTGAACAGCATTCTTTTTCAAATCTTCTTGCTTCTTGGAAAGGAATTCCTGATTTGTTTGCTTCCTGAATGATTGTTCTTTCTCAGCTTCTGAAGTTTTTCCTGAAACAAACACAGTTTTTGGTTTATAAACTTTTTCATTTTTATAATTTTTCGGTTGATTAAATCCAAGACCTTTCTTTTTGAAATTACGATTATGATTTGGTTTCTTTTGGAAACTATAACCACAATTGTAACCCATTTTCTTGTTAATTCTTTGTTGATCTCTTGAAGTGTATTGTTTAGGTTTTCCAGTAAGATTTAAATCTTTTATTTCAGAAATATTAATTTCTGTGATTTTGAAAACCTTGTTAATCATTTCGATTTTAACACTTCTTATTGGAAAAATCTCATCAGAATATAATTTGTCAGAATCTTTCAAAGTATATGCTACTTTGAATGATTCATCATTCAAATTAGATTTTGATAGCAAAAATTGTTTGTCATAAACCCGTTTGTCCTTTTTGATTGTTGGCTTTGACGCATCGGACTCAGACTTTGACTCGGGTTTGGACTCCGTGTTTGACTCCTCACTGTCATCTTTATCTAACACCTGATCGACCACACTTTTTATCAACTTTGACTCATGATCAATGTCGGATGACGTATATGTAACATCAATATTTTCTGGCAAGTTATCCGATGGCCCAGATTCCCATCGTAAGTTAATTGCCTTTTTGACTCTTTCGGAATTTGGATTACGAGGCGAATATCCATTTTTGATCGGGGGCGGACATCTATGATAGACCACACTTGGTTTCTTACCAGAACTTTTCACTTCATCTTCATCTTTTGTCTCGGATTTCTTTTCTTCTGAATTCCTTACTTCTCCAAAAGTTTTCAAATTCTCCAAAATCGGATAGATCCTGTCAACAACAAAAGTAGAACATGAGTAACTTTCTAATAACTTTTTAACTCTCTCAGTTTCTATCTTTTGTGTTGCCAGCTTCAACTCCAAATCAGCACATTTCTTTATATGAAAGTTGACATCATCAAGCTGTCTCAGGTACGCTCCTTTGAGTGTATTCATTGCTACGGCTTGTTCATAGTTCGACTCGGTGTACTTGTTCAACTCTCTGTTCATCATATCATATAATTCTTTCAATCTATTAATGTTGTGCAATAGCTCATTGTTCTGTTTGATTAAAGAATCACAGTTCATGCACTTTTCTGGAACTTTGACAGGTTCTGCATCAACTTTGATTTGAAATTCAGGTCTTTGACTGTTCTGTTTGATCATAAAAATTCAGCTCTTCTCTTTCTCTCGGCTTCAGCCTCAGCTCTTAATCTCTCTTCCTCTTCTTCCTCTTCTTCAAGCTTTCTCTGTCTTTCTTCAGCAACTTCTCTAACTTTTCTGTATTTTTCTGCCCATTTTAGATCGTAGGCATTTGCAATGAAAGCTTTAACATTTGAAGTGTCTTTGGACATCTCTTTGGCCATGAATTCTTGGTCTTGACAAAAATTGTCCCAACTAAACCTTCAGCCAACTTTTCATCTTCTTGGTCTGCCAAACACACTTTGCTGTTTGTTGGAAGATATTTATCCCAGCTGAAACTATCATATTTTCCTAGACACGCTCTTTTTGAATCTTCAATCTCTCCTCTCCCATGTGCAGTTTGTGCCTGATGCTATGCTTGTTGTTGTGGTGCAATTTGATGATATATCGCCTTTTTGTAATAATCATTGTTTCCGAAGGGATTTTGAGCTCCACGCGCTTCTCGATTTGTGCACTCTCTCTTGAAATGCCCCTTCTCTCTTCAACGAAAACACGTAACTTTAGATTTATCAAAATCTAAAGCTAAAACATGAGCTTCACGAAAATAAACTCGGCCTGTAATTTGTTTAAACTTTTCGGCTCGTCTCAACACACTGGCCATGCACCATTTAATATCCATCAACTCCATTTCCTCTGCATCTATTTGATCGTAATCCTCTTTCGTGAGCATTGGATTACCGATCTTTCCGGCCACAAAACTACTATAGGATTCCAATACCATTCCCAACAAAGACATTTGATTTTTAGCAATCTTTTCAGTATAATCTTGATCATTCTCAAGACTAAGAACAATATTGCATTGAAGTTTTCTTCCATTCTTTGTTGTAGAAATGTTTGGATCGAATGATGAAAATCTTGTGCTGCTTGATCCCTGGGATTTCTTTTCAGAAGAATCTTTCGCACTAAAATCAGTTTCAACTTTTGGAGAAAGATTTGTCGTTCCTGTAACACCACTCTTGTAATACAAGCTGATGTCCTATTCTCCATCATAATTCTTCATCATGACGATCTTTCTCTTCTCCATCTCTTGAGCTTCCAGGTGTTTGATGAAATCTCCCAGTGTCATACTTTTATAATCTTTTCTGTGGATCTCAACATCATCAGAAACGTTCCCTATATTTCATGAGGTAGCGCATCTGCAAGTTTTTCAATTAATTCATCAGTATCCTTTTTAATACCAAGTTTTGACATATTTCTCACCAAGTTACAATATCTTTCTATAATTTGCTTGGTGTTTTCAGATTTTAGTCCCCGAAACAGATCAAATTCTCTCTTCATGAGAGACATTTTGTTTTTGAGCATATCATCACTTCCAACAAATTTTGCTTCCAATTCTGTCCAAATTGAAAAAGCAGTCCCATCATGTTGAAGTAGTATCAAAATATCTTCTTTTATCGCTTGCTGAAGCAGACTCACCATCAGTTTCTCATCTCTATATTTCTTTTTATATTCCATACTCATTTCTCTGATTGTTAACTGCACACCATTTGTTGTGGGTCTAACATATGGTTCTTCAATGTGTTCCCAAGCATCCAAATGATATGCCTCAACCCAGTTTCCAAACCATTCAGACCACACATTGTAATCATCAATATCCATGAGTTTAGGCGGTTTCTGAGATGTCCCGGTTTCATTTTCAAGTAAAGCATTCTGAGTAATTGTAATTGGACTAGCAAAGGCATTGTAAAATTCGTTGTCCATTGTTCAATATGTCCAAAGGTTCACAAATTTCCAAGTTTAGGCAAAACTGTATTTTGGAGCGAAATCAACTTAGTGCTTTTCGAGCGAAATCCCAAAATCTCACTGGAGCGAAATCAGATGTAGTGTGCAGCTGGAGCGAAATCAGATGTAGTGTGCAGCTGGAGCGAAATTAGATGTAGTGTGCTCCTGGAGCGAAATCACACTTAGCGTTAGAGCGAAATCTGATCTAGGAGCGAAATCTCACTGCAATTTCGAGCGAAATCAAGAATAAACTATGATTTCGAGCGAAATCAACCACAAACATTGCTGATGTCATCTTGTAATCGAGCAGTTTGGAGCGAAATCAAGTAAAAACAGGGTTTTAGATCGATTTTAACTTTTAAACTTTTTAGGATTTATCAATACATATTTGTGTGTGATATGTGTGAATTTGAGCTGGTTTTACCGAGAAAAATTTTTAAAATTTTCAAAGAAGGTGTAGAAAATCAGAAAATGCAGCTGAAATGGCAAGAACTCTTCCTCCTGAGCTCTGATACCACTTGTAGGATCGTTTTCGAGCCTTAACGAGTCGATCAGAAGAATTCCTATCCAAAACAAGAGGCGGAAACTAATGTTTTGGTGCGATTTCTGCCGTACTCACTTTTATCTGTTGTTTTATTGCTCAAATGATCAATTACAAGCTCTGACAACACTTCGGTAGCACTTCGTGACTACCGGAATGACAATGACCTAGACAACTATTCCTGATTTTGCTCCTGATACCGTATATATAGTGTATCAGATTTCGCTCCAAAGACATATCACTAGGAGCGAAATTATGACCTTACAACTTCGGGCGAAATCAACATTATAGGCACTTGGGGCGAAATCAGGATTATTGGGATTTTGCTCCAAATGACCATATGTCATTTGGGGCGAAATCACCTCTAATACAAGTTTCTTGGACTTCGAGCCCTGTTCTATCCTATACAACGAAAGACTCGATACAAGACGTAGTCGACAGATGTGGTGCATTAACAACTTCACATATATGTAATATCTTACTAATATAATGAGATAAATTAAATATTTTTACTCACTACAAAAGACCAGAACTTCAGTTTATTATAAAATCTCTTTTATAAGTATTATAATTTCCAAAATCCCCTTACGGGACTTAAATTGGTTTAAAATACTTTTTGGGCATATATGTTAATATCCTACTGATGTATTAACATATTTTAAGCATAATAACATTAAGACCTGTATATAATTCATTTGGTTACCCGTTACGCGTTTACGCGTTCGGATCGTTTATGTGACTAGTTTACATAAAATAGCCAAAACGGGTTTAACCTTATCATTAAATCCTCAAATTCTAGAATGTGTTTAATTTATCCATATTATACAAGTATCCAAGCTTGTCGGGTCTAAACCACATTCTATTCCGATCTCCGCTTAATCTAGTGTTTAGAACCGTAAAGTTTCTTTCTAGCTAGCCGGTCTAAGTCTTTTACTTAACTAAAGACCCGTTAGCATCCTAATAGGTTATTAAACCTTCTATACAGATTAAGTAGCATCCAGTAGAAGGTATCATCAAAAAGCTTTAGGATTTTGACGGCTGAGTTACCTTTCATACTTAGCTCAGGTAAATACTTTTAACTTATTTTCCCTATACGGGCTTAGGATATGGTCTTATAATAAAACCACTTGGTCGGGTATGAAATCATTTAATCGGATTGTGATTAATAAATTTACATAAGCCATTTTAATCTATCTTGTTTGATAACATAAACATTGGGGGTTAATTCGACCGTGTCCTGGATGTCCTTGGCTCATTTCATTTGAAAATGGCCACGACCTATGCACGGGGTGTAGGCATACACCTGACAGATGCAAATGCTAAAATATAAACCCACATGTTGGGGATAACTCCTTTGTGGGTTCAATAAGTGGTGAGTCGGCTAATCATGACCGGCTTCCAAACCGGCCCCAATTGTAAGACAAACATGTAAATCTATATACAAGATTATCTTTAAATAATTGTCCCAAGTTATAAATGATTTGTGTCATGTGCACTTAAATCAATTTTCATAATGTTTTCAAAAGAGTCAATTAATTGTATTTACCAGTGTAAACTGACGTATTTTCTAAAGGCTGATTGACAGGTACCTGTCGTAACCGGCTGGAGCTATTAGGTGACCTATAAGAGGATCTTGCAAATCCCTAAGATACCTGAAGTCTGTTATTTTTTTTTCTTTGTATTTATTTATGATCTGCCTGTGGATCATTTTACAATCCAGTCTGTATATTCTTTCATTCGGGCACTCAGACATTATGGTTTGTAGTAGTTTATTCACCAAGCCTTCCGCTGTGCTATTATATTGTGTGTACTGACTATGATGATATCAACTACGTCATGATACTCCCCGCCGGGCCCACCGGTATTATGTGGAAACATCGGGGTGTGACATGATGATCTTCTAAACAATCTAGAATGGGATATGGAAAGGATGCATGCTGAACAACATAAGAAGACAAAGACGAGGGAAGAGAAAAAAACCCAAACGAGCCGAAGGGGTTGTGTGACACCTGTGTCACTTCAACCATCAAACAAATGCCAAACCAAGGAAATATTGTATTTCATACTTGGGATTTGTATAAATATGTGTATGCTTTGCACATATCAATTCTTGTTCAATTTCATACTCTACAACGCTTTCTGGAGAATTATACGCAAACTGGTGCATAAACGTACTCAGTTTAATGCGACAAATACTCCGGGAGACCATCATACACTTAACATACCTTAAATAACATTTACATAACTTAGAAATAAGTTTTGAAGGCTTTGGTATGGCAAAAACAAGTTAATTCGCTTACAGGGACTAAACTTGACAAACTGCGAAAGTATGCCAATCTGAACTGTAACGAACATTCCGGAACATGTCCATAAGTTAAACATACCATATATATCCTTTACATAGCTTAGAAATAGGCTTTGAGGGGTTTGGTATGCTAAAACAAACTTTTGGATCATTCAGGGACTAAAAGTGTCAAAAAGTGCATAAGTTTGCACTTTCGCGCATAACTCACGTTCTGAATACATCCGAACATCCAAAAATTTATTTAAGCATCCTAATATTATGCCTTAGTGTTTGGCATGAGAAAAATCCATTCGTCGCGTCATTTGGATCGTCTTTCACGCTTATGCGCATTCCGTCGTAATTAAGCGAACATCGCGATCGTACGGCCAAACGAACCGACATCCGACATATTTTTGGGCATGTTTCATGTCCACAATGTTTAGGCATCATTTTAGGGCCTTAAAGATGATTTTACAGGTCTTAGAAGGGCTGGAAATAGCTTAAACACGCAACAGGGACCAAAAGTGTAAATTCTGCAAGTGGTGCAGATCAGAGGGGCCAGGCGGCCCGCGTAAAGATTGCCCAAAACATGAGGCGGGCCGCGTGAACATGTCTGACAGAAGATTTTGCATTTAATGCAGAATCTGGCCTTTCGTTCGATCAAGGGGCGATGCCTTTTCACCCAACGAAGAGCCAAGGGTCAAGTTCACTGAACTTATCCACTTGGACACATGTACGCACGAGATCAAGGCACGATATTCGATAAAACGATCCTAACGGTTCCACTTTTCCTATAAATACCCCCCCCCCTTTAGTGTAAAATTCACAAAATCAGATCTTAGAGCTCTAAGTTGAAACCATTGTTTCATACCTGAGCTATTTGGTCTTGATTAGCACTCGGGGACCCTCCGTAAGTCTTCTTTCGCTCTTTTATTCGCTTTTCGAGTCCGAAAGTCAACGTTTTGTTGACTTTCTGCATTGACCAGCTTTTGGTCAATGTGAAGTTCATGGAACTTCATAACGTGAGCGTGATCACGATGGTTATGGTCCATAGTGACCATACCTACTGATTACCACGTTATCTAGGCTCAGTGACGAGTCGTAGTTTCGGCCAAAATGCGCATTCTTGCGTATTTTGTAACCAAACTACTCGTGGGCATCAAAGCCGTTTGTTTTGATGCCAAACCTGTTTCTAAACTTAGTTAAGCATGTTCTAACATGCTTAGCTCGTCACTTTTAGTTTAGTGCTTATATAGGGTCGTAAGGTAAGCGATTTAAACCATCGCTTATACTTTCGAACCCGACCCATTTGGTCGGTCATTAGGACCCGACCAAACACATTTGGTGACCATAGCTATAACCTTCCGAGGTTATACCGTGTGGTCGCAATGTTATGCGTTCCGAACGCGTTCTACGCGAACGACGCGTTAGGGTACCATAAGCTACCTAAACGGGTCGTGATGGACCGTAAGCACTTAGATTAGGTTTCATTTTAGTATGTAGGCTTTGCTAAGCCATATCACACGAGTCTCCATACTCGTTTGGTTTACGAACCCGCGTACTGTCTGATCCTTCCGATTTGGTCCGGTATATTAACATAAGCTACCTATTAGGTGCCGTTGATATTCCGTGATCTTTAGCATTATCTGGTTATTATACAAGGAATCCAAAGCAATCTCAGGTGAGTACATAGTTCCCCTCTTTTACTGTTTCTGAACTGTTTTGGGGTGAAGCATGTGTACCTATCTGTTATTTTCATGACTTCAAAGTATAATTGATTATACATGATAGTATTTATCTTTTGACAAACTAAATGACTATCTATGGTTTAAACACTGATTTCTCAAAAAATTACAAAAGTAATTGTTGGAATAGTACCTATTTTGTTCACCAGACCGATTGGTAGTATGATATAGCGCTATAGGACTAGACACCCCATTCCTGTTGTCATGGAATGTCTGAAACCAATTTGTTTCTCCATCCAAATAGGGATTTCCTTTGTGGTATCCTTATAGTCTCAAAGGTGTAGTTTGATGCACCAGGTCTGAACGAATTCTTAAATCGCACCTTTAAAGTATATTTTGATATACTCCCAAAAAGTATAGTTTGATATACTCTCATGTGTGGTATTGTACAGAACCAACATATATTTTGTAATCATCCAAAGCATATTGTGATATGTTACTTACATAACTAAAACATAGTTTAATATGTTATTTATCACATCCAAAGCATATACTGATATGTTAGTTACAAAACTAAAACATGGTTTAATGTGTTATTTATAAATCCAAGGTATACTTGTAATATACTACTGAAAGCTATTATTTTGAACAACTAAAGTATATTTAATATACTATCTATCAAACGATTTAGTTTTGGTTAGTGTTTAGATAACGGAACGAGTGTAATGTGATGAAAACATGGTAGATACGCCGCTGGTACTTCTTATATATAAGTGTTTTCATTGCATTACATACCGTGGCGTTATTTAGTACACTTGGGTTAACAATATTGGAACTGAAATATATTTTAATATATTACTTATTCAACTTTCTTAAAACCAAGGTATATTTTATATATACCATAAACGTTTTATTAAAACATTGTTTTTCAAACAACTTAACTTATACAAACTCTTTTTACATGGTTATTCAGTTAACCATACATTATTCTCTTATTTATGCATATCATCTGATCCTATCGTTTTTCAAATGATTTACAAGACAAAGCAAATTTACAAAGTTCATGACTAAACATTTTCTCAAACATAAGTCATGAACTCCGTTTTCACAAAACCTATGTGTCTCACAGGCATTTTTATGCTGACGTACCTATTTTTACACATGTTTCAGGTGCTGTCTTGAGATGATTGTTGATACATGCTACATTTAGGATGGACTCGTGCCTTAGCAACTTTAAAACTTGGAAGATCGTAGTTGTACTTATGTGATTGTAATAGAACAACGAGTTCATTTAATCAATAAAACAATATTTAAATTTTCATGTGTTATGAAACAATGATTCTGTTACAACACTCCCCGACGTTTCCGCCACGTTTTGTTGTTACACGTGGTCGGGGTGTGACAGAAAAGTTGGTATCAGAGCTCATGGTTATAGGGAATTAGGTTATTAGTAATGCTTTGACCTAGTCTATAACCTTCCTAGGACCCTAACGCGAGTTTACTTGCGTTTAGTCATAAAACAACACCGTCACCTATCCTTAGGCGACGACCGCAACAAGAACATAAACTTCAAAACCGCTTTGAAAACTAATCATCTGTTCTAGGATGATTGATTACTAGGTTTTGAACCCTCTGTTATAAGGTTTTGAACCCCTTTGAATTTTCAAAACTCTCGTCAAAGTTGGTCTAAATATTGTGAACACATGCAAACTGGAAGGGTGGGTGCCTGTACCCTGAGTTTTCTGTCTAAGGCTAGAGTGTTCGTACAAATCCACATAATCGGACCAGTCACTCTTACCTGGGAACTCTTGGGGTGAGTGTCCACTTATAGGCGAGCATGTCTTCGCGATACATTATTTTTGACCTATTTGCTTTGATTAATCACCAGGTCGTGTGTTGCTTTGTAGTAACAGACAGACGGCCACTATCCTTGCTTTCATCAGATTTGTTCCATCTCATTCTTTTCGTCTAATTCTCTCACTCGTTTCCTCTCATGTTTCCTCTTTTAGAATGCCTCCTCGACGCGACAATCAGATGGCGAATGCCGAACTGGCGGAAATCATCGCGCAACAAATGGCTGCTGCCTTCCCAATTCTTTATGCTCAAATAACTCAAGCCATCAACAACAACAATGCTCCATGCAATTTCAAGATTTTTAACTCAGCTAAACCGCTCAAGTTCAATGGTTCTGAGGGAGCAACTGGTCTTCTTCAATGGTTCGAGAGCATTGACAACACTTTCCGTCACGTTCAGTGTCCTGAAAATCGCAAGGTCGAGTTTTCTTCGAGTGTGTTTCAGAAGAGGGCTCTTACATGGTGGAATGGGGTTATGAGAGACCGCGGTGCAGAGGTTGCATTAGCACAGACTTGGGCCGAGCTTAGGGCTCTTATGATGAAGGAGTTCTGTCCTCGTCATGAGCTTAGGGCTCTAGAAAGGGAATTTGATGATTTAAAGCAAGACAGTGGGGAACATCGAGCCTATACTGATCGCTATGAGGAATTGAGCTTGTTATGCCCTACTATGGTTACGCCTCTGGATAAGGCGATTGAGAAATACATTGATGGGCTTCCTGACGTAGTTCAGGACATCGTTACTGGCAGCAACCCTACTACTGTCAGACAAGCCATTGAATTGGCTGCCACTCTGACTGAATCCCAAATCAGGAAGCGCAAGCTGTTTCAGAAGGGCGACTTAAGACCATCTGACAAGACTGCTCATGTGGAACCAAAGGAAGAAAGTGCTGAGGTGTCCAAGAAGGAAAAGCGCAAAGCCTCTCAAAGCTACGCTGTAACTGCTCAAGACAAACAAGTTGCACCAAACCAGCCAACACAACCTCGTAAAAGACAAAACTATGTTGGTACTGCACCGTTGTGCAACAAATGCAACCGTCATCATCTAGAGCAAGAGCAGTGTCACAAATGTACCCACTGTGGGCGGTTGGGACATTTGATCAATGTTTGTCGTTATGCAAATCAAGCTGCTGCAAACCCTGCTGCTGTTCAAGCACGGTTCCCTCCAGGGTCATGTTATAACTGTGGTGACCTTACCCACTACAGAAACAATTGCCCAAGGCTTGTTAACATACCTCCAGCGCGTGGACGAGTGTTCAACATCAATGAGGCAAACATGAACAATGAGGCAGCAGTGAACAATTAGTGTTTTGTATTTCCTTAGTTGCTATCTTTTGACACTTCAAGACAAATCCGTTGCTACATAAATAAAGATTTGTTGTTTTTATTTATGCAAAATTTATGCGTTTGTGTGAATGCTTGATGCAACTTTATGATGTCAACCCAAAAACAAACTACTCGTATGGTTCTGTCATATTATGATCACTTGTGATCTCCCCAAGAACCGTAAACTCTCGTTTCTTTTAAGAAACAAAGTCAAACACTTATTGAGAATCCCTCTATCTTTATAGATAGATCCTCATAAATCGTTAAAGTGCCAAATGAAATCCATAGGTTGGATTCCTAGTGTGCCTTAATATCCATACCTAAGGATAACAAAATAAAGAATCAAGTTAACTAAATTTGTGCTTATGTATTTTCTTACATGTTTTGTGGTTGTATGTGATCCATCCAAATCCTCATAGAATCTTTCATATCTTCATACGAGAGATTCATAATGGGATATCCAAAGATACTATCTTAAACCCTCAATGGATTTCAACAGTGTAGTTAAGTCACTCGGGTTACAAAGTATTGTTCTATAATTGGACCTCTTGAAAGGTCTGCTTAAACAGATTGATTTTGAAAATCTGATTAGAAATATCATGTGATGATATAAAAATGATCCCTTAAGCGGTCTATTTAAAGAGATCGTACGACGGTCTAGTTAAGAAGATCATGTGTTGATCTAGTTAAAAAGATCGTTCGTTGATCGAATTAAAAGGATCCTTTGGTGGTCTAGTCAAATCACTTCATATTTATTCAAGTAATTTTTCCTACGGATTATGAAATGGACTGTGCGGACTGTGCAAGGAATTACGTAATTATGGAGGCCTACATAATTATGGAATTCAGTGCACAGGAACCACAGGAAGTTTCATCATGTGTTAAGACCTAGTGACAAGAATAATGATACGGGAGAAGTCTCGGACCTCGACCAATGTCATTTATTCTCACACTCCCCCAATTCTGATCTCAATCACACACCAAGTTTTCCTATGATAAGCCTTCATAAGAAACGTTCGTCAATCAGTAGTTCAAAATTTCATGTTTTACTATTTCAAGGAATTCACTCTGAGGGTTAACAAATTCGCTAAGAATCCTAACATGGCCCAGGGTTTTACCTAAGGGTTCAATGGATCTATTATAAGGCGAAACCTTCACAGCTGTCCTCACGAGTTTCCTCTAGAATTAAATTTCGGGACGAAATTTCCTAAAGTAGGGGAGACTGTGACACCTGTGTCACTTCAACCATCAAACAAATGCCAAACCAAGGAAATATTGTATTTCATACTTGGGATTTGTATAAATATGTGTATGCTTTGCACATATCAATTCTTGTTCAATTTCATACTCTACAACGCTTTCTGGAGAATTATACGCAAACTGGTGCATAAACGTACTCAGTTTAATGCGACAAATACTCTGGGAGACCATCATACACTTAACATACCTTAAATAACATTTACATAACTTAGAAATAAGTTTTGAAGGCTTTGGTATGGCAAAAACAAGTTAATTCGCTTACAGGGACTAAACTTGACAAACTGCGAAAGTATGCCAATCTGAACTGTAACGAACATTCCGGAACATGTCCATAAGTTAAACATACCATATATATCCTTTACATAGCTTAGAAATAGGCTTTGAGGGGTTTGGTATGCTAAAACAAACTTTTGGATCATTCAGGGACTAAAAGTGTCAAAAAGTGCATAAGTTTGCACTTTCGCGCATAACTCACGTTCTGAATACATCCGGACATCCAAAAATTTATTTAAGCATCCTAATATTATGCCTTAGTGTTTGGCATGAGAAAAATCCATTCGTCGCGTCATTTGGATCGTCTTTCACGCTTATGCGCATTCCGTCGTAATTAAGCGAACATCGCGATCGTACGGCCAAACGAACCGACATCCGACATATTTTTGGGCATGTTTCATGTCCACAATGTTTAGGCATCATTTTAGGGCCTTAAAGATGATTTTACAGGTCTTAGAAGGGCTGGAAATAGCTTAAACACGCAACAGGGACCAAAAGTGTAAATTCTGCAAGTGGTGCAGATCAGAGGGGCCAGGCGGCCCGCGTAAAGATTGCCCAAAACATGAGGCGGGCCGCGTGAACATGTCTGACAGAAGATTTTGCATTTAATGCAGAATCTGGCCTTTCGTTCGATCAAGGGGCGATGCCTTTTCACCCAACGAAGAGCCAAGGGTCAAGTTCACTGAACTTATCCACTTGGACACATGTACGCACGAGATCAAGGCACGATATTCGATAAAACGATCCTAACGGTTCCACTTTTCCTATAAATACCCCCCCCCTTTAGTGTAAAATTCACAAAATCAGATCTTAGAGCTCTAAGTTGAAACCATTGTTTCATACCTGAGCTATTTGGTCTTGATTAGCACTCGGGGACCCTCCGTAAGTCTTCTTTCGCTCTTTTATTCGCTTTTCGAGTCCGAAAGTCAACGTTTTGTTGACTTTCTGCATTGACCAGCTTTTGGTCAATGTGAAGTTCATGGAACTTCATAACGTGAGCGTGATCACGATGGTTATGGTCCATAGTGACCATACCTACTGATTACCACGTTATCTAGGCTCAGTGACGAGTCGTAGTTTCGGCCAAAATGCGCATTCTTGCGTATTTTGTAACCAAACTACTCGTGGGCATCAAAGCCGTTTGTTTTGATGCCAAACCTGTTTCTAAACTTAGTTAAGCATGTTCTAACATGCTTAGCTCGTCACTTTTAGTTTAGTGCTTATATAGGGTCGTAAGGTAAGCGATTTAAACCATCGCTTATACTTTCGAACCCGACCCATTTGGTCGGTCATTAGGACCCGACCAAACACATTTGGTGACCATAGCTATAACCTTCCGAGGTTATACCGTGTGGTCGCAATGTTAGGCGTTCCGAACGCGTTCTACGCGAACGACGCGTTAGGGTACCATAAGCTACCTAAACGGGTCGTGATGGACCGTAAGCACTTAGATTAGGTTTCATTTTAGTATGTAGGCTTTGCTAAGCCATATCACACGAGTCTCCATACTCGTTTGGTTTACGAACCCGCGTACTGTCCGATCCTTCCGATTTGGTCCGGTATATTAACATAAGCTACCTATTAGGTGCCGTTGATATTCCGTGATCTTTAGCATTATCTGGTTATTATACAAGGAATCCAAAGCAATCTCAGGTGAGTACATAGTTCCCCTCTTTTACTGTTTCTGAACTGTTTTGGGGTGAAGCATGTGTACCTATCTGTTATTTTCATGATTTCAAAGTATAATTGATTATACATGATAGTATTTATCTTTTGACAAACTAAATGACTATCTATGGTTTAAACACTGATTTCTCAAAAAATTACAAAAGTAATTGTTGGAATAGTACCTATTTTGTTCACCAGACCGATTGGTAGTATGATATAGCGCTATAGGACTAGACACCCCATTCCTGTTGTCATGGAATGTCTGAAACCAATTTGTTTCTCCATCCAAATAGGGATTTCCTTTGTGGTATCCTTATAGTCTCAAAGGTGTAGTTTGATGCACCAGGTCTGAACGAATACTTAAATCGCACCTTTAAAGTATATTTTGATATACTCCCAAAAAGTATAGTTTGATATACTCTCATGTGTGGTATTGTACAGAACCAACATATATTTTGTAATCATCCAAAGCATATTGTGATATGTTACTTACATAACTAAAACATAGTTTAATATGTTATTTATCACATCCAAAGCATATACTGATATGTTAGTTACAAAACTAAAACATGGTTTAATGTGTTATTTATAAATCCAAGGTATACTTGTAATATACTACTGAAAGCTATTATTTTGAACAACTAAAGTATATTTAATATACTATCTATCAAACGATTTAGTTTTGGTTAGTGTTTAGATAACGGAACGAGTGTAATGTGATGAAAACATGGTAGATACGCCGCTGGTACTTCTTATATATAAGTGTTTTCATTGCATTACATACCGTGGCGTTATTTAGTACACTTGGGTTAACAATATTGGAACTGAAATATATTTTAATATATTACTTATTCAACTTTCTTAAAACCAAGGTATATTTTATATATACCATAAACGTTTTATTAAAACATTGTTTTTCAAACAACTTAACTTATACAAACTCTTTTTACATGGTTATTCAGTTAACCATACATTATTCTCTTATTTATGCATATCATCTGATCCTATCGTTTTTCAAATGATTTACAAGACAAAGCAAATTTACAAAGTTCATGACTAAACATTTTCTCAAACATAAGTCATGAACTCCGTTTTCACAAAACCTATGTGTCTCACAGGCATTTTTATGCTGACGTACCTATTTTTACACATGTTTCAGGTGCTGTCTTGAGATGATTGTTGATACATGCTACATTTAGGATGGACTCGTGCCTTAGCAACTTTAAAACTTGGAAGATCGTAGTTGTACTTATGTGATTGTAATAGAACAACGAGTTCATTTAATCAATAAAACAATATTTAAATTTTCATGTGTTATGAAACAATGATTCTGTTACAACACTCCCCGACGTTTCCGCCACGTTTTGTTGTTACACGTGGTCGGGGTGTGACAGGTTGAGTGTGGCGAAAAACAAATCAAGAAGCAAAAAAACATGGAAAAAGGAAATGGAAAAGGAGAATCTGATTGATGAAGGTACTGAAGAGATCTAGATCGAAGATGATGATGTGCACTTAGGTATATACAGACACTTTGCAGATTACTTTCTGTCACAAACTGACACCCAAACATGTGCATTATTTGTAGGTCCAGATGGTGAATGCCACATTCCGATGGTCTCATAGTATGGGGACACACCAACACCATTAGGAACATCTGACGACGATTTTGAGCTGGTAAACATCTTTATATTCGTAATAGACTTGAAAGTATATGTTATTTCTGATGATATGTTATTAAATCGGGGTTTCGTACTGGTTCGGTCGAATTTGTTAGATAACCTGTTTAGTGAATTTGAGATATGCGTGAACAAGATAAAAAACACCTTTGGAATCATGTCTGATGTTGCCCGAGAGTGATCTGTTGAAACGGAAAGAATTGGAGTGGAAGGAGATACAAAAAAAAACACCTTGCTGTTGATGATGAAGTGGAAACATCTAATAAAAACGTTGAAGCTGAAGAGAATGATGTGGCTGTAGCAGCTGAATAAGTTGTTCGAGGTGAAGTCGAAACGACTAATAAAAACATTGAAGCTGAAAAGGATGATGTGGCTGAAGCAGCTGAACAAGTTGATCTGTAAAAAGGTAGTGTATCATTAGTCGGAAATAACACTCCTACGAACGAGCAAAATAAAGATCGTATAACACAGTACCCTTCTCCCTTTTCACCAATGACATCGTCGTTTGTCGCAGAAGTGGATAGATTTGTTGAAGAGGTTCAAAGTGAACAGACACCAGCAACAAGATTCAATGTTTCGGGAATTGAAGCGCTGAACTTGTCAACAAGACTGGCCGACGTATTAACGAATGAAAACGTAAGGACGTAACGCAGCGTTTTCAGCGATGTGGATCGCCAAGGCCGAAACGAACAGTCAAGCTTTTGGAAGCATTGCGGTCACCGACATCGAGTGCACTGTCATGTTGAGAATGGTTCGTGATAAGGCTGAAGACACACTGGCTCCATATATATTTTGTGCAGTAGGAAACATATGGTATGAATTTGAATTGGACCTTAAAAATGTGTTTATGTAATGTATTATACGTTACAAATTTTTTTGAACATATATTGAATTATACATTCGTGTCAATCGTGTTTCGGTTTGCAGGGATATTTTGTTCAGCAACAGTGATAACGTGTCGGTGATGAGGGGGGCTTTTGAGTCGATGATGCCTGGTGTAACTGTACACGTGAATGTCATCAGTGCCTGGTCCGTGGTATTGAACTATGAAGAAAAAAAGAGGAGGATTGGGACAACCCCAAGATTATTCTGCAGTGCAGGAATGTTGGTAAGTTATTCTTGTATTTAACATATCAGTTTAATCCAATTTCTAGAGATTAGTAAGTGAAAACAGACCGTATCATGTGAGCATAGTGAATAACACCATGTATTATTTGTGTCTGCTTAAATAACACCATAGGTCTGGAAATGATAACACCATTGTTTAATTGTGTCTGCTTAAATAACACCATAGTTTGCTTGTTAATTCTTAAATAACACCATAGTTTGTTATAAGTTTACAAATTTTTGATTACTGAAAAACATCACAACTTGTTTTTTGTTTACTTGAAAAACACCACAGCTCGAAAGCAGACTGTATAATGTGAGCATAGTGAATAACACCATGTATTATTTATGTCTGCTTAAATAACACCATAGGCCTGGAATTGATAACACCATTGTTTAATTGTGTCTGCTTAAATAACACCGTAGTTTGCTTGTTAATTCTTAAATAACACCATAGTTTGTTATAAGTTTACAAATTTTTGATTACTGAAAAACATCACAACTTGTTTTTTGTTTACTTGAAAAACACCACAGCTCGAAAGCAGACCGTATAATGTGAGCATAGTGAATAACACCATGTATTATTTATGTCTGCTTAAATAACACCATAGGCCTGGAATTGATAACACCATTGTTTATTTGTTTCTGCTTAAATAACACCATGGTTTTCTTGTAAATTCTTAAATAACACCATAGTTTGTTATATGTTTACAAATTTTTGATTGCTGAAAAACATCATACCTTGTTTTATGTTTACTTGAAAAACACCACAGCTCGAAAAATATTTCGTGTTATCTGATGATGACTGATTAGCAGAGTTTACGGCATATATGAATGTTGTGTTGGCTTCTACAAAATCAAAAGTATTTAAAGGTTTCAAGATGGTGTTTATACCTATGTTGACCGGGCAACATTACTATCTGTTGTTTTTCAACTTGAAAATAAGAGATATCTTTATTATTGACAACGTAGAAGGTGCTGCGGGCTTAGAAAGATACCGCAGAAATGTGGAGAAGATGGTAAGTTTGTGTATGTTTATATTTATGCGGATCCCATAACAAAAAAAAAAATTTCTTAACATCAATAATGTGTAACTGCAGATAAGTACATTTTGTCGGTATCTAAGACAGATGTATCCAAAAATCGCCTCACAACTAAGGAATACACAACCAGTTCGACTGGAGTTGCCATGGCAAACACTTTACAATGTCATTGACTGTGGTATTTTCCTGATGCAGCATATGGAAACTTACACTGTTAATTTTGTATAATTTTTTGTTTATTAAAAAAATAATTTAAATACATGTACACGAAATATGAACAATTCTGATGGTTCGGTATTGAATAGGAACACACATGGGACATTGGATGTATGGTTTCTTGAATGAGAGGGACATCAAAGGAGAGGTGCTGCCTGATCAAGCAAAAGAAATCGACGATCTACGTAAGAAGTACCTCTCAAAAATGCTCCTAAGCGACGTGAACACGGAACGGGGCCAAGTGGAACGAGAAGTACAAGAATACGCACTTTTGGACGAGGATGAAAGGGTGAGTATGGAAGACAATGCAATCAGTCGGATTGGTGAAAGGTTGGGAGCTGCCGTGTAGGTGGACAGCAAAACAAGTTAAACTTTTTGTTAAAAGGAAAAAACATTTTGGGAAATTTAGATTATATGATGTGTTAGCATTTTGGCAAAGTTGTGATTATGGTATAATTTGACTATGTAAATCCTGATTACAATCGTAAGCTGTTTCTATTTTACACCTTTTTATTCTAGTGTTTTAATGAATTTATATTGCCATTTTTGTGACAAAAAGAATGTGTATTGACCAGATGGCAAGTAAATAACACCATAAAGCTTCACATACATAAATAAACAACATGAACATATCAAACACATATTAATAAACCAGTGCAACTACTAAAACACCCAGAACAAAAAATAACACCACAGGTTAACAAAATATTTTTTTTTGTGTATAGACAAATAACACCATTAACCTTGCAACATACATAATAAAACACCCTTGCCGCGTACATACTCAGAAGGCCAACAACACCTCACACACCCATGCGTTTTTAGAACACATAGATATGTGTTTTGATATCTACTAACAATTCACGTCTACGCAAATGGTTTTACATAGACGTGCATCATCTTTTTTTTTTCCTTAAATGCAAAAAATGATTTTATATCTGAAAAAGAAAAAGAAAAAAAAAAAGAAGCTACAAAATATTGTAGAATATTTTTATTATACTTTCTTGTTACAAGATATGTTAAAATATTACAACCACATTTTAATTTTTTAAAAAAAAAATTTGCAACAATCATATTTACCTCCATCCATTATTAAGTACCAACTTAACTGATATGATTTACAATGATTAAAGATTATTCACCTATTGTACTTTATAACACTTGTAGCATGTACAACGTTTGTTCATTCTAAATAAGCGTGATATACATGTGGTATAAATAAATACGTAAAAGATATAGAACACCCATATGCGTGCACAACTCATAGAAAGCATATACACATCATAGAACATGTATATATTTGTAATTATATGGTACATGCTTGACACACGTAATAAACAACTAATAGTTTGTTAAGAGTTTGGCAAAGTATCATATACAATGTTCAAATGAATAAATAAAGATTGCCCTACTACTAAAATGTGCATATAAATACCAATTGTTTCTCCATTATAACCATCCTCAACTTTATAATTGGAAGAACAAATACAATCTCAAAGTCACGAGGCACAATGATGAGAATTATGACATTAAAGTTTCTGGTAGTTCTTGTGTTGATGATCTGGTACCAGGGTAAGTTCTCTTTACGAAAATATTTTCGCATGTCACAATTTTTAAACTAACTTCCTAATCTATAACCTTGATGTCAAATTTTAAGGTGGTAAACATGAATCCATTAACATCAAACCATTTGGGGTCCCGTCACCAAAACAATGCATTTCGCGTTGTGTTAAAACCAATTATGGACTCAAGTATTGTTGTGCTGGGGTAGAAGAAATACACTGCTGCATCCAGAATGAAGCATTATGTAATAGAGACTGTCCGAGTTTACAAACTTGTTGTCCCCACAAATAAATATTATTGCTATTATGATCATAGACTCATCTTGCAATAAAGAAAATAATACATATTTAATCAATATATAGTTATTTGACAATACACAAATGATATTCTCTTATAATATACTCTAAATCATAATCATCCATTTGTTTTGAATTTACACCGAGATAGATGGTAAACAGGGAACAAGCTGCGTCGCTACCTCTTTTTGAATAGCAAAACTAATTCTTTTAAAAACTACGTCAATAGATCTCAGGGTCATAACATTACTATGCATGACCCTTTGAACTCAACTAAGTAGGTCCACAGCCTCTGGCGCAAGGAAACCAAAAGTATGAAAAGCAAATGGGATAAACACGTGATGGTTGTCAAGGCATGCTTTCTCGTGTTTGATCACTTTGCCCGAAGCAGCCTTTATAGCAGCCTGACCTACCGTGAATGCACTACTCCTAAGCCCACAAGAGGGGAAACCCCTGTTAGATCCACACATGTGACAACTGCCAAATTTGCATGCATCCGTACATTTAATTAAACAATAATTAATGATTGATGACTGTGCTGATTTACAAATTATGACTTGAATTACTTCCTGATTATTGCCATATACATACATGTGCATCACATACTGTTTGATGTTATATCATTGACTGCATGCAAACATATTGACATAAATGATGCACAAAGCACAGTTAGAACAGTTAACTGACAAACTAGGAAAATGCTGACGGAATTCAGTACATAGACAGACGTTGTTTTGAGACCCAGTATGGGCCAGAGACTGTGTACTACACTAGTATGAAGTGTAGGGAAGTAAGGACCACAAAACTGTTGTTCTAGGTGATAGTTTAAGTGCCGGAAAGTGCCTAAAACTCACATAAAGTGCATAATTTAGCACAATTCAGTAAAAATGAGCGTTTTAACAAGCTAGTAACATGCACAAATATGACTAAATGGTCCTGAAAGCTTTCTTAAGTGTCGGGAATTAAAAGTGTCACAAAAGGGTACATAAAGAACACTAAACGGTATAGTTTTGCACTTCAACGAGCCAATATCTAACCGAACAACCAGACACTACCCGAAGCTTCAAAATTATACTAGAAGCACTGTTTTAATGTTTTTAAGCTAGTTATGATCCCCGAACACCCTAACACACTATATAACACATAACACACTTAAGCACTAAACGTTATACTTGAAAACTAACTAGATTATCTAACTTACCATTAAACCACAACCTATACCCCCCCCTCATGTGGACGGTCACAAAGAGTGGCCCCACCAAAATCTTCCCTTGATTTACTAAGATTGGATTAGAGATCATGTCTGGTACTATTGGAACACATTAACTAGTGGATAATCCCTTAAAATGGTTATAAGTATAACCTTGAAGATCATTAGCTCATTACACCATCTTTCTCCTCTCCTCCCTTCCCTCTTTCGGCCGAGAACAAGCAACCACAACACCACCATCATCATCTCACTTACATACAATCCATATACTCACAAAGGTGCTAGGAGGTATCTAATAAAGCTTGGTGGTCTTGGATCTTGAAGGACCTTTTCCATTTGCTTTTATCCAACACATTTATCATCTTCAACATCTTGTGTTTATCCCTAGCTATAGAGCTAGTAGTAAGGCCCTTATAATCTCTTGTTACTTCATATTTTGAGGGTTAAAAGATGATGAACATTGTTAATCTTGAAGAACACTAAAGAACATAATCATGAAACTCTAACATAAGCTTAAAACCATATGAATACATGTTGACTAGTATTGATTTGCTTCTAGATTATTGGTGATTTGTGTTAGTGATGTTAGACATCATATGAAACCTACTAGATTGTGATTTAACACATGATCTAGTAAGTTAAGGTGGTGATCTTGTGAAGGACCAAGATCATCATGCTTTATGTTTTCATGAACTTCAAGTATGAAAATGATTTTATGAATAATGAAGCATATAACATGATTACTAGACATAGACTTGGATGATTTCAAAGATAGTTTTCCAAATAAACCAAGTTAAATAACAAGATTTACATAGATTTGGTTTTTACATAAACAAACACTATTTTTGGTGATAAAACAAGTGTAGAAGCACTTGTGAAGCAAGAAGATTTCATAAAGAAATGTTTTTTGTAAAACATGTCTACAAGTTGTATACATCTAAGTCTTTCAAGAATGAAGTTTATAAAGAAGTAAATACATTTTGGAGGGTAACTAAGCCTACTAAACACACTACCAAGTTACTACAAGTTTTTATGAAAGTTCAAGTTAATGATTGTAATGTAAATAACATTATTTTGGCACTTGGTAAGTGTTGGTTAGATTGTTGATTGATTGTGATGATTTTAAAAAGAAAATGATATGCTTTGAAAGCATGGACACCTCCATTTTTAGGGGAAACTATGGCAAAATTTTCTAAAAATATAAACACTTAGAAGAATATTTTAAAAAATATTTACAAGTGGATTTTAACTATGGGTTTCAATATAAACATTGCCATAATTTTTGTAACAAAAATACAAGTATTGGAGGTTGTTTTTTATAAATAAAAATGGATACGTATATATTTAGAATATATATACATAAAAGACATAATACGTGGGATTACTTGTATACTTCATGTGATAGTTATATTATTTTAGGATTTGAAATAATATAACTTAACAAAATATCAAGAAATTACAATCCAAAATGTTACCAAAAATCATAAGGAATAAATACACAAGTTACACACATAATATTGGAAACACCGAACAAGAATGTAACTTATAAAATATTCCGAAAAATACATTTATAAGCATATTTTTGGTAAATATTATTTTGGATACAATAGAAGTGAAAATATAATTTTTATGAATATTGTAAAGTATATCATATTTTCGACAAGGAGAAAATATATTATTCTGGGAAGTAAAAATATATTTTCCTAGAGTTTTAGAAGAAATATAATATTTTTTGGGAAACATATATATATTTTCTTGGATAAACTTGAAATGCATTACTTTTGAGATGAAATGAGTTTATAAATATTTTCCCAGCAAGACTTGAAAATATATTTTTTTGAAACTACAAATATTTTTGCCAAAAGAAAAGTTATGAATAATTTTTCAAAGAAATATTCCTTAAAATATATATTTTAGAAATATATATTGGTAGACTTTTATTAGAAATAATATTCTAGAAATTTAACACAAAATTAAATATAAGAATACTTAACAATTAAAAGAAAATACGTATTCTTGTACGTAATAAATCCACACCGGAATACGACACCGATGCATGGCAAAAATATATACAAATACAAATACACATGTACAAGATACCCCATCCTTGGGAAGGGAATACAAGTATAAATACTTGGGAAGTATTAAGTTGATATATATTGTTCAAACAATTATTCCAAAATCTAATAAATATAAATTAAGTTAAAATATTAATTATTTTAACAAATAATTATATACTTGGAATAATAACGAAGACACTTTAAAACGTAACTCAAAGGCACTAATCAATACTAAGAAAAGACACGACCCCCTCGTCTAAAGGACCGTAGTACGCATGTAGGAAGTCGTGCGTTCTAGATGAAGCTTTGAGTTACATCGGATACAAGGACTGCAAAACTGTGAGTTCATGTCCCCCTTTTCTTTAAACTGTTTTGTTTATTAACTTTGGGTGTGAAATACATGTCACAAAAGGACTACATACAATTACAATTGGTATGCTTAGCCAAGGAAAGTACCATAGATCACGTGAATGGGTAGGCGGGTACTTAAGACCATTAATCCTCGTATAAGGACCGAGGGGCATGCGTGATAGATGTATTTGGGTGTAGCGAGCCCCATCCATGAGTCCACCGAATCGGCCATGTGGTGACTATGTCTTACAGCTGGAAGCCCAGTACAAAGTCTGCTAGGTTTGAGTCTTCCAGCACCATGTCACGCATATTAATGTATTAGCTACACATTAATTGATATGTTTCCTTGTTGCTTTCATACCGGATTTCAATTACATATAAACATACGTATAAATGATTTCAATGGTTTACTTATACACACAAACAAACACATGAACTCGCTCAACTCTTGTTGATGTTTTCAAACTACATGTATTTCAAGAAATTAGTAAGGGGATCTGGCGGGCGTTGGAAGTTTTTATGCTGCGTTAGGAATAAAGATGTCATCCATGGTCTTTGGGTTTGGTCAGTGTGTCTTATTCCTGGACGAGACACGTCTCCCAAACCTTGGTGCTATTTAATATCTTTTGATGAGTCCTTAGTGAACTCATAAACAATTTGTATGATTGTAAAACTTCAATTTGAAGTCTACGTTTTAACCAATGTTGTTATGTTTTAAACTTATTTAATGGATGACAAACCTATGGTTTTATCATATAGCAGTTGTTATGATTGAATGCAATGATATTAAGAAAGTCACACCATAATCACGCTTCCGCAAAAGTCAGGGTGTGACAGCTTCGTATCAGACTTTCGATTGTAGCGAACTAGGATTCCTTCTCGAGTCTAGACTACAATCATTAGGGCTCTCACAAAAACGTTTTTACAAACATGTTTTCATTGCATACACGAAACGCATAGATCCAGGAAACAAACATTTTTACAAACAAAAAGACACATAACACATTTCAAAATTTATGTTTATGATTCAATCTGAGTGACTGGGAAATTCAGTTTGGGAAACTGGGAGTTTAGTCTAAGAGACTGGGTAGTTCAGTCTGAGAGACTAGGAAGTTTAGTCTGAGAGACTAGGGAGTTCAGTCTGAGAGACTGGGTGTGTCAGACTGAGAGACTGGATGTTTCAGTCTGAGAGACTGGGTGTTTTAGTCTGAGAGACTGGGTGTTTCAGTCTGAGAGACTGGGCGTGTCAGTCTGAGAGACTGGGTGTTTCATTCTGAGAGACGGGGTGTTTCAGTCTGAGAGACTGGGTGTTTCAGTCTGAGAGACTGGGTGTTTTAGTCTGGGAGACTAGGTAGTTAGTCTGGGAGACTGGTTGGTTTAGTTTGGGAGACTAGGTAGTTTAGTCTGGGAGACTAGGAAGGATAGGAAGTTTCATGAAGAATAATGTGAATACATGATTACATGATGAATTGTCCTTGTTTGCAATATACTCAGTGATTACTATGAATATATATGCCATGATTATTATGTACCGGCACACATGTCACCTTCTTTAGAAAGCGAGTTATCAGACATTGACATTGACGACCCTACGACCACCGCCACAGATAATGAGATTGCACCTGCACCAGAAATATTTACGTCAGACACTGAGAGTGATCCTGTTATGCTGATCAAGGACGAGGACGACTTCCAACCGTCCGCGCTACTAGACTTTGGTCATCCTTATTTCAGTCCATGACCACCTCATCACTGGTCATCCCGATGGTGAGCACACCATGGCTCCGATCTTCGATGATGCACCTCCTATGGACATTCCTTCCGAAGATTGGCTACTCGATGAATTCTTTATTGATGGTCCTCCTGACGACGCCCATGATGATGGAAAGTTAGACGAGAACGTTGTCATTAATTTCACTTCTTGAGATCCCTGTTATCAAGATATCCTCTGATTTTCGTATACACTCGATTTCAGACTGCTTTGAGTCTGTGACATCTGCAGCCTTACTGACGGCCGGATTGCAGCTTTCTACTACTGACTCAGACGACGACACTGCTATGACTGCTGCACCATCACCTGCTCGAGATCCCACACCTTTTACCCGACCTAGAACCTGCTCCTGAGCTAGCTTCTGCTCCTTTTGGGTCAGGATGATGATTTGCCTAATGATCTTGAGCCAATTCCTGATCCTGAACATGTTTCTTTTGGTTTACCAGACATTGCACCCCTTATACATGACCCAGTACCTGCACTTGAAGATCTTCTCTCTTGTTGAGACATTTGTTCCTGCACCCGCACCCGCACCCACTGATGTTGCTCCTATGAAGACCGACGTCCATTGCACCGATATATCTATCGCTTTCTTTCAGGACATACCCGCACCTCGGGAAGGTACTCCAGGTCCGCACCTGTGTGACTATCCTTTTGCTATAGCGGCATTTTCCCCAATCACACACACAGCACCGTTTGCTACTTTCACTTCTACACTGCTGGACGAGCCATTCTGATGGTTCCTATCATACACGATGCTGACTTTAGAACCCTACCATCCCTCACATTATGGAGGCTACACAGGGTGTGACATCTATGCCTCTTCAACCATCAAACAAATACCAAACCAATGAAATATTGTATTTCATACTTGGGATTTGTATAAATATGTGTATCGTTTGCACATATTGATTCTTGTTCGATTTCGGGCTTTAAATCACTTTCTGGAAGGTTATAGGCTTACCATACCTTAAACAACCCTTGCATAACTTAGAAATAAGTTTTGGATGGTTTGGTATGCCGAAATCAAGTTTATTCGCTTACAGGGACTAAATTCGACAAACTGCGAAAGTATGTCAATTTGAACTGTAATGAACATTTCGGAACATGGCCATAAGTTTAACACACCTTAAATATCCTTTACATAGCTTAGAAATAGGCTTTGAGGTGTTCGGTGTGCTAAAATAAACTTTATGCTCATTCAGGGACTAAAAGTGTCAAAAAGTGCATAAGTTTGCATTTTCGTGCATATTTTACGTTCTGAATACTTCCGGACATCCAAAATTTTATGTAATCATTAAAATATTATGTTTTAGTTTGGCTTGACAAAAATCCATTCGTCGCGCAATTTGGACCGTTTTTGCGTCCGTTACGACTTCTGTCGTAATTAACCGAACAACGCAATCATACGGCCAAACGAACCGACATCCGGCATATTTTTGAGCATATTTCAAGTTCCCTATACTTTAACTTCATTTTAGAGCCTTGAAATGGGGTTAATGAGGCTTAAACGTGCCAAAAATGCATCTAAATGCAAGATTCTCAAGTGCAGGGGCTAAACTGTCAACTTTGAAAGTTGCTGGTCTACAGACCAGGATACGGTCCGTAAGGGGAGGACCATACGCTCTGTAAGGCTTCCCCATATCAGCAGAAATGTGTTCCAGCTATTTCCAGCCTGTTCCAGCTATTTTGGTGGGTTGCAAATGGTTTTCTAACTTACTAGGGGCTGGTTTTGGGTGCCCATTGTATTGCAAATCAGTGGGTACAAGTGTAGGGATGTGATTTAAGCTCGGGAATCGAGGAACGATCCTAACGGCTCTTGTTTTCCTATAAATACCCATTGCCTTCACTTGCAAAAACCCACATTTGATCTGATTCTACACTCTCTAAGTGGAAGTTTATGCTTCCTACCTGAGAGTGAATCGGGTCAAATCTTGCGGGGACCTTCTGTACGTATTATTTCGTGTTTTTCGTTCGTTTTAGCGTTAAAGTCAAACTGCGTTTGACTTTCTGCTTTGACAAGTTTTTGGTCAACGCGAAGTTCGTTTGAACTTCATAACGTGAGCGTAATCACGATGGTTATAGTCCCTAGTGACAATACCTACTGATTACCACGTTATCTAGGCTCAGTGACGAGTTGTAGTTTCGGCCAAAATGCGTTTTCTTGCGTATTTTGTAACCAAACTACTCTAGGGTATCAAAACTGTTTGTTTTGATACCAAACCTGTTTTCTAACTTAACTAAACATGTTCTAGCATGTTTAGCTCGTCATTTTTAGATTTGTGCTTGTTTAGGGTCGTAAAGGTAAGCGATCTAATCAATCGCTTATGCTTACGAACCCGACCCAATTGGTTAATCTTTAGGATCCAACCAAACACTTTAGGCGACCATAGTTGAATAGGGAATAACCATCCGAGGTTATACCTTATGGTCACATCGTTTAAGTAGTTGTATGATAAGCAGTTCTTATGCCTTAGGAAAATTACCAAAATACCTTTTTTGCGCCAAAATTCATTTTAAGCCTATGTAACGTAATTTTGGACATCTAAACTGATTTAATAACAATATTAAACATGTTACCCTCCCGGCCAATAGCATCCGCACATGGGGAGAAATGCAACAAGCGTTTCTAGATGAGTACTATTCTATGGCGAAGACTGATGATGCCCGTGATGAAATTAGGTCTTTTCGCCAATTATTGGGTGAGCCGATGCACGAAGCGTTCACTCGATTCAAAGAAATGATGCGGAGATGCCCACATCATCAAATCGAGAAGTGAGAGTTGGTTAAGTGCTTTGTACGGGGCCTAGATGACAACACATGGAACCGACTTGAATCAACAAGCAATGGGACCCTTCTAAGTAACCATGAAGATGATGATTGGGAGTTCTTGGAACGGATGAGTAAGCGTTCAAAAGAAAAAGAATCGGCCGATCGAGCCAAGAAGCATCCTGTTTCCCGGTTACTTCCCGATCTCGATTCTAAAGATCGGATTTCCACCTTAGAACGGGAAATGGCTCGAATGAAGAAGAAAGAAGTGAACGCGGTTCAATTCGAGGTATGTGAGGATTGTGGTGATATTGGACATAGAGCGGAACAATGTCCAACAGGGCCAAGTGAGTACACGGAAGAAGTCAACCAAGTGTATGGAGATAGGAAGCAATATGACATGAACTCCAACACTTACCATCCGGGTTTGAGAAATCACCCTAACTTTCGATATGGTAATGCGTCAAATCAAATGAACCCGAATTTCCAATCGGGTAATCAAGGAGGTCAAGGCGGATCATCATATGAAACCCGTCAAGATGGTAACCAAGGAGGTTATCAACGAAATTACAACCAAGGATACCAAGGTGGGTACCAAAGGAATTATAACAATCAAGGCGGTAACGGAAGCGGGTCGAACAATCAAACCGGTGGCAATGACTTGAGTGCCAAAATGGATGCCCTGCTAAATATGCAAAAAGAATCTCAAAGCAACATAAAAGAATCTCACAATGATATCAAAGAGATAAAGAAGACAAACGAGATTCGGGATAAAGCACATGAGGCATTGGCAAAGCAAGTGGGCCAACTCGCGGAAGAAATGGCTCAGATAAGGGGAAGCATGGGAAAGCTTCCAAGTGACACCACGGTAAACCCTAAGCATCAAGGGTTAAGCTCGAGAAATACACGTGAGGTACATTTAAATGAAATTTCTTTACGTAGTGGTCGAGTCATAGATAATGGTGTCAAACCACCATCACCCCAGTTTGTTGAAGGGGTGGTGGAAGATGCTAGTGAAGATGAGCATGAGAATGGTCAAACGGGTCAAAATAAAAATGATTCGAAAAAGAAAAACAACCCTCCCGTTGTGACCATTCCCGTCCCCAAGGCTAAGGAAAAGGGTGTGGAGACTAATACCGCCCCTTATCCGGAAGCATTGAAGGGACCCATAAAGAAAATTGTAAACAAAAGAGGTCCACAACAAGAAGAGTTGTTGGAAATTTTTAAACAAGTAAAAATAAATTTACCTCTTTTGGATGCAATTAAACAATTACCGTCTTATGCTAAGTACTTGAAAGACTTGTGCTCTCAGAAACAAACTCACAAATTTCCAAAGAAATTAGATTTAGCTGAAAACGTGAGTTCGATTCTTTCGGGTGCACTTCCACCTAAGCTCCAAGATCCGGGTGCGCCTATCATTTCAATTCAAGTAGGCAATTTTAAAATCAATCAGGCACTTCTAGATATTGGTGCTAGCGTAAGCATTCTACCGGGTAGTTTATATGACCAGTATGAGTTTGGTCCACTTCAGTCGTCAAACACCACGGTGGTGTTAGCCGATTTGACACCCAAACTACCCCGTGGAGTTGTTTCGGATGTGATAGTGAAAATTGAGGACTTTTACTATCCGGTGGACTTTCTAGTACTTGATTACATGGCCAAGGACCCAACCAAACAACCTACGGTGATTTGGGGTCGACCGTTTTTAGCAACTGCAAATGCTCAAATTGACTGCAGAACAGGAACGGTTGACATGACATTTGGAAACCGAAGGTTGCGGTTGCATGTTTTTTCCGGACTTATGAACCCTCCAGTTGATGATGAATGCTATATGGCAGACATTGTTGACACGTGTATACTGTGACAACCCGGACTTTCCAGGTCTTTCGTTGACGCGTTGCTTGTTGCACAACCGTTTGTTGAATGTGATTAATTTGTGTTATTATTTTTGTTGATGTGATTAATGAGTATGATTAACGTGTGATATTTTGGTTAAATAACTTATTGGTGTTTGCTTGGGCCACACATGTGTTGGACAACATATTCACACCTTAAAAACTATACACTATATCGGCCCAGTATTTTGTAAACAAAGAGTAATAAGATCGGCCCACTTGTTGAGTATTTGTAACCTTCCTATACTTCTCATCATTATAATATAACAAACCCAAACCCTACTTCTCTTTTGTTTTTGCGACGGCAGACAACCCCCCCTCGAAGCATTAATTTATCCAGTATTAGGTTAGTATAATTTTCCTATATTCGAATCAAATTCCCTTGTCACGCATGCTTAGTTGTATCGGTACATGATTGTAATTATTGATTATGTTTGTATTTGGTTATTAAGTGTGTTAACTGTTTGCATGATACTAGATGATTATGCCATGATATTAGGCCTTTGATAAATACGAGATTCAGATAGCCTTAATCGATTCCCTAGGGTGATGGTCCAATAAGTGTTGAGATTTAGTTAGATATTATCCATTATCGGCTTTCACGTGATCTTGTCGGCCCAAGATATTATCAGATTGCATGTGACCTTATATTGCGACCCAATAGGATTAAAGAGATTGATTGATGATATCGGCCCATGTGAAACAGTATTGGAGATCCAATGAAATTCAAATGCAATTAATTAAAAGCTGAATATTGGTTTGGGTTGTGGTTTGTGTCAGTAGACATCATGTGAAGTATTCACTTTCCTTTGCAATTCTGAATTGTGATTCTATAGGTCCAATAGAATTGGGGTTAAATGGTTGTAAAGGGTAGATAACTTTGAATATAGAAATTGGCGGCCATGTGGGTGTTTGTATATTTGAGATAGTCAAACCATGTGCACGTTTAATGTGTATTGTCAGATTAGGTAAAGATCAATTTCATGTGGAATAAATCAAAGTGATGATGTCTTTTTGTGAGGTTGGAATATGTGTTATACACTTGGGCCGAACACATGGGCCGGAACGCACAAATCCATAGGATTGCACAACAGTGGGCCTAGGTCTCTTGGGCCACACACTCCATGCTTGGGCCAGTTTCAGTTGGTCACGCATCTCTCGGGTTGGACAGGGAAATCGAGTGGACTGTTACGATGGGCCTGAATAGTGTAGTCGCACAATGAACCTGGGCCGAGCACTTAAAAGGATCACACAAGTAGAATCAACTGCATAATAGGGGTTCACTCGCACAAGGACACTATGGTCGCACGAGGCATTGGGCCGTAATGAGGATTGGGCCTAAAAGACTGGGCCGCACACACACAAACCTGATGTTGGACTATCATGTGATATGTTTATATTTACTTGCATGTTAGCTCGTATATTATTGAATATGAACTTGTGACTTAAACCTGTGAACATTCTATACATCTTATATGAATTACTGAATGAGGTGTGACATGTTAACTGTTATAACTCTTATAGTATGTGTGCTACTCGTACCTTACCTGTGTAGTATGTAATTTCTATGTGTACAATAAACGTTATGGATCAATGGGGTCGTGAATAACAGTTATGATTTATATAAGGTTATGTGTTTTATTTGTGTGTTACTTGTGTAGTGTGTATGAAAAATACGTGAGATATGTGCATGCGATACTGACTATCTTTTGTAACCACGGAAGGGTTTGCTTGACCAACTGGGAATGGGTAAAGTATCAAAACATACCGAGAAAACCAGGGTGAGTTCACACTCTTTCCAAGGCATGGGATTCCCAAGGGTTGGGAATGGGTAAATGACCTAAACAGTAATTACAACCATCCTCCGTGGGTAGGATGCCAAGTATACACACTGGACCAAACCTCTATCATGAAGTCCCTCATTTATATCGACTTAATCGCCGAGGCCTATGGCGAGCGGGTCATTAGTTAATAGCGCTATTAGGTTTAACAAACCTCATACCGTGTCGTTCGAACGGGCATGTACTAATGGACTATGGGCAAAGGGTCAATGCTGATAGACATTGACTTAGGGCACCTCTTACATTTTCGTAGCAGTCGATACACTCGGTCTAGTAACAGATGGGAAGCCCCCACTAATCTTCGCACACATGTCTGGGAGACCGCGGTACGAATTAATATGATACATGGTTTACAAAACGAACATTTGATTTACGAAGCGAATACTATAACTAAATAACCAACTGTGAACTCGCTCAACTTTGTTGTTGACTCGTTGTTACATGCCTTGCAGGCCTTTAGGTGCATATCATTGGAACTTGCTGTCTGGGAAGCTGGAGTGGTCATGGGTCGAGTTACATGAAAACGCAACACAAGACTAAGAGCTTTTATATGTGGTTTATAAACACTTATCGAATTAAATATGCTTCCGCTGTAAACTGTGAAATATTGTAACGTTGTAACACTTATTGTTAATAAATGAAAGTTTTATTTAATTATACCCATGAGTTCAATGTGATTGGTGGCTAAGATCATGGTCAGTCATGCCTCAAAGCGGTGGTACTCCGCATGTGGATTTTGGGGGTGTGACAGATTGGTATCAGAGCCATTGGTTATAGTGAACTTGGTTTTAAAAAGGGGAAAAATGTTTTTTGTAAAACCAGATTATAACCGAACAGTTTTGAAAACGTGAATACGACCATGACACTCAGCTCCAGATTGCAAGGTTTGTCTTTCTTACTTATTTCATACATTACGTGACTAGTACACATTTGTTTATGACGAAACATACAGACACACTAGTCACTATAGCATGATGGCATGGATTGCTTGCTCACCTTATGATGCTTTGATAGTATACCATAGTCCTTGGATTGTTATGATCTTATTACTTTGACAACCTCCGTCTGACATCTGAATTTGAGGAACCATTTGACATGAGATAAGAGGAGCTGAGATGAGCATGCAAATCACAATATTATTGTGGGTGCACACATAATAATAATGTGGGGTGCATGCGAGTCCCAGTGAGGTTTAACAAGTGAAAAAAGGGTTCCGTTCCGTCATTTGATCAATGTGAAACATAACAAACCTATAGGGGTCAATGCAGTGATTGTCCCCTACTCGAACATGAACTTTTCATCCCTCTCTGGATCCCTTCAAATCTCTATGCTATCGAGTATTACCTGAACACCCATCTGAACGCCTAGCGAACTTTATAGAATGTTAGGTGCTTGTACGAACATCCCCGAGTTGGAAGTTGCAACGACAATGACTGGTCTATATTTTCTCACCTTTCTTCGTTTGCTGGAACTTAACGTATTGACGCCTTAGATCCCGAAGTGCGATCACTTCTACAACACTCCCGCAACATACTATGTATTGCTCGAACCACTTGCAACATCGATGGACAGGAGGATGAGCATAGCACTTTACCGACCTCAGTACTTTGACGACCCTGATTACCAGCAATGGGCACCAACAAATTGGCTTCAAACAAATCCTTAACCCTTGTCAGCGACCCATGGGAGTTAACTCTTACGAAACAATCGAGGCATAAGTAATGGAAATTGACCTTGGAATGGTATGCGTAACTACCAACACAGAGAGTAACGCGTGAGGACGTGGCGGAATGTGAAAAGATGGACTCTGATAGTGAAGAATCATAGGGCTTGTTTCGAGCAACGACGTTGGAGTCAGCAGTCACAACGACAACAAGGTGCTTGTAACCCTAGCTTTCAGTAAGGAAATAAAGGAGCCTACAACGGCAGTACTTGGAAATTTTGTAATGAAAACTGCAACACCAGAAGTGATGCTTTTGGAAAGGCATTTAGTGTTGGCACGGGCGACGCCAAGATTGTAACAACATGGTGGCCTACACATTCTTAGAAACAAATCGCTTCGTCACTGTTTTGCTCAACCCTGATAATTCTTGAAACCGAATCTGCTGTGGAATCGACAGGTGTCAAGCTCACAAAAACCTCATATGATTGTTGGAATGCAAACTCGACCTTGTGGGACAAGTGTTCGACGTCGACCATCATTCTACTACTCTTGCTAGTCTTGATGCAGTGGTCCGTATGGATTGGTTATCCAAATATCACGCAGATACACCCAGTGACGAGAAAACTTCGTGTGGAGAATTGTTATCTGACCTAACACGCCAGAGTGGCACAACGGTTAGCGCCATTTCATCAAGAAAGGCCAGGAGTGTCTACGGAAGGATTGTCCCACAATGTTAACACTCGATACTGATGTCAAGGCTATGGAAAAGAGGATCGAGGATCCACCAATTGTTCATGATTCCACCCAGCATGCTACGGGAGAAACTATCAGGTTTACTTCCACAACTATTAGACAGACTCTCAGTTTGACCTCACGTCAGAAGCAGCCCTGATTCTTCGTATCTCTTACCGTCTTGCACTAGGAGGGTTGCGAGAGTTGTCAAATCAGCAACAGGGACTGTTGGACAGGAGCCTTGTCGGACCTAGTTTTTGCTTTGGGAACCCCAGTTATATCCAGTATGATAGGTTGTATCGTTGGATATGTGTACTGATTATCGAGAACTCAACATGGTGACAGTAAAGAACCGTTCGCTTCGAACATGTAGTAACACCCTGTTAACCAGTTGCGAGGAACAAGCTTTCATTCGAGGATTGGCTAGTGAATGAACAATCAACAGATGGAACTCCAAGTGGAGAATGCTCTTAGAACAACATGTCGAACGCAATGCAGCCATTTCAACCTTGTACATCATGCTCTCACTTGATACTATCGCAGATAAATCACAGGATTTTCGAAGGTCGCGCATCTTAAATCTCTCTAGCACAACAGGGTGCTGTGTTCGTGAAAGACAGAACAGGAGGACGTCTTTTCAACTTCTGAATCCCAACACTGCAATACACTAAGCATCGTTTTTACCCGAGTGTGCGGGTGATTCAGTGGTATACCATGATGGTTTGAATCAAAGTCCCAGTCACATGTCGATGCAACATAAGAAGGTGATGACTTACGTAATGAAATTTCGAAGAGGAACTGCACGACACATACCCTGCGGTAGGAACCGTGGTTCTTGGATGTAAATTGGAGGCATTTCTTGGACGGTACCAAGTGCATTACCAAGACCGATCGCAAGGGCCTCCCGTGTATCTTGTCCTCGTCAGAGCTAGTTCAGTTAATGGCCTCACTGGAGGAAACTTTAGGATGATTACAGCTAAGAAACTTGAACATGCACGAGCTTTGCAGCTCACTAACGACTCTAACTTACCTGATCAGACTCACTCTGTTCAAACTGGAGAACTGAAGGAAGAGGATTTTCAAGTTGAACCCCTGCGGGGCATGGAGAAGCAACCTTTGACAGGTCGGACGATACTCGTTACCTCACGGAACGAATGTGGGTCTCATTATATGGCAACTGTAGGGAACTCACCATCGACGATCAGTTGCGATTTGTCGAAGAACCAGTGGAAATCTTGGACCGGAAGGTCAAGATTCTCAAACGCACCAGGATACCTATTGTTCGAGTTCGTTGGAACTCCCGTCGTGGCCCAGAGGTTACCTGGGAACGAGAAAACCAAATGAAACACAAATATCCAAGTTGTTCGAGAACACTGAAACCACTACTGAGGTTGAAGCTACTGCGGAATTTCGGGACGAAATTCCAAACCAACGGGGGGATGATGTGACACCCCGGGAAAACCAGGAAACCATGCAACCTAACTAGCTTCCTCAGTAGCTACGTGCAAAATTTCGGGACGAAATTTCTTTCAAGTTGGGGATGATGTGACAACCCGGACTTTCCAGGTCTTTCGTTGACGCGTTGCTTGTTGCACAATCGTTTGTTGAATGTGATTAATTTGTGTTATTATTGTTGTTGATGTGATTAATGAGTATGATTAACGTGTGATATTTTGGTTAAATAACTTATTGGTGTTTGCTTGGGCCACACATGTGTTGGACAACATATTCACACCTTAAAGACTATACACTATATCGCCCAGTATTTTGTAAACAAAGAGTAATAGGATCAGCCCACTTGTTGAGTATTTGTAACCTTCCTATACTTCTTATCATTATAATATAACAAACCCAAACCCTACTTCTCTTTTGTTTTTGCGACGGCAGACGACCCCCCCTCGAAGCATTAATTTATCCAGTATTCGGTTAGTATAATTTTCTTATATTCGAATCAAATTCCCTTGTCACGCATGCTTAGTTGTATCGGTACATGATTGTAATTATTGATTATGTTTGTATTTGGTTATTAAGTGTGTTAACTGTTTGCATGATACTAGATGATTATGCCATGATATTAGGCCTTTGATAAATACGAGATTCAGATAGCCTTAATCGATTGCCTAGGGTGATGGTCCAATAAGTGTTGAGATTTAGTTAGATATTATCCATTATCGGCTTTCACGTGATCTTGTCGGCCCAAGGTATTATCAGATTGCATGTGACCTTATATTGCGGCCCAATAGGATTAAAGAGATTGATTGATGATATCGGCCCATGTGAAACAGTATTGGAGGTCCAATGAAATTCAAATGCAATTAATTAAAAGCTGAATATTGGTTTGGGTTGTGGTTTGTGTCAGTAGACATCATGTGAAGTATTCACTTTCCTTTGCAATTCTGAATTGTGATTCTATAGGTCCAATAGAATTGGGGTTAAATGGTTGTAAAGGGTAGATAACTTTGAATATAGAAATTGGCGGCCATGTGGGTGTTTGTATTTTTGAGATAGTCAAACCATGTGCACGTTTAATGTGTATTGTCAGATTAGGTAAAGAACAATTTCATGTGGAATAAATCAAAGTGATGATGTCTTTTTGTGAGGTTGGAATATGTGTTATACACTTGGGCCAAACACCTGGGCCGGAACGCACAAATCCATAGGATTGCACAACAGTGGGCCTAGGTCTCTTGGGCCACACACTCCATGCTTGGGCCAGTTTCAGTGGGTCACGCATCTCTCGGGTTGGACAGATAAATCGAGTGGACTGTTACGATGGGCCTGAATAGTGTAGTCGCACAATGAACCTGGGCCGAGCACTTAAAAGGATCACACAAGTAGAATCAACTGCATAATAGGGGTTCACTCGCACAAGGACACTATGGTCGCACGAGGCATTGGGCCGTAATGAGGATTGGGCCTGAAAGACTGGGCCGCACACACACAAACCTGATGTTGGACTATCATGTGATATGTTTATATTTACTTGCATGTTAGCTCATATATTATTGAATATGAACTTGTGACTTAAACCTGTGAACATTCTATACATCTTATATGAATTACTGAATGAGGTGTGACATGTTAACTGTTATAACTCTTATAGTATGTGTGCTACTCGTACCTTACCTGTGTAGTATGTAATTTCTATGTGTACAATAAACGTTATGGATCAATGGGGTCGTGAATAATAGTTATGATTTGTATAAGGTTATGTGTTTTATTTGTGTGTTACTTGTGTAGCGTGTATGAAAAATACGTGAGATATGTGCATGCGATACTGACTATCTTTTGTAACCACGGTAGGGTTTGGTTGACCAACTGGGAATGGGTAAAGTATCAAAACATACCGAGAAAACCAGGGTGAGTTCACACTCTTTCCAAGGCATGGGATTCCCAAGGGTTGGGAATGGGTAAATGACCTAAACAGTAATTACAACCATCCTCCGTGGGTAGGATGCCAAGTATACACACTGGACCAAACCTCTATCATTAAGTCCCTCATTTATATCGACTTAATCGCCGAGGCCTATGGCGAGCGGGTCATTAGTTAATAGCGCTATTTGGTTTAACAAACCTCACACCGTGTCGTTCGAACGGGCGTGTACTAATGGACTATGGGCAAAGGGTCAATGCTGATAGACATTGACTTAGGGCACCTCTTACATTTTCGTAGCAGTCGATACACACGGTCTATTAACACATGGGAAGCCCCCACTAATCTTCGCACACATGTCTGGGAGACCGCGATACGAATTAATACGATACATGGTTTACAAAACGAACATTTGATTTACGAAGCGAATACTATAACTAAATAACCAACTGTGAACTCGCTCAACTTTGTTGTTGACTCGTTGTTACATGCCTTGCAGGCCTTTAGGTGCATATCATTAGAACTTGCTGTCTGGGAAGCTGGAGTGGTCATGGGTCGGGTTACATGAAAAAGCAACATAAGACTAAGAGCTTTTATATGTGGTTTATAAACACTTATCAAATTACATATGCTTCCGCTGTAAACTGTGAAATATTGTAACGTTGTAACACTTATTGTTAATAAATGAAAGTTTTATTTAATTATACCCATGAGTTCAATGTGATTGGTGGCTAAGATCCTGGTCAGTCACGCCTCCAAGTGGTGGTACTCCGCATGTGGATTTTGGGGGTGTGACATATACCTCTTTGCGACACAGTCGTGTATGGGGAAAACACAATGGAGGATTGTTATATGTTTGACAGGTTACAGGTGGAGGTGGAGAGAAGCATAGACGAGGAAGTGAAGAGTTTGGAGGTGCTTGCGGTTCGAGAAGGAAAACCGACATGGACGCACCAAGTTGAAAGTTTACCGGAGAGCATTGACACTAAATTGAAGTCGTCTGTAGTAGAGCCTCCAGAAGTTGAGTTGAAGGCATTGCCGAAGCATCTCAAGTATGCTTATGTTGGTGAAGGCAATACACTCCCGGTTATTATTGCATCTAATCTAACCGTGGAGCAAGAGGAAACGTTAATGGAGGTGTTGGTCACCAATCGGGCGGCGATTGGATGGACCATTGCGGATTTGAAGGATATTAGTCCCTCGGTGGTGATGCACAAAATCATCACGGAAGAGAATGTGACTCCCGTTCGAGATGCACAACGGAGGTTAAATCCGAATATGCGGGAGGTGGTAAAGAAAGAAGTGCTGAAATGGCTTGATGCGGGTATCATTTACCCGATCTTGGATAGCCAATGGGTGAGCCCAACACAGACCGTTCCCAAGAAAGCGGGTATACAAGTGGTCAAAAATGACACAGGTGAAGAGGTAGCCACCCGGCCGGTAACCGGGTGGCGAATTTGTATTGATTATAGGAAGTTGAATACCGCAACTTCCAAGATCATTTTCCTTTACCATTCATAGATCAAATAGTTGAGAAATTGTCGGGGCAAAAATTTTATTACTTCCTAGATGGCTATTCCGGTTATAACCAAATTGCCATCCATCCGGAAGATCAATCAAAGACTACGTTTACATGTCCCTACGGTACATCCGCATTTAGGCGAATGCCGTTTGGATTATGTAACGCTCCCGCCACCTTCCAAAGGTGCATGATGAGTATCTTCTCAGATATGGTGGGAAAGTCTTTGGAAATCTTCATGGATGATTTCTCATTTTCTGGATCATCTTTTGAGGCTTGTTTGGACCAACTAGATAAAGTGTTAAAAAGATGTGTTAAGACTAGTTTGGTCCTAAGTTGGGAAAAGAGCCATTTCATGGTTCAAGAGGGAATTGTGTTGGGACACGTGGTGTCAAGTCGTGGGATAGAGGTTGATCGTGCTAAGGTACAAGTTATATCTACTCTACCGTATCCCACGACTGTTAAAGGTGTTAGGTCTTTTTTAGGTCACGCGGGGTTTTATCGGCGATTTATTAAGGGTTTTAGCGATATAACCAAGCCTTTATGTAATTTGTTGTTAAAAGACCAACTGTTTGACTTTAATGAAAATTGCCAAAATGCTTTTAACAATTTGAAAGAGAAGTTAGTTGAGGCCCCAATCTTGCAATCGCCAAATTGGTCTTTACCTTTTGAAATAATGTGTGATGCAAGTGATTATGCGGTGGGGGCCGTGTTGGGACAACGGGTCGATAAGAAACCCGTTGCCATATATTACGCAAGTAAGACTCTTTCGGATGCACAATTGAATTACACCACCACCGAAAAAGAGCTACTTGCGGTGGTATATGCATTGGATAAATTTCGGTCTTATATATGGGGTAGTAAAGTGATTATTTATTCTGATCACACTGCAGTTAGGTACCTCATGGAGAAGAAGGATGCAAAGCCGAGGGTGATCTGGTGGGTGTTGTTGCACCAAGAGTTTGATTTGGAGATACGGGACAAAAAGGGTATCGAGAATGTGGTAGCGGACCATTTGTCCTGGTTGACGATTGAAGAGGATCCGAAGTCCTTAGAGATCAATGAGTCATTCCCAGATGAGCACATAATGAAATTAGATAAATTGCCATGGTATGCTAACATTTTCAATTATCTTGTTACAGGTGATATGCCAGCACATTGGGATAGACGGAAGAGGCAATATTTCATGTCTCAAATCAAGTATTACCGCTTGGAAGAACCGCACTTGTGGAAGGAATGTGCGGATCAAGTGATACGAAGATGCATAGACGATGAAGAGATTCCAAGCGTGTTGCAACATTTACACTCGTTTGCATGTGGTGGCCATTTTAGTAGTCATAAAACGGGTCTTAAAGTGTTAAATAAGGGTCTTTATTGGCCTACTATTTTTAAAGATGCAAATGAGTTTGCGAAAAATTGTATAGAGAGTCAAAAATTAGGGGGCATTTCAAAAAGGGACAAAATGCCCATGCAACCAATCCTTGTAGTCGATGTTTTCGATGTATGGGGTATCGATTTCATGGGCCCATTCCCCAATTCTTATGGCAACTTGTATATCTTGGTGGCCGTTGACTATGTGTCAAAATGGGTCGAAGCAATAGCCACCAAGACAAACGACCATTCCATGGTTTGTAATTTTGTTCAAACTAATATTTTTTCAAGGTTTGGGATTCCTCGTGTCATCATAAGTGATGGAGGATCTCATTTTAAAAATTTTCGGTTTGGGAAACTTCTAAAACGGTTTGGTGTTGACCATAGGATTGCTACCCCCTATCACCCGCAAACAAGCAGGCAAGTTGAGGTATCAAATAGGCAAATCAAAGAGATTTTGCAAAAGACCGTGCGGTCGGACCGTAAGGATTGGTCAATTAAGTTGAACGATGCTTTATGGGCCTATCGTACGGCACATAAGACACCTATTGGCACTACACCTTACCGATTGGTTTATGGTAAAAATTGCCATTTACCGGTTGAACTTGTGCACAAATCATTATGGGCTATTAAGGCAGTTAATGTTTAATATGATGATGCAGGTAAGGAACGGAAGCTCAAGTTGTGTGAATTGGAGGAGCTAAGGGAAATGGCATATGAATGCACGTCTAAGTACAAGGATGGGATGAAGAAGGCGCATGATGCCAAGTTGAGAAAGAAAGAGTTCGAGGTGGGCCAAAAGGTGTGGCTTTACAATTCGAAACTCAAGTTCTTTCCTGGAAAGCTCCAGAGCAAATGGATGGGACCATATGTTATCACCCGGGTCGGACAATTGGGTGATGTTACTATCGAGGACCCGGAGGATGGGGTACGGCAAACGGTAAATGGTCATCGGCTAAAACCGTTTCTCGATGGTAACGAAAAGGTAGATGAAAACAAAGAATCGGTGAGCTTCGTGGTAAGCATACCGGTTTATGACGTCGAGTGATAAGGACCAGCAACATTTTGTGTAAAGTTATGTATAATTATTTAATTGTTTGTGTGTTTTAGATATAATTGTTTTCATTTGATACTAATCTCTCTTGATTGTGTGAAGTCCGGACATTCCGAATGGGTCATGAAGACACAAGGTATGTGTTTAGGCTTTGTTAGGTGCATTTAGGACAATACACGATTTTTTTGGGGGGTGGTAGGGCCGTTGACGATTATTGCGTTTAAAAATTTTAACTTATAAAAATTCACAAAAAGATTTTTAATAATTTTTAGGATTTTTGTATATATATTGTCCCTTTAGAAAAAGTGCACAAAATTCCTCATATTTTTGAAAAAAAAAAGCCATTACCCGTCGGCGACGGGGAGGTACCCGTCCCGGACGGGCTCTCAATTGTTCCGTCGGGTGCAAAAAACCCGTATCCAGGTAAGTAAGCCGTCGCCCGCACCCCTACTTTCCCCCGCCCGTCGGCGACGGGTTACCATTTTGTCTCCGCGGCTGCATCGATTCTTGACCACCTAAATGGAACCAATACCCATTTTTACCAAATCAAACTTAATTCTAACCTATTTTCATCCACATATTCGATACCCATTCACTTTAACCTCACAAATTCCCTGGTCCATATCTCTCTAAACCTCACCTAACTCACCTTTCATCTTCATCTTCCTCATCTTTACTCCAAAACCCTAGAAACCTTCAAGCTACCATAACTTTCTCAAATCTCCATCAAATCGACTGATTTTTGGGTCTATCTTGCGTGATTTTTCAAGAGGAACAAAATCCCCAGCACGGTTTTCATCAATTCTTGCTAATTTGCAAGATTTCTGGGCGTGTAACTTTGGGTTTTGAAGGGTTGTTCATCAATATTGTTGCTTTACATCTTTTCATAGTTTTTCTTGTTTCAACAACACAAAGGTATGGATTCTCCTTGATTTTATGCTTGATTATCATATATGTAGTGTTTTTCTTCCGAAATTTTAAACTTTTTAGTTTAAGAGTAGGTTGTTTAGACAATGTATGTTGTTCTAGCATGATTTTAAGTATGATTAGTTGTTATGGATGGAATTTGAGCATGTTATAACTATAGTGAAGTAATTAAACTTGTTATGAACATGATTGAACATGAAGGTGTGTTGAAAATATTGTTGAAATTATAAGAAATCGTAAGATTAACAAGAAATTGATAAGTATATGATAAAATGGCGACTTTGGAAGTTTAAAAATGCGATTTTACTTTCACTTGTTAATTAAGATTTCAATATCACATATCATGTTCAAAGATTGAGAGTCTAATGAAGGTTGAGTTTATATTGATGTTTTGCTTGTTGGTGATTGTAGTTATGGCCGGTGGTAAAAGACAAAAGACTACAGGGCAAGCTTCATCATCGGGAATTGGTTCTTCTTCCGGTTTAATACCGAAGAAGTGGGAGCAGCTAAGCTCCGTAGAGGAGAATGATGCGAGATTGTATAGGCAGGATTGGGAGTGGGTGAAGTTTAGGGATAGCCAAACGCTAAGGTTTGGGATGAAGAGAAAAACAAACCTTTATCGGGTTATCAAGACAGGAAGTTAGAGGCTAACTTATGGAAGTGGAAGATGGTGAATAATGTGAACACTTCAGTTCCAGAAAGGGTGATATGTGAACGGGTTGTGAACGTAGAAGAATTTCGTCAGATTAGGATTATGCAGATGTTCGAACGTCTAGGTTGGGAAAGTGTCTTTGACTGGTGTGAAGATAATACCTCCAGGGTGTATTTAGCGGAGGTATGTGAATGGTTATCTACTTTGAAGCTCGTGAACAAAAATGAACCTCCATCGCAGTGGAAGTTGGTGGGAAAGACTAGTCGAGGGAACATGACAATGTCATTCGAGACAATGAATTGTATTGCGCGTTTCGACTCCTTGGGAGTACAAGCATATGATTACCCACCTATCGAGCGTTTCTTGGATAATCATATGAACACTGATGATCCCGAGCAACTGATAGAAGTAATCCTACCTTACAACAAAGGAGGAGAAGCAAAAAGAAAGCAAATGACGATCGAGGGAAAGATTCTCCAAGGGATTTCTGTTGAGAACATTTTGGTGAGGTTTGGTGATCGTGGAGGTGTTAGAGCGAGTGACTGTATGGTGGTGCACTCTTTGCTTTATGGAACCCCAACATTGTCATGGAGACACATAGTGATGATGAACACGTGGGCTACCAGGGAGTCGTCCCAGAGGCGTTTTATTCCGTATGCACGCCTCATTAGCGCCATGATTGTGCAACAAAATTGCTTACCCCCGGATTCGCTATGGGTATCTAAACCGTTGGAGGAATTTAACAAGGCTTACATGAGGAAGAATTGGAGGATAGAGATTAAATTCTCAGGGAACAAGTATGTTGTGACTGATAATTTGGGTAACAAATATGAGTTTCTTACTTCACGGGCACCACCAGAATCGGAAGAAGATGAAGAAATGGGTGATGAAGAGGAGGAAGCTGCACCCTCTGGTCCACAAAGATCCAGACAGAGATACATGAGGCCGCATAGAGAAATTAATGCAGATGTGGCGGGTTTTGTGACCATGAGACGGGTACCCTTGATGCGTGTGAAGTGTAGTATATTTTTGATGTATATTTTAAGCCCTTTTTACACTTTTAGCCAAGTTCTAAATTTATAAAACACGATATTCACTAACACTAAACACACATATGGGCAAGTGCACCCATCGTGGACGTAGTATAGTGTTGGTAAGATACCGAGGTCGTCTAAGGACACAAGAGCTTTTAGTACCGGTTTATCCTCAACGTCTAATCAAATCAAAAAGTAGAAAAGGTTTTTTAAACTAAGGAAATAAAAACTAACTAAATGCTGAAAAATAAAAATAAAATAAAAACAGATAGACAACATGAATCACTTGGATCCGACTCGTGTATTAGTATAACCTTTGATTATTTTCGCACTTTTGCACTTGTTTAAGAGATTATCTTAGTTATTGTAGTAGGCCCCTCTTTTGAAGGCGACGTTACCCTCAACCCAGTAGTTTGAGTCAGCAAGGATACAATCCTAAAGGGTTGGATTATTGGAAGATAATGAATTAAGTTATTAATGCAAATTGTGGTAGGCCCCGCTTTTGGCGGTGACGTTACCCTCGGCTAAGTAGTCTGAGTCAGCAGGGATACAGTCCTAAATAGCAGGGTTATAGTATTAATAGTAGTTAACTTAGGAGGGGGTCAAAGAGTTTGGATCCCCGCCATCCAATACCTATGGGCATTGAAGGAGATCCTACTAAATTTGACCCATGTCCCTTGCAGGACCTCTAAACGCTGAACAATGGGCAAGACCCTTACCAAACCGTTCCCTTAACCCCCGACAAGGTAGCCAACATACCTCCATATAGACCGTGGAGATATGAATGGTGAAAATCTTTTATTTTATATAGACAGTAAAATAATGCCAAGACACCACAGACAAACGATAAGGAAAGATCACCTTCAACATAAGCAACTAGTTATTAAAGTCATTAATACAAAACCAAATAAAAAGTGCAAAAGATTAAAAATAAAAAGTATTATACTAAACACTTGTCTTCACCAAGTGATGTAAGAGACTTAGGCAAACATGGCCTTTGATTGTCAAGAACTCTTATGATCATTCTTGGATCCCGAGACGACTCACACACTCTATGATGGACAATGGATGATGGTGGTGGATGATGGTGTTGTGATGGTGGTGGGTGGTGGATGAAGTGTGAGAGAGGTGGTGTGCCAAGGGATGAGTTGAAATGGCTCCAAGCAATCCTATTTATAGGCTGAACAGAAGCCTGGGCACGGCCCCGTGTCCGCTGGACACGGCCCCGTGCCCGTCTGACACTCTCTCTCTCTTCATTAATTGTAATTCGTAATTACAATAAATGCACCTGCAGCACTCTGATCACGCCCCCGTGTCCGCTGGGCACGGCCCCGTGGTGGGCAATAGAAGCTTCTATAGATTTGTCTTTTCTGCTGCTTCTTGGGCACGGCCCCGTGCTGACTGAGCACGGGGCGTGTTCAGTCTTCTGTTTTCTCTTCTCTGCTTGGGAGGATGTTGTTGAGGGTTCGGGCAATCCACTTTTGTTCCTTTTCTTGTATTTATGTTAGAATTAGCTGTCTTTTTGCTTCTTTTGTGAATTTGAGCTCATTTCATCCTGAAAATACAAAAGGAAGACAAAAACACTCTTTTTCCAACATTAGTACTCAAAAAGGGTTAGTTTTACGCCTTATTTGATGTAATTTATATGTTGCATTTTACACACATCAACCCTCCTACAAAAATTTTGATCGGGGACAACAGGAGAGACAACTGGTGAAGGCCGGGAGTATAACCGAAGGAGGGAAGCATGGGAGGGGTCCCATGGACCCTCAATGCAGGAGTATTGGGCAGCTCAAGAAGCCCATCGGGAGAGAATGAAAAAGTTTGTGGAGGAGCAACAACTGTTCCAAGCAATGCAGAGGTCACACATGGAACAGTTGGCGAAGATGCAAGAGGATGAGGCAGCTCCAAGATGGGCGTGGGAAGAAGCAGAGGCAACGCTTCGAAATGAAGAAAGTGAATTGAACCGACGCCATTGGAGTGCCTTGTATGTCTCTCAACAATTGGCTGTTAATACTGCTAAGGTGCTCCACGATCAGGAGCGACACCAAAGAGATTATCAAGCCGGCCTCCCATATGCCGAGCACTCGGGATGGACCAATTACCCCGACCTTCCCCACCCACATGGCCCATTCGACCCGACTCCTCATTGGCCCGAAGTGGTAGGCTCTAGCTTTATCCCTATTCCGTACCAACCGCCACCTCAACAAGAGTCGAGCCCGCTAGATAACTACAGGGATATGTTTGAGGCCCTCACTGGTTATCCGTACCAGCCCAACCCGCCAGTGAACCCTAATGAGAGATATCAGCAGTAGAGGCGAGGTATGTCTTTTGTTGTTGTTGTTGTTGTATATTATTTTGTTTTCGTTATTTTCGTTTTGTTATTTAAATTCTTACCTAGTTAAATGAACGTTGTGGGTGTGTTCCCTATATAACCCTCACGAGACCTCTCGTCCTCCCATGCTATTGGGGGGTTTAAAAGGGCTTGTTGCATGAGCTAAATGCAACCGTGATTCCTACAAAAGTGAGTTAGGTTTGTTGTTGTTGTAATTTATTTTTCCACAAAATTCAAGGTAATTTAACGCATGGCTTGGTAATGTGTTCATAAAAAGGGTAGAACTAGGTAACTAACAAATTTTGATGGTTGTGAGAAGCATGCTTCTACACAAGGATTAGAATTTGTAGGTACAGCATGTTCGCGGGACAACCATTTTTATGAAGAGACGAAGGAGATATGAGCATCAAGCGACAAAAAAAAAAAAATCAGGTGCATGTGTTTCCTTTTACATTGATTCTTAAGTTAGGAATAAGTGGATTGTATTTTGTATTATATTTTCCGGGGTAAAATTTTGGGAAGGTTAGTCGTGTCACATCCCTTGTGCATTTTTAAAACTCTAGTTCTTACACATTGAGGACAATATGTACTTCAAGTGTGGGGATGGGGGAGTAGTAAAAATTTTTCGATTTTGACCCGTTCATTTAAACACTACACATTGAGGACAATGTTTACCTCAAGTGTGAGGATGGGGGAAAAAATTTCAAAAATTTTTAAAAAATTTCTTGTTTCAAAAGCGATCTTAAAAGCACAAGTAACCAAGTCAACGAGGGATGGCACAACCCATTGGGTCTTTTGTCATGGTCAAGTTCAAATTAATAGCATGACGGGTATTTAGTGGGTGGTTATTTGGGAATAATCCGCCTAAGAAACTAGTATATCATGCATATCACATATCATACCCTTAGACGTGAGGTTTTGAGCCACTTTTATCATGGATTTACATTTAAATGTTTCTTTGTTGAATGGACCATTAGTCGCGTATTGTAGAACTTGCAGCTTTTGATACGTTCGAGACCATAGACCGAATACAAGTACGAGAATGATTAAGGCATTAGGTAAACCTTTTTCCTTTTACACCATTTTTTATATCATTACCCAAAAATTATCCCCTAGTAGCCAACTTTGAGCCTAAACCTTTCGTTTGACAACCCATCTAGCCTATAACCATAAGCCTTTTCTTTTTAAACCCGTGTGATGAAAATTCGATTATAGGAGTTTTAGTTGTATAGTTGTGAATTACATAAAAAAACAGAAAATGTTGCAAAAAGAATGAAAAACCATTGAGAAAAATCAAAAAAATATGTGTTTCTAGTTATTAAATAAAAGGCGAAAATCATTGCCTTGGAATTGATGTTTATAGTTTATTTGAGTCTAGAATAGTTGCGTTGTAATAAGAATCGAATTTTCATCACCTTAGCCACTTTAAAATATCCTATTCCCTACCCTTAGCCTAGCCCCGTTACAACCCTTCAAAGACCTTTTGACTAGTGCTTAGTATTCGTTATCGTTGGTGGAAAATGATTGAGTTGCAAGCCTATGCGGGTACGTGTTCTAACCGGTTTTGAGCGATTCATTGATTTAAGTGCTAATACATTATACACATTAGCTGAATTATAAGCCGAGTGGAGAGAACATTCTGAGGGATATGCATGACTTGTTAGTTTTACGGGCGGGTTAATCTTGGATAACCATTATTATATGTGATTATTCACTTTACCGGTAAATATGTGGAAATTGTAAAGAATGTGAACTTTCGTATGACAATAATCCTTAACCTTTGTCTCGGGAATGGGATGTGTATTCGTTGTTCGACCCACGTGAAAGTGAAAAACAGATTTGCTTGAGGGCAAGCAAAAGACAAGTGTGGGGATATGATACGCGGTTGAAAACCGGTGTTTGTTATTGCGTAACTTTGTGTTTTTACATAAGTTTTAATATCGAATGGTCTACTTTTAACTAGATTTGTATTTATGCAGGTTTAACGAAGTTTAAGGAGCTTTTCGGGAGCTTTACGAGTCACCGGGTCGAAAACCGAAGCATCGGAACGCACTACGAATCAAACGAGAGCGAAACACGCAAAAATCAGAAACCGGAGTTTGAGAGCCCGTCGCCGACGGGTCCCAAGCCGTCAGCGACGCCCTGCGGTTAAGGCCGTCGGCCACTTGTTCCCGTATCCAGGTCTTTAACCCGTCAGAGAAAAAGAAAGAAACCATAGCCCGTCGCCGACGGGTTGAGGACCGTCGGCGACGGGTAACCATTTGCTGAAACGCGAATTTTTGTGATTTGGGGATTAATCTCGATTCTAATTGGTCTTGGAGCATTGAACTCGGGGGTTACACAATATTTTGAGTTTGAAACTTCATCTTGGAGCCACTAATCATTATCCATCACCTACCATTCCATCTCCAACATCAGGAACATCCATAACAACCGAATCACATCCCTCTACACAATCAATTCATCCACCCAAACCCTAGTTCTGCATATCATCAATCATCAATCCTACCACCATCCTCCTTCACCAACCCATCATCATTCACCATTCAATCATCCATCAAGCTTCAAGATGTCTTCACTCACGCTCCAAACATCCGATGATCAAGCTTCTTCAACCATGAGCGGCTAATCATCTCGGTTTCACCCTGGTGTAGGTTGTTGTTAATTTTAGGGTTTCGAATTGTTCTTGTTTCAACTTAGTGACAATTTGTATTTGGTTTTTGAAACTCTTGATAATAGTATTACATTTGTTGCGAATTCGTGAATTGTCGAGCGATGTTAAAAGTTATGACTTTGCGAAATGGTGATATGTAATTGTTCATTATCGTTGTTAGGATTTACTTGTGTTGATTACAAAGTGTCTTTTTGTCCGTTCTTCCCGACATTGATAGCTAGTAGCACCTAAGTCACGGTACACTAAATCCGTTAATCGAATGCATTTGAGTTGAAACTAAAACTTGTAGAAATCCTAGGTTAACAATTACCGAAACCGGGCGTGATTCCTTTTTATTATTATCGTTCTAGTAACCAATTTTCTTACAATTGTTAATTAGTAGTTGTTAATCATTTTCATCAATTTATTTAGTTTAAAATCATATCTTTCAATTAAACAAAAACACAAAATTATTCTAGCAAGCTTCATATATTGTGACACTTTTGATAATTCAATCGAATCCACACACAAACCACATACTCTTCGTGGTTCGACCCCTTGCTACCACTAGCTATTTGTTAAGGGTAAATAGGGCTTATAAATCTTATCTTTGACCGGAGCGCGCCACTCCGATCATATACTTTCTTGTTACAAGATATGTTAAAATAATACAACCACATTTTAATTCTTTAAAAACAAAATTTGCAACAATCATATTTACCTCCATCCATTATTAAGTACCAACTTAACTGGTATGATTTACAATGATAAAAGATTATTCACCTATTGTACATTATAACACTTGTAGCACGTACAACGTTTGTTCATTCTAAATAAGAATGATATACATGTGGTACAAATAAATACGTAAAAGATATAGAACACCCATATGCGTGCACAACTCGTAGAAAGCATATACACATCATAGAACATGTATATATTTGTAATTATATGGTACATGCTTGACGCACGTAATAAACAACTAATAGTTGGTTAAGACTTTGTTAAGAGTTTGCCAAAGTATCATATACAATGTTCAAATGAGTAAAATAAACCATTGGCCCACTACTAAAATGTGCATATAAATACCAATTGTTTCTCCATTATAACCATCCTCAACTTTATAATTGGAAGAACTAATACAATCTCAAAGTCACGAGGCACAATGACGAGACTTATGAAATTACAGTTTCTGGTAGTTCTTGTATTGATGATTTGGTACCAGGGTAAGTTCTCTTTATGAAAGTATTTTCGCATGTCACAATTTTTAAACTAACTTCCTAATCCATATCCTTGATGTCAAATTTTAAGGCGGTAAACATGAATCCATTAACATCAAACCCTTTGGGGTTCCATCACCATAACAATGCATTCCGCGTTGTGTTAAAACCAGTTATGTACTCAAGTATTGTTGTGCTGGGAAAGAAGAAATGTCCTGCTGCATCCCGAATGAAGCGTTATGTAATAAAGATTGTCCATCATTAGATATGTGTTGTGTCCACAAATAAATATTATTGCTATTATGATCGTAGAATCCTCATGCAATAAAGAAAATAATACATATTTAATCAATATATAGTTCTTTGACAATACATAAATGATATTCTCTTATAATATACTCCAAATCATAATCATCCATTTGTTATGAATTTACACCGAGATAGATGGTAAACAGGCAACAAGCTGCGTCGCTACCTCTTTTTGAAAAGCAAAACTAATTCTTTTAAAATCTACGTCAATAGATCTCGGGGTCATAACATTACTATGCATGACCCTTTGAACTCAACTAAGTAGGTCCACAGCCTCTGGCGCAAGGAAACCAAAAGTACGAAAAGCAAATGGGATAAACACGTGCTGGTTGTCAAGGCATGCTTTCTCGTGTTTGATCACTTTGCCCGAAGCAGCCTTTATAGCAGCCTGACCTACCGTGAATGCACTACTCCTAAGCCCAAAAGAGGGGAAACCCCTGTTAGATCCACACATGCATGTTTTCCTCCTATCCATCCAAATACCAAAATGGTGGCTGGTCTAAGGGTAGATCTCCATTTCAACAAGTCAGCTAAGAAATTAATAGGTGCCTCTTTCTTAGAAGAAATACAAGTGCGCCTGAATATAGTATGTGTAGAAAGATTTAACATACAACAAGGATAAATGTGGTGAAGCCTACAAGGAAGGCTATTTGCATCAATTTAACTACACATGTTTATTTACGAAAAAAAATGGTTAAGTTAAATGCATTATTGTACTAAGTTATGTGCAACGTTGTAATGGGGGATTAGTCCTTTGTGACATTTGTGCTTGTAATCATTGTGAATAATTCAGTTATCAATGAAATAAAGTTATTTGATTCCAATGTTTGTTTGTTTGTGTTTGATGTTTTTCATGTTTTGACTTTTATTGCTTTCTAGAGAATTTCACGCAAACTGGTGCGTAAACTTAATCAGTTAAACGCGAAAAATACTCTGGAACATTAATTTATGCTTAACATACCTTAAATAACTTTTACATAACTTAGAAATAAGTTTTGAAGGCTTTGGTATGGCAAAATCAAGTTTATTCGCTTACAGGGACTAAAATTGACAAACTGCGAAAGTATGCCAATTTGAACTATAAAGAACATTCCGGAACATGATCATAAGTTAAACACACCCTAAATATCCTTTACATAGCTTAGAAATAGGCTTTGAGGGGTTCAGTGTGCTAAAATAAACTTTATGCTCATTCAGGGACAAAAAGCGTCAAAAAGTGCATAAGTTTGCATTTTCGTGCATAACTTACGTTCTGAATACATCCGGACATCCAAAAATTTATGTAATCATTAAAATATTATGTTTTAGTGATTGGCTTGTCAAAAATCCGTTCGTCGCGCAATTTGGACCGTTTTTGCGTCCGTTACGACTTCCGTCGTTATTAACCGAACAACACAATCGCACGGCCAAGTGAACCGACATCCGGCATATTTTTTAGCATATTTCATGCTCCCTATGCTTTAACATCCTTATAGAGCTTAAAAATGGGATTGACGGGTGTTAGAAGTGCCAAAACACGACCATACGCGCACAAGGACCAAATCTGCCAAAACTGAAACATTGCTGGTCTGCAGGGTCCTTACGGACCGTATGGGTGTGCTTACAGTCTGTAAGCCATGCCTAGTTCAGCAGAAACCATTTTTAAGAAAACCCAGCTGCTCCTTGGTTTTTGCAAATGGTTTTTGGGTATCTATGGGCTGGTTTGGAGGCTCCCCTGGTTTTCTAAAACAACGGGTTCGAGGTGTACAGATGAGATTGAATCTCGTATTTCGAGGAACGATCTTAAGGGTTCTACTACACCTATAAATACCCCATCATTCACTTGCTCATTTCTGTAGGATCGTTTTCGGACCCGAACGAGTCGATCAAAAGAGTTTTTCTCAGTTTGAACGGCGGAAACAGACAAACTGAGGTCAATTCAGCAATGTATACACTTTAACTATCGATATTATTGAATAATGACGTTTTACAGCGAGTCGACACTTCGGCAGCACTTCGTGGCTCAAACCGGAAACTATTACATGATTCCGCTCCAAATGACATATTTATAGCCAGTGTGTTTTCGCTTGAACATGTCTCAAGCGAAATCAACACCATTGTTTCGAGCGAAATCAAACAAATTAACTCGAGCGGAATCAGAAACTTTTTATTTTGCTTGAAATGACCTGATGTCATTTCAAGTGGAATCACCCCTAATATCCATTTTCTCGTTTTTCGTGCCCTGATCTAACTAGTTCTATACAAGACTCGATAAAAGACGAAGTCGACAGACGCATGCACCAACAAACTCCCCCTCGAATGTTGACGAGTCTTCAATGTCGAATCTTCGCATCTTCAATCTTTATCAGCCACTAATTGTTCACTGCTGCATCATTGTTCATGTTTGCTTCATTGATGTTAAACACTCGTCCACGCGCTGGAGGTATGTTAACAAGTCTTGGGCAATTGTTCCTGTAGTGGGTAAGGTCACCATAGTTATAACATGACCCCGGAGGGAACCGTGCTTGAACAGCAGCAAGGTTTGCAACAGCTTGATTTGCATAATAACAAACATTGATCAAATGTCCCAACCGCCCACAGTGGGTACATTTGTGACACTGCTGTTGCTCTAGATGATGACGGTTGCACTTGTTGCACAAAGGTGTGGTACCAACATAGTTTTGTCTTTTGCGAGGTTGTGCTGGCTGGTTTGGTGCAACCTGATTGTCTTGAGCAGTTACAACGTAGTTTTGAGAGGCTTTGCGCTTCTTCTTCTTGGACATCTCAGCATTTTCTTCCTTTGGTTCCACATGAGCAGTCTTGTCAGATGGTCTTAAGTCGCCCTTCCGAAACAGCTTGCGCTTCCTGATATGGGATTCAGTCAGAGTGGCAACCAATTCAATGGCTTGTCTGACAGTAGTAGGGTTGCTGCCAGTGATGATATCCTGGACTACGTCAGGAAGACCATCAATGTATTTCTCAATCGCCTTATCCAGAGGCGTAACCATAGTAGGGCATAACAAGCTCAATTCCTCATAGCGGTCAGTATAGGCTCGATGTTCCCCACTGTCTTGCTTCAAATCATTCTATTTCCCTTTCTAGAGCCCTTAGCTCATGACGAGGACAGAATTCCTTCATCATAAGAGCCCTAAGCTCGGCCCAAGTATGTGCTAATGCAACCTCAGCACCGCGGTCTCTCATAACCCCGTTCCACCATGTAAGAGCCCTCTTCTGAAACACACTCGAAGAAAACTCGACCTTGCGATTTTCAGGACACTAAACGTGACAGAAAGTATTCCCAATGCTCTCGAACCATTGAAGAAGCCCAGTTGCTCCCTCAGAACCACTAAACTTAAGCAGTTTAGCCGAGTTAAAATTCTTGAAATTGCATGGAGCATTGTTGTTGTTGGTGGCTTGAATCATTTGAGCATAAAGATTTGGGAAGGCAGCAGCCATTTGCTGCGCGATGATTTCCTCCAGTTCGGCATTCGCCATCTGATTGTCGCGCCGAGGAGGTATTCTAAAAGAGGAAACATGAGAGGAAACGAGTGAGAGAATTAGACGAAAAGAATGAGATGAAACAAATCTGATGAAAGCAAGGATAGTGGTCATTTGTTTGTTACTACAAAGCAACAAACGACCCCGGTGATTAATCAAAGTAAATAGGTCAAAAATAATGTATCGCGAAGACATGCTCGCCTATAAGTGGACACTCCCCCCAAGAGTTCCCAGGTAAGAGTGACTGGTCCGATTATGTGGATTTGTACGAACACTCTAGCCTTAGACAGAAAACTCAGAGTACATGCATCCACTCTTCCAGATTGCACGTGTTCACACTATAAGACCCAAACTTTGACGAGGTTTTGAAAATTCAAAGGGGTTCAAAACCATATAACAGAGGGTTCAAAACCTAGTAATCAATCATCCTAGAACATATGATTAGTTTTCAAAGCGGTTTTGAAATTTATGTTCTTGTTGTGGTTGTCGCCTAAGGATAGGTGACAGTATTGTTTTATGACTAAACGCAAGTAAACTCGCGTTAGGGTCATAAGAAGGTTATAGACTAGGTCAAAGCATTACTAATAACCTATTTTCCTATAACCATGAGCTCTGATACCAACTTTTCTGTCACACCCCAACCACGTGGATCAATGAAACGTGGCGGAAACGTCGGGGAGTGTTGTAACAGAATCATTGTTTCATAATACATGGAAATAGAAATATTGTTTTATTGATTAAATGAACTCATTGTTTTAATACAATCAAATAAGTACAACTATGATCTTCCAAGTTTGAAAGTTGCTAAGGCACGAGTCCATCCTAAATGTAGCATGTATCAACAATCATGTCAAGACAGCACCTGAAACATGTGTAAAAATAGGTACGTCAGCATAAAAATGTCTGTGAGATACATAGGTTTTGTGAATATAGGATTCATGACTTATAAGTTTAGAAAGAGTTGTTCAACAAAAGTCAGTCATGATCCTTGTAAAATGTCTTATTTTATAAATCAATCGAAAAGTGATGGTAAAGTAGATGATACGTAAAAGAGTAATGTAAGGTTAATTGAATAACCAAGTAAAAATGAATTTGTATAAGATAAGTTGTTGTAAATCAATGTCTTAAGAAAAGTATGTTATTTGTACAAAAAGTTATATAACTTAAATTGAAATGATTCAAATAACGCTACGATATGTAATACCATACAAACACTTATATATAGGAAGTACCAGCGGCGTATGACGGGTGGTCCGTTGGACAACCCTTAATCATGTTAAAAGACGAAATAATCCTTCACTTAATCGTGTAATTATCTTGAATTAGATAACTACTGTTGCTTATGTTTCAGGTGCGGTTCGGGAGTTAAAAGATGGATTAAATGCAGCTTTGGAGGGTTTAGAGACGAACGGGTCGAGCGTGGAACAAGAGATGAAACAAAAGAAGATATATCAGCCCACCACCGTAAATTACGGTCCTACCGTAATTTACGGTGGACCTGGATTGCATTTGGAGGCCACCGTAAATCAGTAGTGCAGCACCGTAACACTTTATTGTCCACCGTAATTTACGGTGGAGCCGTAAATTACGGTGGTGTCTGACGGGAAAAGTGTAACTGCCACATTTAAGTTAGTTTTATGGTGTCTTTTCATTATTCTCATCATGGGACGTTTGTGAAACACTTTGGGGGCGATTTTGGCTGTCTAGGCTTGGTTCTAAACATTTCCTAACATTCGGTTTGTGTTTTTGATTTGTATGAACGTTGAATTGCTTGTTATGATGATTCACCAAGCTATGAGTGGCTAGAACTTTCGGTGATCATCTTAGGTGCAGGTTTCCTTTGAACTCTCGTGTGTTTATTTCTGAATTTCTAGAATGATAACTTGTGTTTGCTTGTTTATCATGGTGTATGCATAATTGTTTGTAGCGTGTTAATTGGTATTGCAATTTCTAGTCTCAATCGTACGTTCTTGGTGCCGTTGCAATCGAGATATCACGGGAAGGGTTAAGGTTGGTTATTGATTAATTGGTCATCGGGAAACAACCTCGCGTTATCTAATCCGAGTACTTTGTTCCCTTTTATCACAACAATTACCTATACACGAGTTATGTCTATGTAACTCCTTCTAGTTGGAATTACACACAATTGTTTAAAGAAACTGAATCCTAAGATGGTCATTGTTTTCCTAATCTGTTAAACAACCAATTTCAATTTGCTCTTAGTTATTAATTTAGTTTTCCAAAACAACAATCTAAATCACTGAGTTTTAATTTCTGCATTTTAGTCTAATTTTAGTTTAAGTGCAAAGCTATACAATCGACATACTTTCCACATACTCCCTGAGTTCGATACCCTCTTACCACTAACTATAGTTGTTTTGGGGATTAAATTTGATAGTGATCACGACATCACGTCAAATTTTGGTGCCGTTGCCGGGGAGTAGTGCGCAACATGTGTTAGTTTAATAGTTTTGTTTTGTTATTTTCGGGTTTACGCTGGTTGTGTTTTAGTGTGCAGGTACTTCAGGTGTATGCATACTAGGGGCTCTCACAGGTCATCACCGCTATCGTTTGATCTGGAAATTGAAAGAACGCTAAGACAAAACAGAGTTTTAGTACGAGAAAACAAGATCATTGGTTCACCCACTTCACCCATCACACCGAGAAACATCATGGCTGATTCTCAAATTCCACCTACAACGGGTCAAACGACCTCATCCTTTATACCTACTTCCACTCAACCATCACCAAACACCACATTACCTAATACCACCGCCGAATTCACACCATCCAATGTCACCCAACCAATTACCACTCAAGCTGAACCCGCCATCACCTACAACCCATCCACCACAATCCCACCAGTATCCCACTTCTTTCCCCCAACTACGGGTCAATCATCATCCGCTTTCACAATTGCACCAAATTCAACCATTGTGCATACTACTTCATCCTTTAGACCACAACAATCGGGTTTTCCGTATTCGACCATCCCATTTGGGCAAACTTCGGGAATTCAAGGAGATGGTTATGATGAGGGATTTGAAGATTTTGAGGGGTATGATGAGGATGGGTATTTTTATGGAGGTTATGGTGATCAAGGGGAGTTTGGGTATGTTCAAAGTCAATCCCAAGGGATGGCAAGTGTTGGTGGAATGCCTCAACAACAACTCATACCACAACACATTCGGCCAAGACCACAAAGGCCACCAATGCAACAACCTATCCCATTGCAACAAGTCCGGCCACAAAATGTACAACCTAATGTTCAACAATTCCAAAGGCAAATTCAACGCCCACCGATGCCGCAACAGCAATTTCAACAACCAAATGCACCACAAGGGCATGTACCAAGGCCAATGGGTCCTATTCGCCCAAGGGGTAGGTTTGGTGTACCAAGGAGACACCTTAGAGAAAATGTGAGGGGCATCGAAGCACATTTTCGGTCGGTAATCACTCAAAACCCTTCACCAGTAGTCATTCCTCATAATGATGAAGGGCGAACATTTGAAGTAAGGACCAACTCTTTGCAAAGTTTACCAAAGTACAAGGGGTTGGCAACGGAGGAGCCTTACTTTCATTTACAGGCTTATGACTCGATTTGCAACACTCTTGGGAGTCAAGGGTTTTCGGCCGACGATATCAAATTGGTATTATTCCAATTTTCTTTGGAAGATAAGGCGAAGAAATGGTTTTACACGTTACCTTCGGCATCCATATATACATGGGGGGAGATGTAACAAACTTTCTTGGATGAGTTTTACACCGCCCAAAAGACTAACGATGCAAGAAAGGGGTTCAGAAGCTTCCAACAACAACATGGTGAGATGTTTCACGAGGCGTTTGAACGCTTCAATATGATGATAAAGAATTGCCCTCACCATGGAATTGAATTGTGGGAGTTAATGAATGCTTTTCATGAGGGATTGAGTGCCGAAGATGCACGTGATTTGATGTCTATTACCGGTGGGACTTTTGGAACAAATTATGAGAACGATGATTGGGAGTTCTTGGAAAGCATGGCAACTACATCAAAGAGGAAAGCTCAAGCCTCAAGAAGAGCCCGACCGGCCATTGCCAGACCTCAAGTGCACGCCATAGATGATGGTAATGTTCAAACCACTAACCAGATTTATGATGTTTGTGCTTTGTGTAATGAAATAGGTCATGCGGCTGAAAATTGCCAAGGGATGTTGGAAGGGCAATACGAAGAAGTCCATGCGGTTCAAGGTCAAGGTCAAGGAGGAGGTGGTAGGAATTACAATAACATGAACTCTAACACCTACCACCCCGGGTTGAGGAACCACCCGAATTTTCGATATGGGAACCCTTCAAATCAAGCAAACCCGGATATTCAAGGTAGCCAAGGTAACTTTGGTTCACGCCAATCTTACAATAACCAAGGTGGATACCGAGGCGGAAATAACCAAGGCTATCAAAAACAATATCAAAGGGGTCAAGAACAAGGGGGGTCTTCGGGTGGAAACGAGATGATGGAGATGCTAAAGAGCATGCAAATGGAGATGCAAAAACGGAACCAACTCGATGAAGTTCGAATGCAAAAGGATGAGGTTCGTGATAAAAGCATCCAATCACTAACAACCCAAATGGGTCAATTGGAAACCGATGTGGCAGAATTGAAGAAAGGTAAGGGTCAACTTCCAAGCGACACTAAGGTAAACCCTTCACATGGTTCGTCACGAGGTAATGTTAATATTAATCATGTTAGTGTTTTGAGGAGTGGAAAAGAATTTAAAGCTAATTTGTCACCCGAATTGGTTGAGGGGGTAGTTGAGGATATCACGGGTAATGAAAGTGATGATGAAGTTTCACCGGTTAAACCAAAAGAAATAATTGTTAAAAAACCGGGTTTGGGTGAAAACGAAAAGAATGAAAAAGTTGAGGGTGAACCGAGTCAAGTCCCGTTTCCATCGGCCTTACTTGACCCGGGAAAGAAAAATTTTATTGTGTCGAGAGGTCCTCAAAAAGAGGAGATGTGGGACATGTTTAAACAAGTGAAAATAAATCTCCCACTTCTCGATGCAATAAAACAAGTCCCCGCTTATGCAAAATTCTTAAAAGAATTATGTACACAAAAAAGGCAAAACAAAAAGAAAGTGCCTAAGCGGGTGGATTTAACCGGGCAAGTGAGTGCGGTTTTAAATGGGGAGCTTCCTCCTAAGCTCCAAGATCCGGGCACGCCATTGATTAATATACAAGTTGGAAATTTTCAAATGGCTAAGGCGTTGCTAGATCTTGGAGCCGGAGTTAGCATTTTACCGGGGGGCTTATATGACCAATATGACTTTGGTCCGTTAGCAAGGGTGGAGACGACGGTTGTTTTGGCCGATTTGTCTCATAAGTTACCTCGGGGTATGGTCCAAAACGTAATTGTCAAAATTGATGAGTTTTATTACCCGGTTGACTTTTTAGTCTTGGATTACTCATCGGCGGACCCTAAGCAACAACAAAATATAATTTTGGGTCGGCCGTTTTTAAGCACCGCACATGCTATTATTGATTGTAGATTTGGTACAGTTGATATGGCTTTTGGAAATAGAAAAATGCGTTTGAATGTGTTTACTAACAATTCTAATGCTAATGGTGTTGATGAGTGTTTCATGGCAGATATAGTTGACGGATGCAACCCGCATGAGTATGAGGAGGATGGTTTGGATATTTGCCTGTGTGATTTTTCTGAACAGGTACATGCTTATGCACTCCGGGTTGAAGAGGAAGCGCAAGATGCGATGGCGTTGAAAGAAGGTAGGCCACCATGGACCCACCAGTTCGAGGGTCTACCAGTGGAGATTGATTCGGGTACGAAACCATCATTGGAGGAACCGCCAAAGTTGGAGCTCAAAGACTTGCCTAGCCACTTGAAGTATGTGTTTTTAGGGGATAATGACACTTTACCGGTCATTATTGCCTCTAATTTGGAGTTGGCACAAGAGCAAGCGTTGATGGAGGTTTTAAAAGAGAACAAGGGAGCTATTGGATGGACGATTGCCGACCTTAAAGGAATTAGTCCATCCATTGTCATGCATAAAATCATTACCACTGAAGATGCGAAGCCGACACGAGAGGCTCAAAGGCGATTGAATCCGAACCTACGGGAGGTAGTTAAAAAAGAGGTAATTAAATGGTTGGATGCGGGAATTATTTATCCGATTTCGGATAGTGCTTGGGTGAGTCCCACCCAAGTTGTGCCTAAGAAGGCCGGCATTCAAGTAGTCAAGGATGAAAGTGGTGAACAAATTGCCACCCGACCGGTTACCGGGTGGCGTGTATGTATTGACTACCGAAAATTGAATGCCGCCACTTCTAAGGATCATTTCCCGCTACCATTCATTGATTAAATTATTGAAAAACTATCGGGTCAAAAATACTATTGTTTTTTAGACGGGTATTCGGGTTACAACCAAATCGCCATACACCCGGATGACCAACACAAGAGCACATTCACTTGTCCATATGGCACCTTTGCCTTTAGGCAAATGCCATTTGGCTTGTGTAATGCTCCGGCAACTTTCCAACGATGTATGATGAGTATTTTCTCGGACATGGTTGGAGAGTCGCTCGAAGTATTTATGGATGACTTCTCCATTTTTGGCACTAGTTTTGATGCTTGTCTCAATGAATTACAAAAAGTGTTAAAAAGATGTGTTGAGAAAAATTTAGTGCTAAGTTGGGAGAAGAGTCATTTCATGGTGCAAGAGGGCATTGTGTTGGGTCATGTGATTTCGGAAAGGGGGATGGAGGTGGATAAGGCAAAAATACGGGTAATATCATGTTTGCCACCTCCGAAAAATGTTAAAGGGGTAAGGTCATTCTTGGGACACGCGGGTTTTTATAGACGTTTCATTAAGGGTTTTAGTGTTATCACCAAACCCTTATGCAACTTGTTATTAAAAGATGTCCCATTTGATTTTACTAACGAGTGTATGCAAGCTTTCACTGTTTTGAAGGAACACTTGGTCAAAGCTCCTATTTTGCAACCACCGGATTGGTCAAAGCCGTTCGAGATAATGTGTGATGCAAGCGACACCACTATTGGTGCAGTTTTGGGTCAACGGGTTGATAGAAAGCCGGTGGTGATTTACTATGCGAGCAAAACTTTATCCGAATCACAACTTAACTACACCACCACCGAGAAGGAATTACTAGCGGTGGTGTATGCTTTGGATAAGTTTCGCTCGTATATTTGGGGGAGCAAAGTAGTGGTTTATTCGGATCATAGTGCGGTCCGGTATTTGATGGAGAAAAAGGACGCGAAGCCTCGATTAATTCGGTGGGTGTTATTGTTACAAGAATTCGATCTAGAAATCCGAGACAAAAAGGGAAGTGAGAATGTAGTAGCGGATCACTTGTCTCGGATTCCGGTGGAAGGAACCGATGATGTGAGTGAAATTAATGAAAGTTTTCCCGATGAGCAACTTTTAGTCGTTTCCACTTTCGTTGCATCGTGGTATGCTCATTATGTCAACTATTTAGCCACCGGTGCCATCCCAAGTCATTGGACCAAAAAGCGTCGACAACAATTCATGGTCCAAGTGAAGCAATACATTTGGGATGAACCGGATCTCTTCAAGATTGGACCGGATCAAGTTATACGAAGGTGTGTGCCCGAAACGGAAGTGCTGGAAATCTTGACTCATGCACATTCGTCCGCTTGTGGGGGTCATTTTAGTGGGCACAAAACAGGCTATCGGGTTCTTTCATGTGGGTTTTATTGGCCCACCATTTTCAAGGATGCGTGTGAATTTGCTAGAAATTGTATAAATTGCCAAAAGATGGGTAGTATATCGAAGAGGGATGAGATGCCATTACAACCAATCTTGGTTGTTGAGATATTTGATGTATGGGGTATAGATTTTATGGGTCCTTTCCCGAATTCGAATGGTTTCTTATACATTTTGGTAGCGGTGGATTATGTCTCGAAGTGGATTGAGGCTATTGCAACACGAACAAACGACCATTCGGTTGTTTGTAAATTTGTTCAATCCAACATCTTTTCTCGCTTTGGAGTCCCGCGGGTTATTATAAGTGATGGTGGTTCGCATTTCAAGAACTTCAATTTCGGGAAATTATTTAAAAGGTATAGCGTGAACCACCGAGTTGCCACACCTTACCATCCGCAAACAAGTGGACAAGTGGAAGTGTCCAACCGTCAAATCAAAGAGATTCTCATGAAGACGGTGAGAACGGATAGGAAGGATTGGTCGAGTAAGTTAGGCGAAGCATTGTGGGCATACCGAACGGCCTACAAGACTCCTATTGGCACAACGCCTTACCGGATGGTGTATGGTAAGGGTTATCACTTGCCAATGGAGTTGGCGCATCGGGCACATTGGGCGATCAAGACGGTCAACGCGGATTATGATGAGGCGGGTAAGTTGAGAAAGTTGCAATTGAGCGAGATAGAAGAGATTCGAGATGAGGCGTACGAATGTGCATCGGCCTATAAAGATAAACTCAAGAAAGTGCATGATGCGAAATTGAGAAAGAAAACGTTTGAAGTGGGGCAAAAAGTTTGGTTGTATAACTCAAGATTGAAGATGTTCGCGGGCAAGCTTAAAAGCAAATGGATGGGTCCGTATGTCATTCGGAGAGTTGGGAGATTTGGTGATGTAGACATCTAAGACGAGCAAACATTGAAACAACAAACGGTGAACGGTCACCGCTTGAAGCCATACTTGGAGGGGAATGACATCAACAACTTGGAGCTTGACAAAGCGGGCTACATCTTGCGCCTGGTCGATGAGGAACAACCATGAGAGGCCCAGGTTTGGTAGTGTACATAGTAGTATTTTGTTTTGTTTGATTTGTATAATTTGCACAATTGCCGTATTTCTTCGAAATCCGTGTTTGAAACAAGTGTGGGGATGTTCGGGTCACGAATTATTCTAACATTGTGTTGAGGACAACACGGGATTTTTGAGGGGGTAGGGTAATTTTTACAAGTTTTTGAAAAAAATTAAAATACATAAAAAAATCGAAAAATTTGAAAAACATATAAAAAAATGACATGTAAAGTACAATTTTCTTTAAGTTAGAATTGCCCAGTTCGTACCGTAAATTACGGTTTTGCCGTAATTTACGGTGGTGATGAAATATGTTTGATCTTTACGGTGTAAACCTACTGATTTACGGTGCAGAATTCATGTTCAGGTCTCACCGTAAATTACGGTGAGACCGTAATTTACGGTACGGTGAAATTTCATTTTCCGACGTTAGGGGTCCGGCTTATACATAAAAAAAAATAATAATAATAAAAACACAAAAACACAATCTGGTCACGTGAAGTTACCCTAACCACACAACCTCTCAAGACCCGCCACAAGAACTTCTTCTTCTTCCCCAAACCTTCAATCCTCCATAACTCCTTCAATTCTTGTCCAAACTAAGTGAAATCGGAGTCTATCTTGACTAATTTTTCACGTAGTTTCTGATTTTGACAAGAGATTTACAAGAAAACACTGTTTTTGGGTCCGAATCCCAAACCCTAGTTCGAAACTTTTTGGGGGGTTTTTGGAGTTTTTGTTTCACAAGCACTTGTGCATCTTCGAAACAAGGTATGGAAGTTTAATTTATGTTTTTGGATGATGCATTGTGAAGATTGAGGTTATTAGTGATGTTTGTTCATACCCATTTGCTTGTTCATAATGTTATTTGCTAATTGTTTTGAACATGAGTATGGTTGTAGATGTAGGATGTTTAATAAAGTAGTGAACTTTTGGGGGATTTCTACATTGTAGAGACACCATGCCCAAATTTTTGAAAAACTTATACATTGTAGTTCACTAACATCTACAACCATAGTAACAAGCAAGTGTTGGGATGTTTAGGAGGAGGGAGCCTAATTGTGTGTTTGCTTTTGTTGATTGTCTAATGTGTGTAGGAAATGGCTAAGACGAAAGAACAAGCGGGATCGAGTTCATCATCATCAAAAGGGAAAGGCAAACAAAAGGAACAACAACCGCGAAAAAGGCAATATATGGGTCGTATAAGTGAAAGCGAGAGTGGGAGTGAAGAAAAATGGAGTTGGATCCAAGTGAAAAGCCGGTGTGGAATTCGGGTCCATTAGATGATCAAGCAGAGGAGTGGCAACCGACACTCTACCATGACTGCATGAATAAGTTGAAGAACAAGGCAGCGGCCTTCATTTGTGAACGAGAGGTTCGGGAAGTGGAGTTCCAACAGTTTGGGGTGTTTGATAAGTTTCGGGCGCTAGGATGGGAATCAGCGCTTAAATGTTTCGATAAAGACAAAAGCAACTTATTTATGACCGAGATACAAGAATGGATGGCGACCTTGAAATGTCACAATTTTAACAAGCCGTCACAGATGAAGTTGATTGGTGAGGTGCACGGGGTACCGGTGGAGATGTCATTTGACACGTTAAAGAAGCTCGGGAAGTATGATAGTCTCCCGGCTCGTGAGTACATGGTTCCCACTCTCGATGACCTCTTGCTTAAACCGGAGAAACATGTTCGATGGAATGATATGTTGGCAGCAATATTTTTACCCGGTAAATACAGTGGTATTCTATACCGGAAGAATTTGAAGATAGAAGCTAAATTGTTGCATACAATCTGTCTTCTCAATGTCATTCCAAGAAGGGGAGACAAAGAGCAGGTGAGGTTTCCGGAGGTACCCGTTCTTTATTCGTTAATGCATGGGGCTCCACGTTTCCCGATACGTTATCTTATCATGAACCACTTATGGATCTGCCGGAATAAGTATGGAAGAGACATCGTCCCGTATTGTCGAATAATTACGGGATTGATGAAACAACAGAAGGCGATAACATCTGAAGATCGGGGAGTAACAAAAAGGCACCAGCCTTTTACGTTGGATAAGTTGGGGAATGTTTGGACGTATACTCAAACGGAGCGTTATCACAAGTTAAAGTCGGAAGGCCAAAGGTGGAGAGCTCTTAAGGCGAATGCGAGAGATTTGTTACCGGGTGAAGAGGATGAACCCGAGAGTGAAGCAGAGATCCCAAGCGGGGATGAAGATTATGAGGAGCAACCGCAAGGCGGGGTGAACTTGAATGTGGGTCAAGGGGGTTATGGTGGAGGTCATGGTGGTATGTTTTACGATTATGCGCAACAATCTTATGAGCCTGGTTGGGCTTATAACGGTACAATGCAAGAAGTGATTGAAAGTCAACGTCCTCCGGCATCTATTTTTGATACATGGTCGGGGTCGGAGAGGACGTTGTATGATCAGAACACGAGGAATAGTGCAAGTATAGAGCGGTCGTTAAAACATAATCTTGATCGTACTGAGACATGGAACCGCACATTGGTGTATTCCCGAGAGGTGGAAACGAATAATAGATATCATGACGATCAAGAGAGGAGGTTGCATGCAGATTGGCATGCCGGAAGGCCGGTTGTTGAGGATCCACAACATGTGGACTATGCCTCGTTACCGCCTTATGAAGGTAGTGTCTCATATCCGACTCCACCACTTCACCATTCTCAATGGATTGACCCGAGGCAGCAAGAGGGAGCCCAACAACAAGGAGGGAGTAGCAGCGGCGCATATGGATTTGGAGAATGGAATGACATGATGTCATCCATTTTTGGACCTCCAGGACCGCGCTACTATTAGTCAGGTGGTATTCTCTCTTTTGTATAATTTGTGCATAGTTGTAGTTTTATTTTGTTTATGGTTGGGTGGTTGGGTGGTGTATGATTGTGTTGTTTTGTTGGGTTGGTGTTTGTTGGTGGTGTCATGTTTTTTTTTTTTTAAAAAAAAAGAAGAAAAATATAAAAAAATATAAAATGAAAAAAATACAAAAAGAAATTTGTGGTTTCAGTGAAGAAGCTTTTGTTGATGTGGAATGAATTTAGTGATCAAAGCCTCCTAAAGCCATACATTGGGGTCAATGTATCCCAAGTGTGGGGATGGGGGGAAATTTTAAAGATTTTGAAAAATTTTGAGTCAAGCGGAACGATGTGAAAATTTGAACACCCTAGATTAACCCCAAGTTGGTGCACCGGCAACCCTTGATACCTTTTTCATTCTTGGTGAGAGTTGTAGCCACACTTGTACATAAATAATGATTATCTTTGATGAGAGTGGCTACGGGTAGGGGTGCATTAGAACTTGTGCTTGAATGCGATTTGAGTCCTTAGTTAGACATGAATGTAGAAAGGATAAGGGCATTTAGGTAGCCTTGTCGTTGGTGTGAGCGAGTGTGGGATTTTGGGGGTTGGACCTCATAAGTTATATATATGAGCATGGTTGCGAGAGGGGCGGGGGTTTGGACATTTAGTTGCCCATTTTGTGCCTTAAAAGCCTATCAATTGTTACCCCTAGCTACTTACTTAAAATTTTACCCAAATTTGACTCGGTCTTATAAGTGTTAGTGATAGTATTAGTAGATTTATTAGTTTGAGGTAGATTTGTTTAAAGCTTTATTGTACGGTTGCTTGCTTTGAAAAAAAAAGAGAAAAGCAATGAAAAAAATGAAAAAAAAAAGAAAAAAGTGAAGTTTAATTGTCTTGTATATAGTAGTTAAGTTTGTTTGTTTGTTTGTTTATTTTTGTAATAAAAAGACCGGGTCAAGTTTTCGCTACTTCATATATATTCCATTTCCTTCCTATACACTTAGCCACGTTACAACCTTGAAAGTCCCTTTGATTTGCATTCATGTTTGACCCATTTTAGGAGAATGATCGATTTAGGTACAAGCTTATGATTGGGCAACCACCCGTTTGCCTAGTGTGTGTCTAGCTTATCTTTGCTAGTTTTCACTTGTAACCGAGATGAGAGATTTAGAGAGGGGTGCATTGGTTGGATGTTAAAAAGGGGTTAGTAAAAAGATTGCATGTTTTGTTTGGTTTAATTTGATCACTTGTTTTGAAATTGATTTGATGAGTTGCTTGGGACAAGCAACGGTTAAGTGTGGGGATGTGACGGGTGGTCCGTTGGACAACCCTTAATCATGTTAAAAGACGAAATAATCCTTCACTTAATCGTGTAATTATCTTGAATTAGATAACTACTGTTGCTTATGTTTCAGGTGCGGTTCGGGAGTTAAAAGATGGATTAAATGCAGCTTTGGAGGGTTAAGAGACGAACGGGTCGAGCATGGAACAAGAGACGAAACAAAAGAAGATATATCTGCCCACCACCGTAAATTACGGTCCTACCGTAATTTACGGTGGACCTGGATTGCATTTGGAGGCCACCGTAAATCAGTAGTGCAGCACCGTAACACTTTATTGTCCACCGTAATTTACGGTGGAGCCGTAAATTACGGTGGTGTCTGACGGGAAAAGTGTAACTGCCACATTTAAGTTAGTTTTATGGTGTCTTTTCATTATTCTCATCATGGGACGTTTGTGAAACACTTTGGGGGCGATTTTGGCTGTCTAGGCTTGGTTCTAAACATTTCCTAACATTCGGTTTGTTTTTTTGATTTGTATGAACGTTGAATTGCTTGTTATGATGATTCACCAAGCTATGAGTGGCTAGAACTTTCGGTGATCATCTTAGGTGCAGGTTTCCTTTGAACTCTTGTGTGTTTATTTCTGAATTTCTAGAATGATAACTTGTGTTTGCTTGTTTATCATGGTGTATGCATAATTGTTTGTAGCGTGTTAATTGGTATTGCAATTTCTAGTCTCAATCGTACGTTCTTGGTGCCGTTGGCAATCGAGATATCACGGGAAGGGTTAGGGTTGGTTATTGATTAATTGGTCATCGGGAAACAACCTCGCGTTATCTAATCCGAGTACTTTGTTCCCTTTTATCACAACAATTATCTATACACGAGTTATGTCTATGTAACTCTTTCTAGTTGGAATTACACACAATTGTTTAAAGAAACTGAATCCTAAGATGGTCATTGTTTTCCTAATCTGTTAAACAACCAATTTCAATTTGCTCTTAGTTATTAATTTAGTTTTCCAAAACAACAATCTAAATCACTGAGTTTTAATTTCTGTATTTTAGTCTAATTTTAGTTTAAGTGCAAAGCTATACAATCGACATACTTTCCACATACTCCCTGAGTTCGATACCCTCTTACCACTATCTATAGTTGTTTTGGGGATTAAATTTGATAGTGACCACGACATCACGTCAGCGTATCCACCATGCTTGTATCATATTACACACGCCACGTTACTTAAGTCACTTACGCAAGCCAAACCACCAATATAGAATGTTCATGTTTAAACCAATAGTCCAATGTTATTGTATAACTCAAGTTAAATGTAAACCATGTAATGTATAAACAAAAGTTATGTATGGTAAGTAAAATGAGATTTCTTAAACCACAAGTAAAAATGTACAAAACAAAGTGTTTGAATAATTCAATAGTTATGCTTTGTAAAATAATGTAAGGTTAAACGAATAACCTTATAGTAGCATATTAAAAGTATACTTTGGATTTGTAAATAACATATTAAAAATATGTTTTGGTTTGTTGATAAAATATATATGTTGGTTCTGTACAATACCACACATGAGAGTATATCAAACTATACTTTTTGGGAGTATATCAAAATATACTTTAAAGGAGTGATTTATGAATTCATTCAGACATAGAGCATCAAACTACACCTTTGAGACTATAAGGATACCACAAAGGCAATCCCTATTTGGATGGAGAAACAAATTGGTTTCAGACATTCCATGACAACAGGAATTGGGTGTCAAATCCTATAGCGCTATATCATACTACCAAAAGGTCTGGTGAACAAAAATAAGTACTATTCCAACAATTTATTTCATAATCTTTGAAAAAAATCAGTGTTTAAGCCATAGATAGTCATTTAGTTTGTCAAAAGATAAGTACTAACATGTATAATCAATTATACTTTGAAATCATGAAAATAACAGATATATACACATGATTCACCCCAAAACAGTTGAAAACAGTAAAAGAGGGGAACTATGTACTCACCTGAGATTGCTTAGAAGTCCTTGTATAACAACCAAATAATGCTAGAGATCACGGATATCAAATGGCACCTAAATCGGAGGATTTGGATAGAATGAGGGTTTGTAAACCAAACGAGTATGGAGACACGTGTAATATGGTTTAACAAAGCCTACATACTAAAATGAAAACTAATCTAAGTGCTTACGACCCATTACGACCCGTTTAGGTAGCTTATGCTACTTTAATGCGTCGTTCGCGTGAAATGCGTTTGGAATGCCTAATGTCGTGACCATAAGGTATAACCTCGGAAGGTTATTCCCTATACAACTACGGTCACCTAATGTGTTTGGTCGGATCCTAATGATCGACCAATGGGGCGGGTTCGAAAGTATAAGCGATTGTTTAGATCGCTTACCTTACGACCCTATATAAGCACTATACTAAAAGTGATGAGCTAAGCATGTTAGAACATGCTTAACTAAGTTTAGAAAACAGGTTTGGCATCAAAACAAACGGTTTTGATACCTATGATTAGTTTGGTTACAAAATACACAAGAATGCACGTTATGAAGTTCAAACGAACTTCATGTTGACCATAGGCTGGTCAACGCAGAAAGTCAAACATAGTTTGACTTTAGGACTAGAAAGCGATTAAAAGAACGAAAGAACACTTACGAAGGGTCCCCGAAAGCTAATCTCGATCCAGGAGCTCAGGTATGAAGCAAAGGCCTCAACTTAGAGCTTTAGATCAGATTTTGTGGGTTTAACACAAATGGGGGGGTATTTATAAGAAAAGCAAGACCATTAGGATCGTTTCTTGAAGACCGTGCCTTGATCTCATTCGTACACTTGTCAAAATGTTGTGGTATCAATATTTGACCCTAACCCCAGAGATTGTGAAGAGGCATTGCCCCTTGGGTGCTTGAAAGGCCAAAATTTGCAAGAAAAACGAGTTTCTTCATCTATAGGGCTGACGCGGCCCGCGTGAGAGTTGCCCCTAGGCTTACGCGCCCCGCCTGGGAGTCCAGATCAGAAAATAAGTTTCATAATTGGCAATTTAGGTCCCTGTTATAGTTTAGGGCCATTTTCGACATGTTTAAGGCCCGTTAAGCCATCATTATGGTCCTAAAATGATGCCTAAACATTGAGGATATGAAACATGCTCAAAAATATGCCGGATGTTGGTTCGTTTGGCCGTACGATCGCGATGTTCGCTTAATTACGACGGAATGCGCATAAGCGCGAAAAACGATCCAAATGACGCGACGAATGGATTTTTCTCATGCCAAACACTAAGGCATAATATTAGGATGCTTACATAAATTTTTGGATGTCCGGATGTATTCAGAACATAAGTTATGCACGAAAGTGCAAACTTAAGCACTTTTTGACACTTTTAGTCCCTGAATGACCCAAAAGTTTATTTTAGCACACCGAACCTCTTAAAGCCTATTGCAAAGCTATGTAAAGGATACTTAAGGTGTGTTTAACTTATGGTCATGTTTCGGAATGTTTGTTATAGTTCAAATTGGCATACTTTCGTAGTTTGTCAAGTTTAGTCCCTGTAAGCGAATTAACTTGTTTTTGCCATACCAAAGCCTTTAAACCTTATTTCTAAGTTATGTAAAGGTTATTTAAGGTATGTTAAGCCTATTTCATTATTCCGGAGTGTTCATTGGATTAAACTGGTTATTTTTACGCATCAGAGCGCGTATAACCCTCTAGAAAGCGATTTAAAGCTTAAAATCGAACAAGAGTTGATATGTGCAAATGATACACATATTTTTACAAATCCCAAGTATGAAATACAATATTTCATTTGTTTGGCATTTGTTTGATGGTTGAAGTGACACAGGTGTCACATTACCTGAAACATGTTTTAAAAAGATTTTTATCAGCGGGGAAATACTGGTGGGTCACTCAAATTTGAGAAAACGACACATAGCTATTAATTACAGCATAAGAGCGATTACAATGGCTTTTATCTTATTTTTATCCGGTGCTATGTCACACCCTGGTGACGATGATCATACCACTATTGGGTCCTTTCACCCAAGTAGTGATGATTATCACCGTTAGGTTGATGAACCTCACCGTGAGAAATTAGTAATGTGCACAATACCCCACTTGCCAGTGATTCAAGATAACCACGACTTAATCCTTGTAACTATAACTTCGAAAATAATTGGAGTATTGTAAAACATTGTTAATAAAAAAGAATGACTCACATTGCAAGTTTAAATGGGCAGAGTTTAGCCTACTGATAAGGCTGATAACCTAATTTCAACAACAATGCACACGAACTAGGTTAGTAACTAATTCAGCATTTACGATAACTCACAAAATTACAACCCTCACAACGAATGACAAAGTGCAACATTTAACATCCATCGAATTTATGATGAATGACAAGGTATAGCCCTAATGTGGGCAGCACGCAAAGGATGACTCAGCTAGAATTTTGGGACGAAATTCTCAATAACAGGGGGAGAATGTGACAATTGCCACTTTTCGGTAACTTTCTTACACTTAAAGTACTCATTTTAGCTACATTTTTATGCATTTTGAACATCCGAACTGCTCATTTCGTGACATACACTTAGAATACTCACGGAATACTTATTTATGATGCATATGATCCATTTTTATTAAGTACATTTGAAACAGTTTAAACAATGCATCGAAACTACTAGAAAAGCACCTAGTAAACTACTATTCTAACGAAAACACAGGATCCGCAGAAACCATCTAAACGACATCTTTAGGACTCATACGATAGTCCAACATCTAATATATATTAAACCCTAACTAGGAATGCAAGGATTTGATTTAAAACCTTCCCGAAGTACGATAACACTAAAAATTGCCCGAAAAGCACTAAAAGTGATGATTTCAACACTTTTCCGCAGAAATTCTACAGAAATCAGATTTTTAATATCTTTACAACATGTAAAAATGATGTTTAACATAGAATTCATATGAGGATACCTTCAGGTATCATCCGAACCAACAACTACATCAATTCACACAAGTTACACAACTTAGCGTTCAAATAACGTCTAACCGAAACAATTCGAAACGAATATCCGAACAATATCAAATCTTTTTTTTATGATCATCTAGTGTTATTTGTACGGTACTAAATGCGCTATTTATACCGACCACAAGAGCCTTCAGCATATCTTTTATCAGAAGGAATTGAATATGTGACAGCGTCGCTGGGTAGAACTCTTAAACGACTACGATTGTCCAATCAAGTACCATCCAGGTAAAGCTAACGTCGTAGCTGATACCCTTAGTCGAAAGGAAACGAAACCCAAGCATGTCCGCGCTCTGCAGCTCACTATCCACTCTAATTTACCTGATAAGATTCGTTCTGCTAAGACTGAAGCATTGAAGGAAGAAAACCTGCAAGTTGAATATTTGCGGCGCATGGAGAAATAACTTGTGGAGAAGTCTGACGACATTTATTATTTCACAAAGCGGATATGGGTTCCTTCGTATGGTAATCTTAGACAGCTCGTGATGGACGAAGCATACAAGTCTCGATACTCTGTTCACCTGGGTTCAGATAAGATGTATCAGGACCTCAACGTCTTATATTGGTGGCCAAAGATGAAAGCACACATCACGATGTATGTGAGTAAATGTTTGACTTGTGCGAAAGTCAAGGTGGAGTATCAGAAACCCTCTGGCCTGCTTCAGCAACTAAAGATACCCATGTGGAAATGGGAGCAAATTGCTATAGATTTCGTCATTGATTTGCCAAGAACTCAAAATGAAAATGATACCATCTAGGTGATCGTTGACCATCTCACGAAATCAGCGCACTTCCTGGCAATCAAGGAAACTGATAAGTTCTCACAACTGGCAGCTGTTTATCTGAAGGAGGTGGTTTCTAGGCACGGGGTGCCAACCTCTATTATCTCTTATCGTGACCCACGTTTCATATCCGATTTGTGGCAATAAATGCATAAATCATTCGGCTCACGTCTCGACATGAGTACTGCTTATCACCCACAGACGAATGGTCAAAGTGAACGAACCATCCAGACACTTGAAGACATGCTGCGAGCATGTGTGATCGATTTTGGTAAAGGTTTGGAAAGACACTTGCCCTTGGTAGAGTTTTCTTATAACAAAATCTACCATACTAGCATCCAGACAGCTCCGTTCGAGGCTTTATACGGACAGAAATGTCGATCTCCCCTTTGTTGGGCTGAAGTGGATGACGGCCAAATCACAGGTCCAGAACTTGTGCTCGAAACCTTTGAGAAGGTTATTCAGATGAGAAATCGTATGGCGGCAGCGCGTGATCACCAGAAAAGCTACGTTGATAAGCGTAGGAAACCTTTGGAGTTCGTTGTAGGTGACCGTGTCATGTTGAAAGTCTCACCCTAGAAGGGTGCGGTACGCTTAGAAAAACACGGCAAACTCAATCCATGCTACGTTGGGCCATTCAATATTTTGGAGCAAATTGGTAAAGTGGTTTGCAAACTCGAGTTACCCGATGAGTTAGGTAATGTCCACGACGTCTTTCATGTTTCGTACCTAAAGAAGTGTTTGTCTGATGAAACACTTATAGTACCATTGCAAGAAATGAAAATCGATGATAAGTTGCAGTTTGTCGAAGAACCAATCGAAATTATGGACCGGGAAGTCAAGGTCCGTAAGCATAGCCGAATCTCAATCGTGAGAGTCCGTTGGAACTCAAGACGTTGACCGGAGTGTGACACCTATGTTACTTCAACCATCAAACAAATACCAAACCAATGAAATATTGTATTTCATACTTGGGATTTGTAAAAATATGTGTATCATTTGCACATATCAATTCTTGTTCGATTTCGGGCTCTAAATCGCTTTCTGGAAGGTTATATGCGCACTGATGCGTAAATATAACCAGTTTAATGCAACAAACACTCCGGAACAGTGATATAGGATTAACATACCTTAAATAACCTTTTCACAACTTAGAAGTAAGTTTTGGAAGGTTTGGTGTGCGGAAATCAAGTTTATTCGCTTACAGGGACTAAATTCGACAAACTACGAAAGTACGTCGATTCATATTGTAACAGACATTCTGGAACTTGATCATAAGTTAAACATGCCCTAAATATCCTTTACATAGCTTATAAATAGGCTTTGAGGGGTTCGGTATGCTAAAATAAACTTTATGATCATTCAGGGACTAAAAGGGTCAAAAAGTGCATAAGTTTGCATTTTCGCGCATATCTTACGTTCTGAATATATCCGGACATCCAAAAATTTATGTAAGAATTAAAATATTTTATTTTAGTGTTTGGCATAATAAAAATCCATTCGTTGCGTAATTTGGATCGTTTTCGCGTCTGTTACGACCTCCGTCGTAATTAACCGAACAACGTAACCGTACGGCCAAACGAACAGACACCCGACATATTTTTGAGCACGTTTTAAGTTCCCTATACTTTAACTTCATATTTGTGCCTTAAAATGGGGTTAACGGGGCTTAAACGTGTCAAAACGCATCAAAAACCAAGTTTGGAGGTGCAGGCGCCTGTCCTGCCAAATTCTGAAAGTTGCTGCCAGCAAATAGGGTCCTTACGGACCGTATGGAGTTGCTTACGGTCCCTAAGCCTTCCCCAGGTCAGCAAACTTCATTTTTACAAAACCCAGCTGCTCCCATGGTTTTGTACATAGTTTCTTTGATTCTATGGACTGGTTTTGGAAGCCCCTAGTATCACAAAACCTTGTGCCCACTTGTACGCTCAAGATTAAAGCACGAGAATCAAGAAACGATCCTAACGGTTGTGCGAAAACTATAAATACCCACCATGTTTTCATTCATTCCTCACATTTGAATCTGATTCAAGCTCTCTAATTGGAAGTATATGCTTCCTACCTGAGAGAGAATCAGATCAAATCTTGCGGGGACCTTCTGTAAGTATTCTTTCGTGCTTTTCTTTCGTTTTAACGTTAAAGTCAAGCTGTGTTTGACTTTCTTCTTTAACCAGTCAATCGTCAACACGAAGTTTGGTTGAACTTCATAACGTGAGCGTAATCACGATGGTTATAGTCCCTAGTGACTATACCTACCGATTGCCATGTTATCTAGGCTCAGTGACGAGTCGTAGTTTCGGCCAAAATGTGTTTTCTCGTGTATTTTATAACCAAACTACTCTAAGGTATCAAAACCGTTTGTTTTGATACCAAACCTGTTTTTTAACTTTACTAAACATGTTCTAGCATGTTTAGCTCGTCACTCTTAGATTTGTGCTTGTTTAGGGTCGTAAAGGTAAGCGATCTAATCAATCGCTTATACTTCCAAACCCGACCCATTTGGTCGATCATAAGGGTCCGACCAAACACTTTAGGTGACCATAGTTGTATAGGGAATAACCTTCCGAGGTTATACCTTATGGTCATTTCGTTTAAGTAGTTGTATGATAGGTAGTTTATATGCCTTAGGTAAATTACCAAAATACCCTTTTTACGCATAACTTCATTTTAAGCATATGTTACCTAAATTTTGACATCTAAACTGATTAGGTAACTATATTAGACATGTTAAGGCATATTTTACTTGTCATAGGACTAGTTAAGCAGTCCGAACGCGTTTTACGCGAACGACACGTTAAAGTAGCATAAGCTACCTAAACGGGTCGTAATGGGTCGTAAGCACTTAGGTTAGGTTTCATTTTAGTATATGGGCTTTGTTAAACCATATCATATGAGTTCCAATACTCATTTGGTTTACAAAACCTCATACTATCCAATCCCCCGACTTAGGTCCGGTTATTTTTGTAGTTATCTATATAGGGTGTCGTTTGATTCCGTGATCCCTCTAGCTTTGCTTGGTTGTTGTTCAAGACTTCAGAGCACCCTCAAGTGACAAAGTCCCCTCTTTTACTGTTTTCCAAATGTTCTGGGGTGAAACACATGTGCCTACTTGTTACTTTCATGTTTTCATGTTTTCATATCATATACTAGCTATGTTCACTAGTACACTATTTGTACATGATTTCATTATATTTTTGCTATGTATGTCCTTTGTTGCATACTTAGTACATTTGATTTACATTACATTTCACGCTATGTATATCCATTTAGTGCATACCTAGTGCATTGTTTTACATCACATGCTATGTATGTTCATCATACTTAGTACATTTGATTTACATTACCTTTTCATGCTATGTATGTTCATCATACTAGTACATTTTTTACATCACATCACATGCTATGTATGTTCATTTAGTTCATACTTAGTACATTCACATCACACCACATGCTTACATTTTGGTATGACACTTGGTTTGTTTAAATGGGAAAATATACATTCATTAACATTGATCACGTCGTTCGTTAGTAGGTAGTGGTACCATAGGAATTGACAACTCCCGTTCCTGACATCCTAGGTATGTTTGGATGGAAGGAATGACCAAATTCGATATACATTTACACAGATAGACCTTTAAATTCGTTTAGGGGTTTATCGCCACAGTCGCAAGGCTTGAATGTATGCATTTTCACAACATTGCATAGATGTTTGTATCAGTATAGCATGCATTTCCACAAAATATCACTTTGATTTAAACCAAGTTTTACTTCAATACTTTGTTTTGTGCATTTTACCTATGGTTTAGTTGATGCATTTCACTAGCCATACATATCATTTTGGTTACACATTACATGATTTACATTTGACACATGAACATTTTTGTCATTGGTTATACATTACATGATTTAAATTTGACACATAAACATTTTTGACATTGGTTATACATTACATGATTTACATTTTGAGATAAACTTTTTGACATATTATTCAATACATTTGGCAATTGGTTTAAACATAGACACTTTACATTGGTGGTCTGTTTGGGTAAGTGATTTAAGTAACGAGGCATGTGTAATATGAAACTAGCATGGTGGATACGCCGCTGGTACTTCCTATATATAAGTGTTTGTATGATATTACATATCGCAGTGTTGTTTAAATCAAACACTTAAACTGGATTCATGACAAGTTTTCATTAAACATTTTCTTAAACCTAAGTCATGAATCCTATTTTCAGAAAACCTATGTACTCGCCGGCATTTTTATGCTGATGTATTTTCACATGTGTTTCAGGTACAATAGTTAATGATATTTGATGGTGATATTGATGCATGCTCACGTAGGATTGGACGAGGCATTAGTGACATTAAAAGGTGCAAGACTAGTTAACAATGTTGTATTTTTCTTTGTTGTTAAGACATTGTAATACATTTAATTCAATAAAACGAAATTGTTTAATCCATGGTTATGAAACAATGATTCTGTTACAACACTCCCCGACGTTTCCACCACGTTTTGTTGTTTTACGTGGTCGGGGTGTGACAGAAAAGTTGGTATCAGAGCTCATGGTTATAGGGAATTAGGTTATTAGTATTGCTTTGACCTAGTCTATAACCTTCCTAGGACCCTAACACAAGATCCTTGTTTTTGGATCATAAAACAATATCGTCACCTATCCTTAGGCGACAACCACAACAAGAACATAAATTTCAAAACCGCTTTGAAAACCAACCATCTGTTCTAGGATGATTGATTACTAGGTATTGAACCCTCTAAGTTTTCAAGATCTCGTCAAAGTTTGGGTCTTATAATGTGAACACGTGCAAACTGGAAGGGTGAATGCCTGTACTCTAAGTTTTCTGTCTAAGGCTAAAGTGTTCGTACAAATCTGCAGTATCAGACCAGTCACTCTTACCTGGGAACTCTTGGGGTGAGTGCTCACAAATAGGCGAGCATGTCTTCAGTGATACATTAATATGACCCGTTTACTTTGATTAGTCACCGTCTCATTTGTTTGCCTTCGGTAACAAACAAATGATTGCAATTTTTATGCATTGCCATTCTGTTTTGTTTATCCGATAATATTTCACTAGTTTCCTCATGTGTCTTTCACTTCCACCAGAATGTCTCTTCATCACAGCAACACTCAAATGTCTGAGCAAGCTGCCAAATTTGCCCAGCAAATAGGCGAAATAATCCTGAAGTCTGTCGATTTAGGTATCGCCATGTCTTGTCTCAATAATAGAGCCACTAAAGAAGCATCAAGGGAGGTTCTTTGCCCCAATCACCCCTGACGAAGGAGGTTCTTCGCCATGAGGTCTTTCGCCAAAAAGGGGCCTCGGCCCAGGTTTATTCGCGACCCAGACTGGCCCAACTGTCATTTTGTTTGTATAATCCCTCATAACCTTCAACCGTAAACACGAAACCCTAAAACTCTCTCCCTTTCCTCCCCTTCCTTGCGACGGCAGCCACCCCATCGAAGCCTTCTGTTCTCTCGTGAAGATTATCCTAGTTTCTAACACACGTTTTCTTCGGTTAGTATCATCCCTGTAAACGAGTCCTTTGTTATGGTGATTAATTGTGTTATCTTGTCGAATGATCTTGGCTTAATTGAATGATATGATTAATTGTGGTGTATGTGTGACATAAGATTGTATGTGATTAATTTGAATGTGCAAGTGATATTGATTGTTAAACATGATTGGCACACTCATTAGGTTTTAATAAAGTTAATTATTCAACAGATCTAGTTTGAAGGGTTCAATTAGGCTGTTCATAATGGTGATTATGCGTTAATATGAAACTGCCATGATCAGGGTTTCCATGATGAAAGTGTTGATGATTCTTGTGTGTTTCGATGATCATTGTTTTGGTTGGATTGATGTCAGTTTGTGTTGGGAACCTAATGGTTCTGATTGAACATGACTAACTATTTTAGTTTTGATGAATGACGGCGGTTAGGGTTATTATTCATGATTAACTGTTGACGTGCAGCGATGAAAGACCTCCTCACGAAGAACCCACGTTGACAAAGGACCTGATCCTTCGTCAGCTGGCCATTGACGAACAACATAGGTTCTTCGTTGCCACACTTGTAGACGAAGTACTGTTTTTCGTCGAGAGGGTCTTTCGTCGTGAGAACATCCCACGAAGAACTGGTTCTTCGTGGAGATGCTGCAAGTGAACCAACAAATAGAACCTTTTAAACAGTAAGGTCTCAAATGGTCTAGGACTTGTATGAGATTGAATAATTGCTATGTGATATACGGCGATCTTTGCTATGAATGCAAACTGTGAATATACGTGACTTAAATGATTATGAAACTGATTTCATTGATAACCACGGTAGGGTTTGGTTGAGTAAATTGGAACGGATAACTTAACATACCGAGCAAAACAAAGGTGAGTTCACTTCTCTCAATACAAGCATGCATCCGGTGGGGACAATCAAACAGGCAAACAACTAAATGGATTTTCATAAACCCACATCCTTTTAGGGGATGAGAGGCAGTTTTCACAAACCCATATCCATGTAGGGGGTATATGAGGCGGTTTTTAGTAAATGTTGATGTTGGATAATACACACACTTTCTATCACTTAAGTCCCATCATACTACCGAACTAGTTGCTTGTAGGGCAACGGGATTATTAGTTGACAGCGCTATTAGGTTTGTCACCCTCACTACGTACTTGGATAGGACGAGCGTGAATTAATAACTTTAAAATCATGACCAATGTTTGATAGAGCATTGGAGAAGGGCAAAAAGGAGTCGTCTGCGGTATCGAGTTATTATCAACATAACATAAGTCAATACTTGGTAACAAACGGTTAAACAAACTGTGAACTCCCCAGCTTTCGCTGATACACTTTTCTGCATGCTTGCAGGTCCTTAAGTACACTTTCATGGAACTTGTTGTCTAGGAAGCTGGAGTGGTCATGGGTCGTGGCAACTGGAACGCTCCTTGATGTTGCATTGTTTTGAACACTTTCATTTAAACTTATTGAACAAATTACTATGCTTCCACTGAATATGTTTGATTTTCTAGACTGGTGTTTGAATTATGCTATTTTGTTTAATGGAAAGTATTATTTTACTTATGGTTCAATGTGATTAGTGGCTAGATCCTGGTACGTCACACGCCTCGCGGGGTTTACCGCTTGTGGTGTTTTTGGGGGTGTGACATTTTCCTCCTCACCGTCAGGTGGAATTTCAGATTGACCTTACACCAGGAGCTGCCCCGATTGCTCGTGCTCCTTTTCGTCTTGCATCAGGAGAGTTGCAATAACTGTCTAATCAACTTCAAGAACTGTTGGATAGAGGCTTTATCCGACCTAGTTCTTCGCCCTAGGGAGCCCTAGTTCTATTCGTGAAGAAGAAAGACGGGTCCTTTCGTATGTGTATAGATTATCGTGAACTCAATAAGGTGACGGTTAAGAACTGTTATCCTTTACCGCGCATCGACGATCTGTTTGACCAGTTGCAAGGGTCAAGCTTCTATTCGAAAATCGACCTAAGATCGGGCTACCATCATGTCACACCCTCAAAATCCACACGCGGAGTATTACCGCGAGGCGTGTGACGACCAGGATCTTAGCCACTAATTATTTTGAACGGATTAGTTATTGTTATAAACATTAGCATAATTAGTGACCTAATTTAAATTTTTCAAAACATAGTTTAAGTTCACAGCGGAAAGGGAAAGAAAACGCATCATTATTGAAACCACAAGTTTATTAACATGCTACTTACGAACCACGCACTCCGTCTGATTGCAACGTCCGTCCAAAGCTGTATCGAGCAACCTGCAAGGCATGCAGTAGAGTGTCAACATAACGTTGGCGAGTTCACGTGTTTGCAGTTTTCCAGTTTTAATTCCAAAAACTTGTTTTAACCAGTTAATTTACCCGTTTATACATGCCATGGGGAGCTACCCCAAAAGTTAGCGACTAAACTGTTTTTCCAATACCGAACACTAGGTAACCGTTGCGTTTCCGCAGGATGCCCCGATGTCAATGTTCTATCATCATTGACGGATGCCTGAGTACATTAGTTCACGACCGATCCCATACCATGGCACGGTGTGAGGTTGGTAAGACCTAAATAGCGCTATCAACTAATAACCCGTTCGCCTGGCCCCGGCGACTAATCGGTATTATGTAGTAGGGACTTGAGTGATAGAGTTTCGTTTAGTGCCATTTGTTGCAATCCGTATAAACAGTAATTAACTACAGGTTCCCAATAACAAGGGAAGAAAAGTAAGTTGTATCCCTCACCGGGGATAATGTTGTTACCCGTATCCCACACAAGGAGATAGAAATACCGCATCCCTCACAAGGGGATAGTAAGCAATTCCAAACCAGGAAAAGTTGTTTCGTTCCGTTTCCCAACCACCGGGAATGCATGCTTTAAGTAAAAAGTAGTGAACTCACCTTTGCTTTGCTCGGTAGTCAATTTACTTGTGTTACGTTGGTCAACCATACCCTATTATGGTTATTAAATATTTATTAGGTTGGTATGCAAGTAGTGTCACGCACAAACTACACGAATCTAACACACAGCACGTAAGTCACACTAGCATATACGTTATTGGGCCTATCCTAACATATGAGCAGTTAAACACTAGCAGCACATAGTCCAGTTAAGCAGTGGCAATTAACACACAGTCCAAAACAGGTTATCACATAGTGCGGCCCAATAACGGAGTCCAACAGCCCAGTCGAAACTAGGCAGTCTCGACTCGAGACTAGGAGGTCTCGAGTCGCAACCTAGCGTTTTCGAGTCGCAACCGAAGATTTCGAGTAGTGCCTTCTTGAGTCGAGACCCTGAGGTCTCAAGTCCGGTCTCGAGTTATGCACATATGAGTCGCAACCGAGTAGTGTTTCGACTCGCAACCACTGGTGAAACCACTGACGAGTGGTCTCGAGTCGCAACACTGATGACCAACTGTTGAGCCGAAACCACCAATGAAAACAGTTACTGGGTGGTTCCGAGTCGAGATCACTGATGAAGCTCCTGTTCTTGACTCGCAACCATTGTGGGATCTTTCTAGAACCCTTATCCAACTTGTACGAACCAGTGAGAATTCCTTAACATGTTTCTATCAACCGTACAATCACAAAAATGGATCAAATCAGGAACTTTTCAAATATTCATCACATATTTAGATAGTTAGCATTATTTCTTCTTTTCGATTCCACATACAAAACAGTCATTACATTAGTCACTCTAGGCATACATGTTTCTACCGCTTATTTATTACCAAATTTACCAATAAGTCGGTACCAAGACAAAGACCACAAAAGATGCAACTAGAAATCTTATAAAAACCAAGAATCTCAAATTTTATAGATTATCAAATTCCACAATCTATTACCCTAATCTCACTATCTTCGAAATCACTTAACAACCACCAGACATATTTAGAGTAGTTGATGTTCAAACATTCTAGATGCACCTTTCTAAATTCCATTTACACTAAAATCCTACACATAGATACATGTTCACAGATTTGTTCAACTATACATATTACTCCCTATGTTGACACAACAAGCATTTTCTATTATTGATTCTTGACCACATCTTCTAACACTTCACAGTTAACAAATATGTATTCGATTCATATTTCAAATCACCAATCAACAAACGTGTACAAATCAGAATCTCAAGACTATAATTTGACCAAGAACCATGGAAAGCATATAAACACACCCTATAAATACTGACCAAACAATTCATGGGTTGAACGGTCCTTCTGCTGCCGTCTGACTCGGAGCTCCAGCGGTCCGCCGCGGCCGTCGCCGGTGAGTTCTCCGCGGTGAAACTCGTCGGAATGACCAGAATCGTCTGCACCTCCACTATAGCTGCTGCGAGCGGCGGCGTAGCTTCCAGCTCCGCCGTGACCAGTCGGTTTCACTTGTCGGGTAAACAAGAACGAGAGGGTGGGTTGTCTCATCGGAGTGTCGGTAAACGGAGGGAGACCGTCGGCAGTCGATCGGAGTCGCAGGTCTCTCTCTTTCTCACTCTCTGCTCTATGTGCAAGTGGAAACAAGATAAGTGGGATGGAGTTTTGTTGGAGATTGTTCGGATAGAATGAAGGGTAGGGGTCTTGGGTGTGTGCTCGTACACGCCGGAGGAGGAGGGCACTGGCCGGAATCTTCATTTCCGGTCGCCGGTGAGGTGGGGGAGGGAAGCAGGAGATGTGCGGTTGATTAAGTTGTTAGGGTTTAAAGGTTTGTGAGAAAATGATGGGTGAGGGGATAAGAAGCTTATATAAAGTGCAGGGTTTTTATGTTTTAGGGATTTGGGTTGGGCTTGGCCCGGGTGCGTGTCTCGCTCAAACCGATTGGCCCGGTTAAAGTTAACTAACATGTATATAATTAAAGCTTTCGTCACGGATTATTATTTTGTAAATAATAGTATTATAATAATAGTGATATTAATAAACACGTGTGTTACTAAAATGCCCTTCTCTCGACAACGAGAGTACGGGTTGTCACATTCTCCCCATGTCACTGGAATTTCGTCCTCGAAATTTAAGCAAAAGTCATACAACGCGCCCCATATGTATGCATAGACTCCATTACCATACGTAGATAGCAGCAGTTTCACGAAAGTCCATAGAACGAACACGCAAGCCACATAGCATATACAGTTACATAGCACGAAAAATCACATAGCAATCAAAGTCACGTAATTGCACGTGTTTCACTTAGTAAAGAATTTCACAATATTAATCATAACATCCAAGAAGCGTACAGGAAAACCCGAAGTGTCACATTATCCCCAGGTTTTAAGAACTTTCGTCCCGAAAGTTAGAGTGCAGCCACTAACAGGCTAGTGTGTTTAAACGTTTTCGTAGGGCGTCACATCATCCCCTTGTTGGCTAGGAATTTCTTCCCGAAATTTAGCGGTAGCTTTAGTGCTGGAGTAGTTTTTGTAAACAACTGGGGATACATGCGCATCATCTGGTTTTCCCATTACCAGGTAAACTCTGGGCCACGGTGTGAGTTCCATCGAACTCGGTCTGTTGGTTACACTACGCTCGAGGGTTTTGATTTCTTGATCCTCGATCTCAATTGGTTTCTCGACGAAGCGTAGTTTGTTGCTGATCACGGGTTACTAAAAGGAACAACGAATGTTTCATCTGACAGACACCTCTTCAGATTAGGCACGCGAAAGACGTTGTGTAGCGCATTCAGCTCTTCAGGCAGGTTTAGCCTATAACAACCCTACCGATCCTCTCGGTAAATTTTGAACGGTCCAACATATTACGGATTAAGTTTGCCCTGTTTGTCAAAACGTACCACACCCTTCCAGGGTGAAACTTTAAGTAGAACCCAGTCTCCGACTCGGAGTTCTAGAGGTTTCCTACGCTTATCCATGTAGCCTTTCTGACGGTCTGGAGCTGCCGCCATGCGTTGTCTGTCCTGGGCAATCCTACCCGTTGTGTCAAGTGCAAGATCTGGGCCGGTAACTTGGCTTCTACCCAACACAGAGGTGACCGGCATCTGTGTCCGTGCATTGCCTCGAATGGTGCTGCCTGAATGCTAGTGCGGTAGCAGTTGTTGGAAGAGATTTCTACATAAGGGAGGTGTCACTTGTATCCATGGTCAACACACATGTTCTAAACATGCCTTTGAATGTTTGCATGGTGCGTTTGTCCCGACCATCAGGTTGCGGGCGATAAACGGTGCTCATGCCTAACAGTGAGCCAAAAGTCTTTGTGCGCAGCCTGCGACGAATCGGATGCAAAATGTGTGTTTCGGTCAAAAGCGATAGAAGTCGGCACTCTGTGCCCAGCATCTACTTCTTATCAAGTAGATGGTTGCAAGTTCGAGAGCTTGTCGGTTTCTTTGGTCGCATGCCATTACTAGCAGACATTTCACCAATGTCTTGGGCAGGATAGAATAAAATAGGGGCACATCATAGATTATCTTTCAATTACCGGAGTTGCGGATCGCTGAGCATCTCTCTAAAGCCAGACGATGCTCTTTCGAGTCAAACTCGTGAGGGGTTGCGTACGGTCGAGAAATGAGAGCGTTGCGACGTTTAAAAGTCGTGTGGGAAACTTAACGCAGGCGGTTGAGTTGTAGAGGTGCCAGGGTAGCACAGAGGAGTCGTTCGGACTACCTCGGGTTTTCGGAGTAGGTTCAGATGTCGTCAAAAAGAAACAAGCGTCAAATTTTTGACAGGATAGAATAAATTAGGGTGTTGTGACTAAGTGTTAGTCGTGTCAAATTCGAAGAGCAATGCTTGTGGTACCTTTACCCCCGGGGTACCCTTGGCTCGTTGCTCCAACGAGTAACATTCGTAGGAGTAATTCGTTCAGACAGAGATTTGTGCAGAGTAGAGTAGGACAAGGATCATGGAATCTGTGAATCACAACACGGGTAGCGAGATAATGCACGAAGGGTAGTCATAGCTGATGTGTTCAACTTGAGACAAAACATGAAGGCTTTGGGATCGGCAATAGGGGTTTATCTGACGTCGATGAGATAGTTGGTCGTACGCAAGTTATGGGTGTAAAAGAATAAGGAATGTCGTTTACTGGAAGGGGGGGGTGTTACGTTGATTTGGTTAGCACAAAAGAAGTAACTAGCGAGGGATGGTCGTCGTGCGGGTCTGTAGGTTTCAGGGTCTACTGAGACGTATGGCAAGATGTGATTCCTCAAATCGGTAGGGAACCAAGTTCGAGTGGATTGTCCTAAGTCACGCGAATGAGTTTGGTGTAGCGCTTGCGTCGTCGAGGGGGTTTCGATGTGGCTTTGCAAAAACAGGTTTTCGAGAAAGTACGATTGAAATAACACGTTGCTGAATTTCAAGGGCTAAAAGTTTGTCGACTAAAGGTCAAAGTTGTTGGATTCGCCAACCGATGAGAGATCTGGTCAAGGTTTCTATATGAAGAAACGTGGATGTCGGGATAAAGAAACGATAGAAGCGGGGATACCGTCTTGAGCAATAAACGCGGTTTCGTACGAAAGCTAATGAAAGGATTCACGGAATCAAATAAGTCGTCAAGGAATAATAGTTTTGGCAAATGGAGGATAAGATAAGCATCTAGATCACAGTACTCGTCGGTGGTTTGACTGGCTCGTGTCTTCGTCTTGCCACGCTTTCAAACACACCGGTTTGTAAGAAAGATATCACTTTGCTGGGTTTCGGGGCGTGTTAAGGTATAAGGTTCAACTTGAATAAGGATTAACCATGTAACGAGGAGTTAGCGGAAATAACTTCATGGTCGATGGAAAGGTGATACGATTGCTGGCATTACAGTGAGAAGCATACACCACGCATGCTTTTTGTGTTCGAGACGTGCAAACAGAAACTCGAAAAGTGTAGACTTACTAGAACGCTACAAGAATTCAGGTGATCAGTCGGGTGAGGGAACAAGTCTCACTATTGAAGTTGAGAAAGGAAATACGCGAGTAAAAAGGATGCGAATGACGTCGTTCCTTCTAATATCCCATGATGTAAGAATGGCTCCCTTTTGTCGATTCGTTCTCGTAACTCCTCTATTTGGTCCATAGCAGACCTTTCCTGAGCAGGTTTATCGGGTAAACGTCCTTCGTGTCGCTTTGCAGTTCAAGGATGATATCAGGAAATACGTGGACGAGGACCTGGAATAACATGCTCCTTGCCCTTAGTGTATAGTGGTTTCGTAGCAGGTTTAGGAGGACTCGCTTCTGTTTATTGCATAATATGCTAGCCTAGCCTTCATATGATCCACTGTGTTAATTACTAAATATACGCACTCGTACTAACATAGATATATGCTAATGATATACGTACACACATGTGGGTTTTACACACATAAGTTATGCACAAGTAAATGTTGTTAGCCTACCATTACCAGGTGAGCATCTGAGGTTGACGAACCGTGCAATCCGGAGTGTGGTGTCGTTGTGGTTTTCATTAAAGAACGGTTATAGTCTAGTTTTCATATAAAAATATTTTATTTCCCGAACCAAAAATATTTTATATTTAAAACCTAGTTCGCTATAACCAATGGCTCTGATACCAATCTGTCACACCCTCAAAATCCACACGCGGAGTATTACCGCGAGGCGTGTGACGACCAGGATCTTAGCCACTAATTATTTTGAACGGATTAGTTATTGTTATAAACATTAGCATAATTAGTGACCTAATTTAAATTTTTCAAAACATTGTTTAAGTTCACAGCGGAAAGGGAAAGAAAACACATCATTATTGAAACCACAAGTTTATTAATATGCTACTTACGAACCACGCACTCCGTCTGATTGCAACGTCCGTCCAAAGCTGTATCGAGCAACCTGCAAGGCATGCAGTAGAGTGTCAACATAACGTTGGCGAGTTCACGTGTTTGCAGTTTTCCAGTTTTAATTCTAAAAACTTGTTTTAACCAGTTAATTTACCCGTTTATACATGCCATGGGGAGCTACCCCAAAAGTTAGCGACTAAACTGTTTTTCCAATACCGAACACTAGGTAACCGTTGCGTTTCCGCAGGATGCCCCGATGTCAATGTTCTATCATCATTGACGGATGCCTGAGTACATTAGTTCACGACCGATCCCATACCATGGCACGGTGTGAGGTTGGTAAGACCTAAATAGCGCTATCAACTAATAACCCGTTCGCCTGGCCCCGGCGACTAATCGGTATTATGTAGTAGGGACTTGAGTGATAGAGTTTCGTTTAGTGCCGTTTGTTGCAATCCGTATAAACAGTAATTAACTAAAGGTTCCCAATAACAAGGGAAGAAAAGTAAGTTGTATCCCTCACCGGGGATAATGTTGTGTTGGTGCAGTCATCTGTCGACTACGTCTAATGTCGAGTTCGGGTTGCGATGCGGATCTGGTCAAGCATGATGTCATCATGCTTGATGATGACATCATGTGACATCATCATTATGCAATGATCATCAGCAACAACAAACGACAAAACACATGTTAAGTTGCAAGATCTTAAATTCCAAGCTTTGTGTTGATTGGACCATATGAAGGTCCAATGAAACATCACCATTATTTGGTCCAATGAGGTAAAAGTCTACAAGAGGACAAATAGCTCAAGTTAGTCATATGATGGAATCGCTTTTATGATCAGCTTGTCAGTCCGCTTTTATGAACATGTGGAACCGCCTATTCGGTTAAGTGTTGGAACCGCCTTTACGGCAAGTCACTATGAGCGGTTCCTAACTAGTATAAATACGTTCATTGTTGAGTTCATTTGTAACAGAGTTCGAAAACTGATACCGAGGTGCTGCCGGTATTTCCTCTTATTGTAATCGCTGTAATATTAATATACAAGAGGATTAAAGTGTGATACAAGCTGTGTATACGTCCGTTTCTTTGTTTCCGCCACTGAAACGGATTTGAGCTCTTCCGAACGACTCATTTAGGTCGAAATTCGATCCTACAATTGGTATCAGAGCCAAGGAGGAGGAGATCTCGCATATACAGCTCGTTTCTCATCAATTTTCTGCTTCTACACCTTTCTTTTTCGAAAAACGCAACTTTTTACGGTCAAAATTGCTCCAAATTCTCACAATATGTGCGGAATCATGATTTAACAAAACCTGGAAATTTTCAGACCTTAATTCGGCTTAAATTTGATTAAAATTGAATTTTTGCCTAAAAGCGGTTCGTATTTGCTGACATCACTACGTGAACCGCTCGAAAATACCTTCGTGAACCGCTCGAAAATATTGTCTTGGATCGCTCGAAATCAGTTGATGTGGAACCGCTCCAAAAAGATACTTCTGAACCGCTTTTAAGTCAAAGTGTGGAACCGCTCTTTTGTCATCGTTTTCAAGGCTACACGTGAACATCTGAGTGGCCTAATCAAAATCAAATTAAGTGTAGGTGTTGGCTAAGTGGTTATTGAGGTCCTATCATAGGGTTTTAAACAAAGTTCCACCGCCCAACTGTTTTAAGCCACCGTCCATTTTTTAGTTAGCCCATGTGACCGCCCAATTGCTGCCTTTGATGTCCACCGCCCATTGAAATCCAATCACTAAAATTCCTTTTGTCATAAATCAGAGGCGCACTATTAGTTTTCAACCGACCCACTCAATATTTTTGGCCAATCAGTGAAGGCCCATGTGAAGCCCACTTATGATTTGTTGTTGATTAATTTGTGTCACCGTCCAACAAAAGGTCATACAGTTTATAAAGGCCAAATTGCATCGCAGTAAAAGTGTGTGTGTTTGTGTCGGTTAGTTGATAGACTGCACTGTTGTTGCCCATTAACTTGGAGGCCCAATCAACAAGTAATCTTCATAAGTGAAAAAGCAGCCCAATACAAGTTTAAGTTCACTGCACAATTTAGATTTGTTTTTGCGAAAAATGGCAATGGTGTTTGATGAACAGGAGAACTATTATTTCGAAAGATTTAATGATTGGCATCACGGATTTCTAGATGAGGGTTATAGAAAAGTGAGCAAAGATCGATGGGCAAAAAGGTTCAAATATTTCGTGTGTCTGAAAGACGAAACGTTGGATGATCTTAAAGACAGATATAGTGTTTTACTGAGTTATATGAAAGATCATGAGATATACCCGTCAAATGCTGAAAAATTGGAGAAATTTGCAGATGCATTACCAATTGAATGGGGTGAATGTTTGAAGAATTTAAGGGAGAACTCAAATTTTTCAAAATTACCTCTAAATCAATTCATCAGCAAACTTCAAACTCATGAACTTGAAACCAGAAAGAAAAAGAAAGATTTGATCAAGGTTTTGGAATATAATATGCTAGATCTAAGTTCAGATGTGATTGAAGAGATGCACAAAAGGGTTACTAAATGTATCAGGGCAAAACATGTGCTGAAATACGATTTCAAACGAGGTTGTTATATTGATAATAATGGAAATCCTTTTGATTTCGTTAAATTGTTTTGTGCAGGTACATTGATAGCAAAGGAAGAAGAAACTTCAAAAGCTGAAGAATCGGTGAAGAATGAAACAATGTGCTCAACATGCGATAACTTTAAGACTGACAATGACAAACTCGTGAGAGACATAGAAAGTTTGGCATTTGAAGTCAAAAAGTTGAAAGACGAGAAACACGTTGCTGAAAACCAGATTCTTTCTCTGGAAAAAGATAGTGAGAAGTTGAAAGCAGACAATGACAAACTGTTGATTGATTTTAACAGTTTGACTTTGAAATATCAAGAATTTGAGGGGCAAGTGAAAATTCTTGAAGATGGGAAAAATGTGTTTAGTAAAAACAACATTGAAAAACAAAAGATGATAAATTCTCATCTTCAGAAGATTGTCGAACTTGAAAAAGAAGGTGAACGCGCTCAAAAGAGAATCAAAGAGTTGGTAAAAGAGCTTGAAAGCAAAAAGAAATCGTCAGAAGATGAGGATTTCTGGATAAAGCTTGAAAATAAAAACCTGAAAGCGAATGAATCAAAATTTCAGGAACAGATCAAAATTTTGATAAATGAAAAGTCTGTTCTTGAAAATTTGAAGGTTGAGAATGAAAATTTCATCAAGTCTCATCTTGAGAGAATATCTCAGCTTGAGGAAGAAGCTAAGAATTCCAGGACCAAGATAGATAAACTTGAGAAGAAGTTGATCAGTTTTGCGACTAAATCTGACAAGTTGAATATTCCTTGTCCAAAACCGATCAATTCAGTTCCGATAAGTGACAATGTCACAAACTTTGACACTGTCAAAGTTGAAGATTGCGATGAGACACCTGATGATGAAAATGTTAAAAAAGAAAAACAAAAATTGTTTTTAAATTTGAAAGAAAAATTTCAGAAAACTGTTTTGCAATCGACCGAAAAAGGTGAATGTTCTAAACAAAAGCCTTTAAAGAAGAAAGTGGAACAGAAACAAAAAGAGAATAAAAGTTCATCAGATCAATCATCCAATCAAAAGAAAAAATTACAAAAAATAAAAAATGAAAATTCAAAATTTGTTGGTAATAAGTGGTGCAGGTTTGACCACAGTGCTCAAAAGACAAATCCAACAATCAAGAGGAGAAAGGAATATCACCAAGCCAAACAGTGCTTTGATCTGAGCGTTTGGTATGAAGATGGTGATTGGTACGATAACAGAATGTGTTACAAATGTGGTTATCAAGGACACATTGCTGTTAACTGCCAGAGACAGAGATTTGAGACAAGAAGATGCTATAATTGTCAAATCAAAGGTCACATTGCCAGAGATTGCCCAAGAAGATCAAATGACAGATTGAGGGCTAATTCTCAGAAAATGGCAAAGAAAATACCAGTCGTTGTCAAGCCCAAAGAATTGAAAGCTTCGGGTCAAAACGTCAAAGAACAGAAGGTCAAAGAATCTAAAGTTCAAGAAACAAAAGTGAAGCTGTCCCAAGGGCAGAAAGACCGACTGAGAAAGAAGAGAAAGAAAGCGAGAGAATATCTTGAAAAGATTTTGTCCTCGGGTTCACGAGACAAACAGAATAACAGTTCTGATGAATCTACTCCCTCAGCTGAAAAGACAAGCAAAAAGAATTCATCAGATACAAATTTGGGGACAAAAGAGGAGAAAAAGAAGAAAGTGAAGTTTTCACTTCCTGGCGATGAATCTGTTTCTTCAAAAACAAAGGAGCCACATGTCGGCGATGAATCTGACTCATTAAAGTCAGACAAGCCACATTCAGGCAATGATTCTGGTATGGTAAAACCAGAAGAGCCATGTGTTGAGGTAAAGGTCGAGAATTCTAGTTTAACAATGGATGAGAAAAATTTTCCACCATTGTTGAACAAGAATTCAAAATCACCCAAGGCTGGTCAGGCTTGGGTGAAACTTTTCAAATAGAAAAACTGACTTGCCGGAGCTCCCAGGTTTGTAAGCGTGGAGCATGAATCGGCATCTTTCTAAATCAGTATTTGAGATTTTGCAGGAATTGCCGGAGATCCCAAGATGGTATCGTGGATCATGAATCGGCATCTTTCTTGAATTTTATTCGGTAACGTCAATCATGCAAACGGTAAAGAGGTTTGGTTGTGTTTGTGAATGTTTTACAAGTGGCATAGAGGATTCGGGACTGCATATGGTAAATCAAGGACATTAACTTGTACTTGGATTTTCCTACTTTTGTGTAGAAAACAAGATGATGAAGTAACCCCGTACCTAAACTGTTTGGTAAACAAACTAAGTTTTCCAGAAAAGCCATTTTGATTAAAACAAACTTAAGTGTTTTGAAATCACAATGGGAAAATAGTTTGTTGTGAGGGGGAGTTCTGATTGTTTATGCCAGGTGGATAGAGAATTGAAGTAATTCTCATCATGTTGTCAAGTTTGTACAGTTTGTTTCAAATTTTCCCAGAAAATCAAAATTGAAACATATTTTGATTTTAGGGGGAGAAAAATTTTAAAAAAATTAGAAAATTTGAAAATGTCAAAAACATTGAAAAAGTCAAAACGAGTTTTGTTGTAAAAAGGAGGAAATGATAGTAAATCAGTGGACTATCACAGCACGCTAAAGAAATGTAATGCCAAATGTGATAAACGGTCTCACTGATGATGTGACGATAGGTTTTTGTACATTTAGTAGATTTATTTGGGATATAAACCTAAAATTTCAAACTTGTGAAATTTGTGGGGAACACTACTTGGATATATAGGTAACCACTGAAATCTCGTTTGAAAGGTCTCGTATTCTGATATACTAGGTGTTTATACTCTATGATGTCTGGGGTATTATTCCGGGACTTCTGCTGAACGGTAGTTCTGACCTAGTCCTTGGCTAATACTTTCCACAAAATGCTTGAAATATAGCATAAAGCCCTTAGTTGATTAGACAATAAAATTGATAATCATCTGTTGTAGCTGAAAAGATCCTCTAAAGGGGACACACTGCTAAGTCGAAGCTGATATCTCTCTGCTGAACGGAAGTTCTGACCTGAGATCCCTCAGTTCTCGCATCTTTCCCCTAATTTATGTACAGACATCATTGTAGTGTTCATACCTGTAAGACTGAATATTGGGATTCTGGATACGGGAGTATATTCAAGAGGTGGGACACATGAATTGAACTAAGTTCATAAAATACCTAAATAGTATCCTGAATAGATTGAAAATTGTATGAAAATTTAAGAGGACAATTATATCGTCAATCTACGTGAATCGTTTAGAACTTAAAACGATTAAAAGCTTAACGGTGCTTGTGTTATGTCTCAAAAACTGATATGATCCTCTTGCACAAACTCACAAAAATATGTTTGTTTTGCATTTAAATTTCTGTCTTTGCATTTATGTTTCATATTTTCAAAAATCCAAAAAGATTTTCGACAACTGATGGTGAAGAGCTGATTTTCAAAATCTCAAAGGCTAAACTTGATGAACAGACAGGTTGGTTAAATCGTTTGAAATGTTTAAAATGATTCATTAGGTTGAATCAGTAATTGAAATGTTTCAAATTTGTGATCAGTGTTTAAATTGTAAAAATTCTCAAATGATTTGTTGATTCATTAAGTTGAATCACAACTTTATTTGTTTGTGATAGAGTGTTTGAGATGATGCAGATGATGAGCTGAACAGAGAGAAGCCAGGAGATAATTTCGATGGTGGTAACAAAATCCCAGACAACTATCCTAGCAGAGTGATAGGGGGAGTCTGATGAAGGTTATAGCCAAAGAAAGTTAGATCCATGCAGAATTCTTGAAGAAGACCGAACTATATCCGAGAATGTCATGTTGAAGACTCTCACTGAAGATTCTGTCAACATTCAATCTGTTGATACGCAAAGCCAGGTGTCGATCCCAAAAGCACGGAAGCTTGACGAAAGGGGGAGCCTGAAGATTCTGAAGATAGAGAGAGAAGTCCAAAGACTGTGAGAAAGACTGAAGTTGTTGAAGACTCGACACTTAAGACTCGTCAACATCTGGGGGGAATCTGTTGGTGCAGTCATCTGTCGACTACGTCTAATGTCGAGTTCGGGTTGCGATGCGGATCTGGTCAAGCATGATGTCATCATGCTTGATGATGACATCATGTGACATCATCATTATGCAATGATCATCAGCAACAACAAACGACAAAACACATGTTAAGTTGCAAGATCTTAAATTCCAAGCTTTGTGTTGATTGGACCATATGAAGGTCCAATGAAACATCACCATTATTTGGTCCAATGAGGTAAAAGTCTACAAGAGGACAAATAGCTCAAGTTAGTCATATGATGGAATCGCTTTTATGATCAGCTTGTCAGTCCGCTTTTATGAACATGTGGAACCGCCTATTCGGTTAAGTGTTGGAACCGCCTTTACGGCAAGTCACTATGAGCGGTTCCTAACTAGTATAAATAGGTTCATTGTTGAGTTCATTTGTAATAGAGTTCGAAAACTGATACCGAGGTGCTGCCGGTATTTCCTCTTATTGTAATCGCTGTAATATTAATATACAAGAGGATTAAAGTGTGATACAAGCTGTGTATACGTCCGTTTCTTTGTTTCTGCCGCTGAAACGGATTTGAGCTCTTCCGAACGACTCATTTAGGTCGAAATTCGATCCTACATGTTTTTACCCGTATCCCACACAAGGAGATAGAAATACCGCATCCCTCACAAGGGGATAGTAAGCAATTCCAAACCAGGAAAAGTTGTTTCGTTCCGTTTCCCAACCACCGGGAATGCATGCTTTAAGTAAAAAGTAGTGAACTCACCTTTGCTTTGCTCGGTAGTCAATTTACTTGTGTTACGTTGGTCAACCATACCCTATTATGGTTATTAAATATTTATTAGGTTCGTATGCAAGTAGTGTCACGCACAAACTACACGAATCTAACACATAGCACGTAAGTCACACTAGCATATACGTTATTGGGCCTATCCTAACATATGAGCAGTTAAACACTAGCAGCACATAGTCCAGTTAAGCAGTGGCAATTAACACACAGTCCAAAACAGGTTATCACATAGTGCGGCCCAATAACGGAGTCCAACAGCCCAGTCGAAACTAGGCAGTCTCGACTCGAGACTAGGAGGTCTCGAGTCGCAACCTAGCGTTTTCGAGTCGCAACCGAAGATTTCGAGTAGTGCCTTCTTGAGTCGAGACCCTGAGGTCTCGAGTTATGCACATATGAGTCGCAACCGAGTAGTGTTTCGATTCGCAACCACTGGTGAAACCACTGACGAGTGGTCTCGAGTCGCAACACTGATGACCAACTGTTGAGCCGAAACCACCAATGAAAACAGTTACTGGGTGGTTCCGAGTCGAGATCACTGATGAAGCTCCTGTTCTTGACTCGCAACCATTGTGGGATCTTTCTAGAACCCTTATCCAGTTTGTACGAACCAGTGAGAATTCCTTAACATGTTTCTATCAACCGTACAATCACAAAAATGGATCAAATCAGGAACTTTTCAAATATTCATCACATATTTAGATAGTTAGCATTATTTCTTCTTTTCGAATCCACATACAAAACAGTCATTACATTAGTCACTCTAGGCATACATGTTTCTACCTCTTATTTATTACCAAATTTACCAATAAGTCGGTACCAAGACAAAGACCACAAAAGATGCAACTAGAAATCTTATAAAAACCAAGAATCACAAATTTTATAGATTATCAAATTCCACAATCTATTACCCTAATCTCACTATCTTCGAAATCACTTAACAACCATCAGACATATTTAGAGTAGTTGATGTTCAAACATTCTAGATGCACGTTTCTAAATTCCATTTACACTAAAATCCTACACATAGATACATGTTCACAGATTTGTTCAACTATACATATTACTCCCTATGTTGACACAACAAGCATTTTCTATTATTGATTCATGACCACATCTTCTAACACTTCACAGTTAACAAATATGTATTCGATTCATATTTCAAATCACCAATCAACAATCGTGTACAAATCAGAATCTCAAGACTATCATTTGACCAAGAACCATGGAAAGCATATAAACACACCCTATAAATACTGACCAAACGATTCATGGGTTGAACGGTCCTTCTGCTGCCGTCTGACTCGGAGCTCCAGCGGTCCGCCGCGGCCGTCGCCGGTGAGTTCTCCGCGGTGAAACTCGTCGGAATGACCAGAATCGTCTGCACCTCCACTATAGCTGCTGCGAGCGGCGGCGTAGCTTCCAGCTCCGCCGTGACCAGTCGGTTTCACTTGTCGGGTAAACAAGAACGAGAGGGTGGGTTGTCTCGTCGGAGTGTCGGTAAACGGAGGGAGACCGTCGGCAGTCGATCGGAGTCGCAGGTCTCTCTCTTTCTCACTCTCTGCTCTATGTGCAAGTGGAAACAAGATAAGTGGGATGGAGTTTTGTTGGAGATTGTTCGGATAGAATGAAGGGTAGGGGTCTTGGGTGTGTGCTCGTACACGCCGGAGGAGGAGGGCACTGGCCGGAATCTTCATTTCCGGTCGCCGGTGAGGTGGGGGAGGGAAGCAGGAGATGTGCGGCTGATTATGTTGTTAGGGTTTAAAGGTTTGTGAGAAAATGATGGGTGAGGGGATAAGAAGCTTATATATAGTGCAGGGTTTTTATGTTTTAGGGAGTTGGGTTGGGCTTGGCCCGGGTGCGTGTCTCGCTCAAACCGATTGGCCCGGTTAAAGTTAACTAACATGTATATAATTAAAGCTTTCGTCACAGATTATTATTTTGTAAATAATAGTATTATAATATTAGTGATATTAATAAACACGTGTGTTACTAAAATGCCCTTCTCTCGACAACGAGAGTACGGGTTGTCACACATCAGATGAGAGTCCGAGAGGAGGATGTTCCTAAAACAGCTTTTCGAACGCGGTATGGCCACTACGAGTTTCTAGTTATGCCATTCGGGTTAACTAACGCACCAGCAGTCTTCATGGACCTCATGAACCGTGTGTGGAAACCGTATCTCGAAGATTTTGTCATTATGTTTATTGACGACATTCTGATATATTCTAAGAGCAAGGAGGACTACGAGCGGCATTTGCGTCTTATCTTGGATGTCACACCCCGACCACGTTAAAACAACAAACTGTGGTGGAAACGTCGGGGAGTGTTGCAACAGAATTATTGTTCCACAACCATGGTAATTAAATGTTTCGTTTTATTGAATTAATAAGTATTTTACATTGTTTTTAAACCAACACAAACAAGCTACACATCGTCTATTATTGTTTTTAAATTACTAAGGCCTCGTCCAGATCCTAAGTGAACTCGCTTCCTAGCAATCAACATCATCCAACACCACCTGAAACATATGTAAACATAAAGTCAGCAAAGAAATGCTGGCGAGTACATAGGTTTTGTGGGAGTATCGGATTCATGGCTCGTTTATATGTTGCAGTACCTCGTTAGACTACAAGAGTCAAAATACAAACCTTGTTTTGAAATGTGTATTGCAACATAATTAACCAACTCAAATTAAATTGGTTACAGTTTATAAAATCTCATAGCCATGAGTCTTAACCCAAAAACATTTGTTTTAGTAAAATAATTCGGAAACATCTCGTAAAAACTCGTTAATAAAACTCGTATGGTTTATATCGTTTCGAAAACCTCGTTGTGTGATATCGTTTCAAATCGTTTTTCCCAAGTGAACTAAATAATGACACGCAATGTAATATGATAGAATCACTTATATATAAGAAGTACCAGCGGCGTATCTACCATGATTCTAGCATACTACACTCGTCCCATTATCTAATCACTACCCCAAGACCAATCGTTTAACTCGTTTAAATCGTCTCAAATTGTTTAACTTGTCCCAAAATCGTATTCGTTTTAATAGTGAAACTACTTTTGGTCGTCTCGCTAATAACATTCAAACCTTCGTGACTCGTCTAACTCGTTTCTCGTATTAACAAACCACCAAAGGGTAAGTTAACAATCATCAGATTCGGTCGTTACCTACATAACCCCCACACATAACCATGGGTGTCGTCTGATAACGGGATTTGTCAGATCCTATGGTACCATAACCTAATACTGGTCGGCTTGATCAGAGCTAATGAATGTCATTCGTTATGTAATTACAACCAACAAGTCTTGTTCACCTTATTGAATTCGTTATTAGTTTTGTATAGACCATCTTAATCGTTTTTGAAATCATCGTTTAAACCTTGAAATCGTTTTGTACATATGAATCACCCCAAAACAATTGAAAACAGTAAAATAGGGGAACTATGTACTCACTTTGAATAGAAGGGTATCCTTGATCTAATGAACTTAGCGAAGCTCATGCAAACCAAGGAAATTCAAGTAGTACCTAGTAATCGGATCACTAGGTAAATAAATAGACACCTAAATCGGAAGATCGGACAGAATGAGGTCTTGTAAACCAAATGAGTATAGGAACTCATGTGATATGGTTTAACAAAGCCTACATCCTAGATTGAAACCTAACCTAAGTGCTTTCGACCCGTTACGACCCGTTTAGGTAGCTTAGGCTACTTTAACGCGTCGTGCGCGCAAACACGTGTTCGAGACGTCTAACTAGTCCTATGACAAGTATTATATGCCAAAACATGTTTAAATAAGTTGCATAATCAGTTTAGGTGACAAAAGTTAGGTTACATATGCTTAAAGTCCAATTATGCATAAAAAGGGCATTTTGGTAATTTACCTAAGGCATATAATCCACCTATCATACAACTACTTAAACTCAGTGACCATAAGGTATAACCTCGGAAGGTTATTCCCTATGCAACTATGGTCACTAACTATGCTTGGTCGGATCCTAAAGATCGACCAAATGGGTCGAGTTCGAAAGTCTAAGCGGTGGTTTAGACCGCTCGACTTACGACTCTAAACAAGCACTAACTAAAAGTGACGAGTTAAACATGCCTAAAACATGTTTAACCTGCTGATTTGGTATCAAAACAAAGCGTTTTGATACCTAATAGTAGTCCCGTTGCAAAATGCGTGCTAAAACGCATTTTGACCGAAACTTAGACTCGTCACTACACCTAGTCAACGTGGTAATCAATGGGTATAGTCACTAAGGACTATAACCAACGTGATTACGCTCACGTTGCAAAGTTCAAACGAACTTCTCGTTGACCAACTCGAGGTCAAAGCTCAAAGTCAAACTATATTTGACTTCCAAACTAGGAAAACAATAAAAAGAATGAAAGAATACTCACAAAGGGTCCTTGCTGTCTTTTCAACAAGAAAACCAAGTTCCCAATGATATTAGAAAGCTCCAAACACTATGGGGAGCTCTCCAAATCAGATGGAGAAGAAGAGAAGAATGAATGAGCAAGTAATGAGTGAATTGGTGAGGCTATTTATAGTTGTGGTGAGATCATGAGATCAATCCAAGTGTTTGTGTATTCCCCAAGCATAAAATCATGGCCATACACTTGTTACAAGCAGGTTAGAAGCCTTGGGGAGGTGTTAACTTGGTCACCACACAAAGAATTTACCAAAACAGCCCCTGAATTTGCAAACAGATTGCAAAAATTAACTTTCTGGTCGCTGGGCACATGAGGTGGCCCGCATAAGAAACGGGGAAGGGCTTACGCGCCCCGCCTGAGGAAAGTTTGGCAGATTTGACAGTTTTGGTCCCTGCAGTTTAGAAACTTGCATTTCGGCCCATTTTTGACACGTTTAAGCCCCGTTAACCTCATTTCAAGACTCTAAAATTAAGTTAAAGTATTGGGAACTCAAAACATGCTCAAAAATATCTCGGATGTCGGTTTTTTTGGTCGTACGATCGCGTTGTTCGGTTAATTACGACGGAAGTCGTAACGAACGTGAAAAGGATCCAAATTAAGCGACGAATGGAATTTTTGCATGCCGATCACTAAAATAAAAATATTTTAGCGTGTACAAAAATTTTGGATGTCCAGATGTGGTCAGAATGTAAGATATGCCCGAAAATGCAAACTTACGTCGTTTTTGACACTTTTAGTCCCTGAAAGATCAAATAAGCATGTTCTCGCACACCGAACCACTCAAAGCTTATTTCTAAGCTATGTTTAGGTTATTTATGATATGTTTAGCTTATTATCTAGTTCCAGACTATTCGACACCATACGAATCGGTATAGTTTCGCAATTTGACATAAATAGTCCCTACGATCGAATAGACTTGTTTTCAACACACCGAACCATTCAAAACTTATTTCCAAGTTATGTGCAGGTTATTTAAGCTATGTTAAGCCTATTTCACTATCCCGGAGTGTTTGTCGCATTAAACTGACTGCGTTTACGCACCAGTTTGCATATAACTTTCTAGAAAGTGATTTAGAGCTTGAAATCGAATCGAATCGAATTGTAAAATCACCAAACACATAAAACACATATAATAACACTAAATCACATTGTTTTATTAATAATTGACATTGTTTTGCATTGTTCATCGATTAAAGAGCACAGTTGTCACAGTCTCCCCTACTTTAGGAAATTTCGCCCCGAAATTTAACTATAGGAAACTTGTGAGAACAATTGCGGATATTTCGCCTTCGTTTGGTCCTCACGCTCCCAAGTAAACTCTGGGCCACGTTTGGATTCCCAACGAACTTTGACTAATTTAATCCGTTTGTCCTTCAACTGTTTAAATGTACGGTCCACTATCTCCACTGGTTTCTCGACAAAGTGCATCGTTTCATCGATTTGGATCTCGTCGAGAGGGATGTGAAGATCAGCGTCAGCTAAACACTTTCGCAAGTTGGACACGTGAAAAGTCGGATGAATATTTCCAAGCTCTGGAGGTAGCTCTAGTCGATAGGCAACCACTCCCTTCCAAGGTGACACCTTGAGTAGGACATGGTCTCCGACTTGAAATTCTAAGGGCTTGCGTTGTAAATCCGCATAACTCTTTTGAAGGTTTCTAGCTGTCACAAGATTATCGCGAATTTTCTTGATTTTGTCTGTCGTTTCTAGAATGAGCTCAGGTCCAGTAAGCTGAGCTTCACCGGTCTCATTCCAGCAGACAGGTGAACGAAATTTTCGACCGTAAAGAGCTTCGAATGGTGCCATACTGATGCTAGCATGATAACTATTGTTGTAAGAGAACTCGATCAATGGCAGATGAGAATCCCAATTACCACCAAAGTCTATCACGCACGCTCTAAGCATATCCTCCAAAGTTTGAATCGTCCTCTCAGATTGTCCGTCTGTTTGGGGATGATAAGCAGTGCTTAGATTTAGTTGGGTTCCCATAGCAGATTGCATGGCCATCCAAATATGAGATGAAAATCGAACATCAAGATCGGAAATGATATCCAAAGGAACACCATGTGGTGATACAATCTCATCAACATAAATCTTTGCAAGTTTATCAGCAGATAGATCCTCGCGAATCGCAATAAAATGAGCTGACTTCGTCAAACGATCGATGACAACCCAAATAGCATCGTGACCATTAGAAGTACGCGGTAACTTAGTGATGAGATCCATAGCAATGTTCTCCCACTTCCAAACCGGTATCTCTGGTTGTACAAGCAAACCAGAAGGTCGTTGATGTTCAGCCTTGACTTTAAGACAAGTTAGGCATTTTGATACATACAAGGCAACATCTCTCTTCATACCAGTCCACCAGAACTTAGTACGAAGATCATTGTACATTTTATCAGCACCAGGATGGATGGAATATCGAGACTTATGAGATTCATCCATCACTAAAGTGCGAAGATCGTCTTGTTTCGGAACCCACAAACGATCCTTGAAATAGAGCAAACCATCGCCTTTCGCTTCGAGTTTAAGCTCAAGTTGATGTGGTAATTCCTTACCTATCAAATTTTGTGAAGCACAAAATTGTTGAGCTTGAAGAACACGAGTTTGAAGATCAGATAGAGTTCAAACAGAATGAAGCTTGACTTGCTCCTTTCGACTAAGCGCATCGGCTACGACATTCGCTTTACAAGGGTGGTAGCGAATTTCGCAATCATAGTCACTCAAGAGTTCGACCCAGCGTCGTTGCCTCATGTTCAACTCTTTCTGATTAAGAATATGCTGGAGACTTTTGTGGTCTGTGAAAACCACACACTTCGTGCCATAAAGATAGTGTCTCCAGATTTTGAGAGCAAAGACTACAGCACCTAACTCAAGATCATGAGTCGTGTAGTTCTTGTCATGAATTTTCAATTGTCTAGACGCATATTCAATGACTTTGCCTCGTTGCATGAGAACGCAACCAAGGCCTAAGTTGGATGCATCGCAGTAGACAACGAAATCATCGCTTCCTTCGGGCAAAGATAGAACAGGAGCGTTACACAGCTTTTGTTTCAGCGTTTGAAACGCTTCTTCTTGCTTGGGTCCCCACTCAAAAGGCTTATTCTTCTGCGTCAAAGCAGTGAGTGGAACCGCAATCTAAGAGAAGTTTGCAATGAAACGACGATAATAACCAGCAAGACCGAGAAAAGATCGAATCTCTGTTGGTGTCGTTGGTGTATTCCAATCCTTAATTGCAACAATCTTGGATGGATCCACATGAATACCCTGCTCGTTGACTATATGTCCCAAGAACTGAACTTCCTTAAGCCAGAATTCACACTTGGAGAATTTAGCAAAAAGTTGTTCCTTCTTTAGGAGTTCGAGAGTCAAACGAAGGTGTTGCTCGTGATCGGCTCGAGACTTTGAATAAATAAGAATATCATCGATGAACACAATGATGAACTTGTCTAAATAAGGTTTACAAACCCTATTCATTAAGTCCATTTAGATAGCTGGAGCATTCGTCAAACCAAAAGGCATGATAGTAAACTCGTAGTGCCCATATCTCGTGCGGAAAGCAGTTTTGGGAATATCTTCTTCGAATACACGAAGCTGATGATACCCAAAACGCAGATCGATCTTGGAAAAACAGGTAGCACCTTGCAACTGATCAAAGAGATCATCAATTCGAGGTAGAGGATATCGATTCTTGATGGTAAGCTTGTTAAGCTCACGATAATCGATACACATTCGAAAAGATCCATCAATCTTTTTCACAAAGAGGACAGGAGCTCCCCAAGGTGAATAACTCGGGCGGATGAATCCTTTATCAGATAACTCTTGAAGCTGCTTCGATAACTCTTGCATCTCCGATGGTGCAAGGCGATCAGGTGCTTTCTCAATCGGGTTAGCATTGGGTACAAGGTCAATATGAAACTCGACTTGACGAACTAGAGGCAAACCAGGCAGTTCATCAGGAAACACCTCTGGATAATCCCGAACAATCGGAATATCCTGAATGCTCTTGCTCTTGCCTTTCTCCTCAGTGACATGTGCTAAGAAAGCAACATATCCTTTTCGTAGATAGCTTTCGGCTTTCGTACATGACATGAGTTTAATCCACCAGATGGTTTCTCGCCACGAACTTCTAGGACATCACCAGACGAAAGAGGAATACGAATGATCTTATCAAAACAAACAATCTCAGCATGGTGTTTGGGTAACCAATCCATTCCCACGATAATGTCGAAACTCCCAAGTTTCATCGGTATGAGGTCGATAGGGAAAAGATGGTTATCGAGGTTCAATTGACAACCATGAACGACATAATCGAGTAAGAGCGGTTTACCAGAAGCAACTTCGACAGATAAGGGCTTCCTGAGTTTAGTTCTAGGTATCGCAAGCAAAGGCTCGAAGGATAACGAAACAAAACTCCTATCGGCACCAGAATCGAAAAGAACAGATGCAAGCTGATTGTTAACAAGAAACGTACCGTTAACAACCTCGTTGTCTGCCCTCGCCTCATTCGCGTTCAGATTGAATGCTCGTCCACGAGAGGGATTTACATTCGCGATCGCGTTCGGATTCGCATTTGCATTAACCAACCTCGGGCAGTTGTTGCGGAAATGACTCATTTCTCCGCAATTAAAACACGAACCAGGTGGGAATCTTGCAGCATTCCCTTGAGCTTGAGCTGGAACTTGGGCAGCCTGATTTTGACCAAAACGACAAATGTTGGCCAAATGCCCAAGTCTACCACACGTAGCACACTGTTTTACAGGCCTGTTGGGCAACATGGTGACCATTACATCGAGTGCAGTGAGGTGCGGTACCAGCATATGCTTTCTTTGCAGGAGGTTGAGTCGGTGGGTTTTGAGGGTTCTGAGCATTCTGTGCTGTAACAGCAAAGTTCTGAGCACCCTTTCGCTTTCTCGACTTCTTCGACGACTCACCTTTCTTACCCTTACCCTTTTCCTTGTCAGAATCAGTTGACTTCTTCTTATCACCCTTGCGGGTGAGTTTACCCTTCTTGACTTGAGACTCAGTCAGGGTAGCAGAAAACTCAATTGCTTGACGAAGGGTAGTAGGATTCACACCGGTCAAAATATCCTGAATGGAATCGGGTAAACCATCGATATACCTCTCGATTGCTTTATCGAGTGGGGTAACCATAGTGGGACACAACAAACTAAGCTCCTCAAATCGATCCGTATAGGCACGGTGTTCTCCCCTGTCTTGTTTCAAATCATCGAATTCTCGTTCCAAAGCTCGAATTTCGTGACGGGGACAGAACTCTCTCATCATGAGAGCTCGGAGCTCATCCCAAGTTTGTGCTAGTGCCACTTCAGCACCCCTATCGCGCATAATACCATTCCACCAGGTAAGTGCTCGCTTCTCAAACACGCTCGAAGCAAATTCAACCTTACGCTCATTCGGGCACTGCACGTGTCTGAATGTGCTCTCGATACTTTCAAACCACTGCAGAAGTGCAGTTGCTCCTTGTGACCCAGAAAACTTAAGCGGCTTCGCAGAATTGAAATTCTTGAAATTACATTGAGCATTATTGTTGTTATTATTGTTGTTGTATAACTAATGGATTTGGGTCACAACGCCTGGAAGCACAGCAGCCATTTGCTGAGAGACAAGGGCTGCGACTTCCTCAGCAGTAAAAGTTCGAGCATCAGTTCGAGCATCGCGTCGAGGAGGCATTTTCTAACAAGGAAACAAGAGAAACGAGTGAGGTCGATAATTGGAAAAGCAAAAGAGGCATTGAAAACATCGACAAAACACAAGGAAGGCGATCATTCGTTCGTTACCTCGAACAAACAAACGACACGCAGTGAGAAATCAAAGTAAATAGGTCTAAATAATGTATCACGAAGACATGCTCGCCTATAAGTGAACACTCACCCCAAGAGTTCCCAGGTAAGAGTGACTGGTCCGATAATGCAGATTTGTACGAACACTCTAGCCTTAGACAGAAAACTCAGGGTACAGGCATTCACTCTTCCAGTTTGCACGTGTTCACATTATTTAAACCTAAACTTTGACGAGATTTTGAAAACTCAAAAGGCACAAAGCCAAAGATGAATCAAACTGGAAGGGTTCAAAACCTTATAACAGAAGGTTCAAAACCTAGTAATAAATCATCCAAGGATAGATGATTAATTTTTGGAGCGGATTCATTATTGTGTCCTCGTTGTGGTTATCACCTAAGGATAGGTGACGGTATTGTTTTAAAATCTAAACATAAGTAAACTTGTGTTAGGGTCCTAAAGTTATAGTCTAGGTCAAAGCATTACTAATAACCTAATTCCCTATAACCATTGGCTCTGATACCAACTCTTCTGTCACACCCCGACCACGTTAAAACAACAAACCGTGGCGGAAACGTCGGGGAGTGTTGCAACAGAATTATTGTTCCACAACCATGGTAATTAAATGTTTCGTTTTATTGAATTAATAAGTATTTTACATTGTCTTTAAACCAACACAAACACGCTACACATCGTCTATTATTGTTTTAAAATTACTAAGGCCTCGTCCAAATCCTAAGTGAACTCGCTTCCTAGCAATCAACATCATGCAACACCACCTGAAACATATGTAAAAATAAATTCAGCAAAGAAATGCTGGCGAGTACATAGGTTTTGTGGGAGTATCGGATTCATGGCTCGTTTATATGTTGCAGTACCTCGTTAGACTACAAGAGTCAAAATACAAACCTTGTTTTGAAATGTGTATTGCAACATAATTAACCAACTCAAATTAAATTGGTTACAGTTTATAAAATCTCGTAGCCATGAGTCTTAACCCAAAAACATTTGTTTTAGTAAAATAATTCGTAAACATCTCGTAAAAACTCGTTAATAAAACTCGTATGGTTTATATCGTTTCGAAAACCTCGTTGTGTGATATCGTTTCAAATCGTTTTTCCCAAGTGAACTAAATAATGACACGCAATGTAATATGATAGAATCACTTATATATAATAAGTACCAGCGGCGTATCTACCATGATTCTAGCATACTACACTCGTTCCATTATCTAATCACGACCCCAAGACCAATCGTTTATCCAAATCGTTTATCTCGTTTAAATCGTCTCAAATTGTTTAACTTGTCCCAAAATCGTATTCGTTTTAATAGTGAAACTACTTTTGGTCGTCTCGCTAATAACATTTAAACCTTCGTGACTCGTCAAACTCGTTTCTCGTATTAACAAACCACCAAAGGGTAAGTTCACAATCATCAGATTCGGTCGTTACCTACATAACCCCCACACATAACCATGGGTGTCGTCTGATAACGGGATTTGTCAGATCCTATGGTACCATAACCTAATACTGGTTGGCTTGATCAGAGCTAATGAATGCCATTCGTTATGTAATTACAACCAACAAGTCTTGTTCACCTTATTGAAATCGTTATTAGTTTTGTATAAACCATCTTAATCGTTTTTGAAATCATCGTTTAAACCTTGAAATCGTTTTGTACATATGAATCACCCCAAAACAATTGAAAACAGTAAAATAGGGGAACTATGTACTAACTTTGAATAGAAGGGTATCCTTGATCTAATGAACTTAGCGAAGCTCAGGCAAACCAAGGAAATTCAAGTAGTACCTAGTAATCGGATCACTAGATAAATAAATCGACACCTAAATCGGAAGATCGGACAGAATGAGGTCTTGTAAACCAAATGAGTATAGGAACTCATGTGATATGGTTTAACAAAGCCTACATCCTAGATTGAAACCTAACCGAAGTGCTTTCGACCCGTTACGACCTGTTTAGGTAGCTTAGGCTACTTTAACGCGTCGTGGGCGCAAACACGCATTCGAGCCGTCTAACTAGTCCTATGACAAGTATTATATGCCAAAACATGTTTAAATAAGTTGCATAATCAGTTTAGGTGACAAAAGTTAGGTTACATATGCTTAAAGTCCAATTATGCATAAAAAGGGCATTTTGGTAATTTACCTAAGGCATATAATCCACCTATCATACAACAACTTAAACTCGGTGACCATAAGGTATAACCTCGGAAGGTTATTCCCTATGCAACTATGGTCACTAACTATGCTTGGTCGGATCCTAAAGATCGACCAAATGGGTCGAGTTCGAAAGTCTAAGCGGTGGTTTAGACAGCTCGACTTACGACTCTAAACAAGCACTAACAAAAAGTGACGAGTTAAACATGCCTAAAACATGTTTAACCTACTGATTTGGTATCAAAACAAAGCGTTTTGATACCTAATAGTAGTTCCGTTGCAAAATGCGTGCGCATTTTGACCGAAACTTAGACTCGTCACTACACCTAGTCAACGTGGTAATCAATGGGTATAGTCACTATGGACTATAACCAACGTGATTACGCTCACGTTGCGAAGTTCAAACGAACTTCTCGTTGACCAACTCGTGGTCAAAGCTCAAAGTCAAACTATATTTGACTTCCAAACTAGGAAAACAATAAAAAGAATGAAAGAATACTCACAAACGGTCCTTGCTATCTTTTCTACAAGAAAACCAAGTTCCCAATGATATTAGAAAGCTCCAAACACTATGGGGAGCTCTCCAAATCAGATGGAGAAGAAGAGAAGAATGAATGAGCAAGGAATGAGTGAATTGGTGAGGCTATTTATAGTTGTGGTGAGATCATGAGATCAATCCAAGTGTTTGTGTATTCCCCAAGCATAAAATCATGGCCATACACTTGTTACAAGCAGGTTAGAAGCCTTGGGGAGGTGTTAAATTGGTCACCACACAAAGAATTTACCAAAACAGCCCCTGAATTTGCAAACAGATTGCAAAAATCAACTTTCTGGTCGCTGGGCACCTGAGGCGGCCCGCCTAAGAAATGGGGAAGGGCTTACGCGCCCCGCCTGAGGAAAGTTTGGCAGATTTGACAGTTTTGGTCCCTGCAGCTTAGAAACTTGTATTTCGGCCCATTTTTGACACGTTTAAGCCCCGTTAACCTTATTTGAAGACTCTAATATGAAGTTAAAGTATTGGGAACTCAAAACATGCTCAAAAATATCTCGGATGTCGGTTCATTAGGTCGTACGATCCCGTTGTTCGGTTAATTACGACGGAAGTCGTAACGAACGTGAAAACGATCCAAATTAAGCAACGAATGGAATTTTTGCATGCCGATCACTAAAATAAAAATATTTTAGTGTGTACAAAAATTTTGGATGTCCAGATGTGGTCAGAATGTAAGATATGCGCGAAAATGCAAACTTACGTCGTTTTTGACACTTTTAGTCCCTGAAAGATCAAATAAGCATGTTTTCGCACACCGAACCACTCAAAGCTTATTTCTAAGCTATGTTTAGGTTATTTATGATATGTTTAGCTTATGATCAAGTTCCGGACTGTTCGACACCATACGAATCGGTATAGTTTCGCAATTTGACATAAATAGTCCCTACGATCGAATAGACTTGTTTTCAACACACCAAACCATTCAAAACTTATTTCCAAGTTATGTGAAGGTTATTTAAGGTATGTTAAGCCTATTTCACTCTCCCGGAGTGTTTGTCGCATTAAACTGACTGCGTTTAAGCACCAGTTTGCATATAACTTTCCAGAAAGCGATTTAGAGCTTGAAATCGAATCGAATTGTAAAATCACCAAACACATAAAACACATATAATAACACTAAAGCACATTTTTTTATTAATAATTGACATTGTTTTGCATTGTTCATCGATTAAAGAGCACAGTTGTCACATTGGAGCTCCTGAGGAAGGAGCAACTCTACGGGAAGTTTACTACGTGCGACATTTGGATTCGAGATGTACACTTCCTTGCCCACATTGTTAACGAATTGGGAATACACGTGGATCCCGCCAAGATTGATGCTATCAGAAATTGGGCGGCAGCAAAGAATCCTTCGGAGGTGTGACAATTTCTAGGTCTCGCTGGATATTACCATAGATTTATCAAGGACTTCTCAAGGATCGCTCAACCTCTTACCTCGTTGACATAGAAAGGGGTTATATACTCTTGGGGAACGAAGCATGAAGACGCTTTTCAGTTGTTGAAACAAAAACTTTGTAGTGCACCAATCTTGTCTTTACCTGAGGGTACCGAGGATTTCGTGGTGTACTGTGATGCTTCTATTCATATTCTCGGTTGTATACTGATGCAACGCGAGAAGGTGATAGCTTATGCTTCTCGACAGTTGAAGGTTCATGAGGAGAATTACACGACTCACGACTTAGAGTTGGGGGCAGTGGTTTTCGCGATAAAAATCTGGAGCACTACTTGTATGGTACTAAATGCACTGTTTATACCAACCATAAGAGCCTTCAGCACATCTTTGATCAGAAGGAGTTGAACATAGGACAGCGTCGCTTGGTGGAACTATTGAACGATTATGATTGTGCAATCAAGTACCATCCGGGCAAAGCTAACGTGGTAGCCGATGCCCTCAGTTGCAAGGAAACAAAACCCAAACATTTCCGTGCTTTGCAGCTCACCGTTCATTCTAATCTACCTAACCGGATTCGTTCTTCCCAAACTGAAGCATTGAAAGACGAGAACCTTAAAGCTGAAGAGATGCAAGGCTTGGAGAAGAAACTTGTAGGATCGTTCTCGGCCCTGTTTGAGTCGTTCAGAGAAGTTCGTATCCCCATTAAGAGGCGGAAACTAATAATTCGGTGCTATTGAAGCTGTATTCACTTTAAACTTGCTGTATTATTGATATGAACTCGATTACAAGATTTGACAGCACTTCGGCAGCATACCGGAACAAACACCTTCAACTATGTGTTTTTCAGACTTCCTAGTTCGCTCATAATACACCCACTATATATAGTATAGTTGGGTTCGCTTATATGGACAACCATATAAGCGAACCAGTCTTCACGCCATAAAAGCGAATCCAAACAATGACCGAATAAGCGAACCTAGACACTATATGACACATGAGCGGACCTAACCTAGTGACTGATAAGCGAACCCTATACAAACATGTATTTCTAGGTTTCCGTGCCATATTTGATCTGTTCAACTTCAAGACTCAATGAAAGACGTAGTCAGCAGACGTAAGTGCACCAACAGACTCCCCCTCGGATGTTGACGGAGTCTTCATAGAGTCTTCGCACTTGTCAATCTACAATCTTCATTAGTCGACAATCTGCCTCTGAAATATCTGTCGATTCAAGAATCCTCGTTCTCTATTTTCATCATCAACAAACTCTTCACTCTTGAACGTTGATACGGTGTCTTCAGACTCCCCCTCTCACACAGCTGGGATCGTAGTCTGGAATTCAAACTTTCACTGGTTCTAAGATCGTAATCTGGCACTTCTACACAGAATCGTCATTTGGTTCAAGGCCTGCACAATCTCTACCGAACCATAAGTTTCTACAAAGATTAAAACTTTTCGACAATTTAGAAACTATGTTGAACCAAAACAATAATGATTTAGCATTCAAGAATTTATTACTGGTTCTTATCAAAACAACTTTACCATCTACACACAAATACTCCCCAAACCAGTTCTTCAAGTTTAGCACTTTGAATTTCGAAAATCAGCATCTCAACACCAGTTATCGAAAATCTTTTTGATTTTTCAAAATTTATGCTAAAACACACCATAAATCTTTTTGGATTTTCTGAATGAAAATAAAAACAGAAAACAACTATTTACAAATAATATTTTTGTGAGTTTGTGCAAGAGAATCATATCAGTTATGAAACATATCACTAACACCGTTAAGCTTGATTACATTTTAAGTTCTAAACAATTTACCTAGATTGTCAGTATGTTTGTCCACTTAAATTTTCACACAGATTTCAATTGATTCGAGATACGATATTAATGTTTTAGAGACTTAAACTTAATTGTGTATCACTCCACTTGAATATACTCCCGTATCCAGATCCCAAATATTCAGTCTTACAGGTGAGTATACCACAGATGATATCTGTAAAGGGGTAGATGCGATACCGTGAGAGCTCAGGTCAGAACTTACGTTCAGCAGAGAGATGACGGCTCGACTTTTGGTGGGTCCCCTTTAGAGGATCTTTTTTACAACAGCAATGACTTTCAATTTTATTGTTTAATCAGATTGCTGAGGGCGAGCTTGTGGTTCAAAGCTTTTAGCAGAAAGTATTATTCGGGGACTAGGTCAGTATTTCCATACAGCAGAAGTCCCGGAATAATACCCCAGATATCACTGAGCATAAAGACCTAGTATCTCAGAATACGGAACCTTTCAAACAAGATTTTGGGGGTTACCCATATATTCAAGAATATTTACCCACGAATTAAGTAAGTTTGATTTAGGTTTATATCTTGTTTCAATTTACTAAATGTGCGAAAACCTACTGACGCATCCACAGTGTAACAACTGTCACTAAAATCAATAATTAGGATGATAATTAGTCAATAAGAAAACCCTAATTGAGACACCCAATTAATTCTGCACTAGCCCTAAAATTTTCAGGATAATCGGAATCAGGATCAGGACCCCTAAAACTCAAGGGGGGTAAACCCTAGTTGGACATCTATCTAAATTAAACGTTGTGTAGATCTAATTGGACCATTTTATCAACTCAGCATAGCTAGTCCCGAACCTAGGCACCCTATATTTAGATTGCTTCCCTTACGGACCGTAAGGATAGTGGCATACGGTCCGTAAGCGATTCCAAATTCGTGTATAAATAGCAGACATTGGCACTTGATTTCTGTGCTTGAAACGATGGAAATTCCCTGAACGTACGTTGAGTTATATACAAATCAGTTCAATAACACACACAATTCACGAAGTGCTGCCGCAATCAGGGTAATAACTCGATCGCTATTACGATTCAACGTCCGATCAATTATAACTATCCAACGATTGTCCGAGTGCTGCTCAAATTGAGCTTCTACTTTGATTATTCGTCGTGATTTCGACTTGAATATCTGAGTGCTGTTCGAATTCGGACTATGCTCTGTTATTCGTTGTGAATCCGATTGAATTATTAAGTATTGCACTTGTTAATCATTGTGAGGGTTTGATCTCGTGAATTGACGTAACTGCTGAATTAGTTACTAACCTATTGTGTGTGCATTATTATCAAATTAGGCTTAATCAAGGCTAATCAGTAGGCTTATACCTTGCCCGTTAAATCTGCAATGTGAGTCATTCCCCTTTTATAAACTCTTTTCTCACAGTTTGTGAGTCATTCTCTTTTTCTCAACTATTTTACAATACCTCAAATTATTTTCAAAAGGTTATAATTACAGGGATTAAGTCGTGGTTATCTTGACCACTGGCTAGTGGGGTATTGTGCACATTACTAATTTCTCACCGTTAGGCAATAAGCCCTAACATGGGTTAGGCTAATAAGACCTAACAGTGATAAAACGTCACTAATTGGGTGACTGGACCCAATAGTGGTATGACCATCGTCACACGGGTGGCAAGGCCAGATATTAATTAAGATACTGCCATAGTAATCGCTCTTATGCTGTAATTTATAACTATGTGTCATTTTATCAAAATGAATGATTCACTCAGTATTTCCCCGCTGACAAAACCTTTTTACAACATGTTTCAGGTGACATACTGTGAATTCAGTACACGTGCTACGGAGCACCATCAAGCTTGAAATAGTGGCTCAATTAAATAAATAAACATGTTTGTAAAATAATGAAACTTATGATATTTACGGAATTTATCCCGAAACATAAATAAATAATACTCGGGCATTTTTCAAGTTTAAAATGATCCTGTTAAGACTTCCGCTGTAAATATAAATACCACGGGATTTTCTGTCCCGCGGCTCCTGAAACGGGTCAAACCGGGTCGGGGGCCATGACACACAGTAAGATTGTTTATCACATTTTGACTTTACAAATCTTTAGCATGCTGTGATAGTCCACTGATGTACTATCATTTCCTCTTTTTCGCAACAAAAACTCATTTTTCAGTTTTATCATGTTTTTTGGCTTTTTCAAATTTTCTGATGTTTTTGGATTTTCTAAAAAAATTCTTACTCCCCCTAAAATTCAAATACATCTAATGAAAATTGAAAACAAACTGTACAGAACATGACAACTGATATCGAAACACTTCAATTCTCCATCCGTTTGGCTTAAACAATCAGAACTCCCCCTCACAACAAACTATTTTCCCATAATGATTTCAAAACACTTAAGTTTGTTTTAATCAGAATGATTTTTCCGGAAAATAAGTCCTTTTGTAAAATTGGGGTTCAAATCATCATATTGTTTTACGAATCTTATAAATGATAGTTAATTCAAGTTCAATTTAATGACCTTGATTTAACCACTTGTAAGATTAACTAGTTCTCATTCTGAACCACTTATAACATCCACAAACATACAACCACTTGTAGATTTAGCAATTAAGCTTATCAAACCTGTTTTTCAACCAATTACCATCTTTTGGTTGAATTCTCAAAGTGCCGATTCCTACTCCTCGCTTACAAACCTAGGAGTTCCGGCAAGTCCTGCAAAACCTCAAACACAGATTAAGAAGGATGCCGATTCATGATCCACGATACCATCTTAGGATCTCCGGCAAGTCAGGTTTTTATTCTTGAAAAAATATATCCACCCAAGCCTGACCTTCCTTGGGTGTAACCTCATCGTTTTCATCGTTCCTTTCAACCGACTTGTAATCCCATCCTTTGGAAGCATAAAATGTGACACATGTGTCACCGCGACCATCAAAAAAATACCAAACCAATGAAATATTGTATTTCATACTTGGGATCTTGTATAAATATGTGTATCTTTTGCACATATCAATTCTTGTTCAAATTCAAACTCTACATCGCTTTCTGGAGAATTATACGCAAACTGGTGCGTAAACGTACTCAGTTTAATGCGAAAAATACTCCGGAACATCAACATATACTCAACGTACCTTAAATAACCTTTACATAACTTAGAAATAAGTTTTGAAGGCTTTGGTATAGCAAAAACAAGTTAATTCGCTTACAGGGACTAAACTTGACAAACTGCGAAAGTATGCCAATTTGAACTGTAACGAACATTCCGGAACATGTCCATAAGTTAAACATACCATAAATATCCTTTACATAGCTTAGAAATAGGCTTTGAGGGGTTTTGTATGCTAAAATAAACTTTTGGGTCATTCAGGGACTAAAAGTGTCAAAAAGTGCACAAGTTTGCACTTTCGCGCATAACTTACGTTCTGAATACATCCGGACATCCAAAAATTTATGTAACGATCCTTATATTATCCCTTAGTGTTTGGCATGAGAAAAATCCATTCGTCGCGTCATTTGGATCGTCTTTCGCACTTATGCGCATTCCGTCGTAATTAAGCGAACATCGCGATCGTACGGCCAAACGAACCGACATCCGGAATATTTTTGAGCATATTTCAAGTCCCCTACACTTTAACTTCATCCTAGAGCCTTGAAATGAGGTTAACGGGGCTTAAACGTGCCAAAAATGGGCCAAATTACGCGTTTCTGAAGTGCAGGGACCAAAATTGAAAATTCTGGTCTGGGAACCTTAGGCGGGGCGCGTAAGGATTTGCCAAATACTTAGGCGGGCCGCGTGAGGATGTCTGACAGAAATATTTGCATTTAATGCAGAATCTGGCCTTTCGTTCGATCAAGAGGCGATGCCCTTTCACCTTAATAAAAGCCAAGAGACAATATGTGACATCCCACAAGAAATTGACAAGTGTTCGCTCGAGATCGCGGCACGTTATTCGATAAACGATCCTAACGGTTCCACTTTTCCTATAAATACCCCCCCCCTTTTGTGTAAAAACCCACAAAATCAGATCTAAATGCTCTAAGTTGATGCCTTTGCTTCATACCTGAGCTATTTGATCTTGATTAGCACTCGGGGACCCTCCGTAAGTCTTCTTTCGCTCTTTTATTCGCTTTTCGAGTCCGAAAGTCAACGTTTTGTTGACTTTCTGCATTGGCCAGCTTTTGGTCGATGTGAAGTTCATGGAACTTCATAACGTGAGCGTGATCACGATGGTTATGGTCCATAGTGACCATACCTACTGATTACCACGTTATCTAGGCTCAATGACGAGTCGTAGTTTCGGCCAAAATGCGCATTCTTGCGTATTTTGTAACCAAACTACTCATGGGCATCAAAGCCGTTTGTTTTGATGCCAAACCTGTTTTCTAAACTTAGTTAAGCATGTTCAAACATGCTTAGCTCGTCACTTTTAGTGTAGTGCTTATATAGGGTCGTAAGGTAAGCGATCTAAACCATCGCTTATACTTTCGAACCCGACCCATTTGGTCAATCATTAGGATCCGACCAAACACATTAGGTGACCATAGCTATAACCTTCCGAGGTTATACCTTGTGGTCCCGATGTTAGGCGTTCCAAACGCGTTCTACGCGAACGACGCGTTAGGGTAGCATAAGCTACCTAAACGGGTCGTGATGGACCGTAAGCACTTAGGTTAAGTTTCATTTTAGTATGTAGGCTTTGTTAAACCATAATACACGAGTCTCCATACTCGTTTGGTTTACGAACCCGCGTACTATCCGATCCGTTCGATTTGATCCGGTATATTAACATAGCTACCTATTAGGTGCCGTTTAATATCCCGTGATCTCTCGCATTACCTGGTTATTTCACAAGAACAACAAAGCAACCTCAGGTGAGTACATTGAACCCCTCTTTTACTGTTTTCCAAACTGTTTTGGGGTGAAACACATGTGCCTACTTGCTACTTTTATGCTTTCCGGTTTTCACATCATATACTACTATGTTCGATAGTACATATATAGTACATGATTTCATTGTGTTTATGCTATGTATGCCCATTGTGTGCGTACTTAGTACATTGCTTTACATTTCATGCTACGTACGCCCATGGTGTGCATACGTAGTACATTGTTTCACATTGCATATCTGTTGCATATGCTCATCCAGCATATGAACACATTATTCTACATTTTGAACCGTTGTACTCTACAATACATTTCATGCTACGTACGCCCATCGTGTGCATACGTAGTACATTGTTTCACATTGCATATCTGTTGCATATGCTCATCCAGCATATGAATACAGTATACTACATTTTGAACCGTTGTACTCTACAATACATTTCATGCTACGTACGCCCATTGTGTGCATACGTAGTACATTGTTTCACATTGCATTTCTGTTGCATATGCTCATCCAGCATATGAACACATTACACTACATTTTGTACCATTGTAACCATTTGACTATGTGAACCGTCTTACCCCTTTGATTTCATGAACCGTCTGTAACCATTGAACCGTGTAAACCAGTTGTATCCGTTGACATGGATTACATTTGACAATAGACATTTGACTATACATGAACATTTCTACCGTTGTTAAACATTTCATCTTGATGGTTTGGTTTGAGTAAGTGATTAAGTAACGAGGCGTGTGTAATATGATACAAGCATGGTGGATACGCCGCTGGTACTTCCTATATATAAGTGTTTGTATGGTATTACATATCGTAGCGTTATTTGAATCATTTCAATTTGACACATATGACATTTTATACAAATAACACACTTTTCACGAGACATTGTTTTACAAACGACTTATCTTATACAAACTCATTTTACATGGTTATCCGTTTAACCATACAGTGTTCTCTTATTTATACATATCATTTGATCTTACCGTTTTTCAAATGATTTACAAGACAAAGCAAAATACGAGGTTCATGACTAAACATTTTCTCAAACTCAAGTCATGAATTCCGTTTTCACAAAACCAATGTATCTCACAGGCATTTTTATGCTGACGTACCTATTTTCACATGTGTTTTCAGGAGATGATGCATAGGACTTATCAAGATATACTTAGGCGGACCTGTGCCTTAGTGACTTAAAACGAGACAAGAACTAGTTAATTTATGTGATGTACACTTTGATTCTTGTTTAGACAATGTAAACTTTAATGTTTGATTTATAAAACGAAACTTCATTTGCCATGGATTTGAAACAATTGATTCTGTTACAACACTCCCCGACGTTTCCGCCACGTTTTGTATGTTCTGCGTGGTCGAAGTGTGACAGAAAAGATGGTATCAGAGCCAATGGTTATAGGGAATTAAGTTATTAGTAATGCTTTGACCTAGTCTATAACCTTCCTAGGAACCTAACGCGAGTTTACTTGCGTTTAGTCATAAAACAATACCGTCACCTATCCTTAGGCGACGACCACAACAAGAACATAAATTTCAAAACCGCTTTGAAAACTAATCATCTGTTCTAGGATGATTGATTACTAGGTTTTGAACCCTCTGTTATAAGGTTTTGAACCCCGTTGAATTTTCAAAACTCTCGTCAAAGTTTTGAGTCCTAAATAGTGTGAACACGTGCAAACTGGAAGAGTGGATGCCTGTACCCTGGGTTTTCTGTCTAAGGTTAGAGTGTTCGTACAAATCCACATAATCGGACCAGTCACTCTTACCTGGGAACTCTTGGGGTGAGTGTCCACTTATAGGCGAGCATGTCTTCGCGATACACTATGAGGATCTAATTGCTTTAATTCAGCCTTGGGGTTGTTTGTTTGCTTCATGATTCAAACAAGTGACCATCAACCGTGATTATGGTCAGTGATTGTAACATCCTATTCTTACCCAATACCATTTTATTTGTTTCCTTTCATGTTTTTCTCTTTAGGAATGCCTCCTCGACGCGAACACCAGATAGCAACTGCCGAGCTGGCAGAAATTATTGCGCAGCAGATGGCTGCTCAATTCCCAAATCTCTTTGCTCAATGGAACCAAGCCAACAACAACAACAATGGTACATGTAATTTCAAGAACTTTAACTCGGCTAAACCACTCAAGTTTAGTGGTTCTGAGGGAGCAACTGGGCTTCTTCAATGGTTCGAGAGCATCGAGAATACCTTTCGCCACGTGCAGTGTCCGGAAAATCGCAAGGTCGATTTTTCTTCGAGCGTGTTTCAGAAGAGGGCTCTTACATGGTGGAACGGGGTAATGAGAGACCGTGGTGCAGATGTTGCTCTAGCACAAACATGGGCTGAACTGAGAGCTCTTATGATGAGAGAGTTTTGTCCTCGTCATGAACAACGAGCGTTAGAGAAGGAGTTTGATGATTTGAAACAAGATAGTGGCGAACACAGGGCATATACCGATAGATTTGAGGAGTTGAGTCTACTTTGCCCAACTATGGTCGCCCCACTCGACAAGGCTATCGAAAGGTACATCGACGGCCTGCCTGACTCGGTACAAGACATTGTCACTGGTAGCAACCCTACCACACTCCGTCAGGCCATTGAGCTATCTGCAACCTTGACTGAATCGCAGATCAGAAAGCATAAACTTTTTCGAAAAGGTGACAAGAAATCGGCCGGGGAATCGAACCCAATCGAGGAATCAAAGACCATGGATGAACAGACTGAATCTCCTAAGAAGTCAAGGAAGCGAAAGGCTTCTCAGAACTTCGCCGTGGTCGCCCACAATGGTCAAGCCGTCCCCAACCAACCAGCTCAACCCCCTGCTAGAAAACCATACAATGGAACTGCACCTTTGTGCAACCAATGTGTCCTCCATCATCATGCCAATGTACAGTGCCGCAAATGCCAAACTTGTGGGCTTATAGGCCACACAACAAGAGTTTGCCCAGCTGCAGCTGCACCAAACCAAGCTGGCAACAATCCTGCTCAAGGTCGCTTTCTACCAGGCTCTTGTTTCAACTGTGGCGAGATGGGTCATTTCCAAAGAAATTGCCCGAAGCTTGCTAATGCAAATCCAGCACAGGGATGAGCAACTGACTGACTAGAAGACAACATCGTTTAGAAATAATCATGTCTTATGTATTAGTTTCTTTTGTTGTCAAGATCCAAGGAACAGTTGATATCGTTGTTTATAAATAAATCTTTCATTTACATTGCAATGTATTTGTGTGGTTACATGTATAAACGACATATCCCTTTACAATACCGGCAATCAAGAAACCGTATTCCTTGAAGAACAAACTACCCCCAAAATTCCCCCATTCTATAATCACTTGCGTCTTCCACAAAATTCCTAAGTACCCGTTCTTCTAAGGAAACGAAGTACAAAGCGCAAGTTACAACACAAGACGAATGCCCAATGTACCACTATAAACCCGTGATAGGGTGCCTAAGGAATTCCAGTAAGTCTTTGATTGTTGTATACCTTCATTCGAATGAGGTGATTCTTTGTAATCAAAAATCGAATTTTGGGAAATCTGTCTATCTTCTCAGATAGATTCCAGTGAACATTGAGACCCGTCGATTGGTTTCCATATCCGTATTCAATCAATAACAAGTTAATAGCAAATTATAATCAAGTTGAACAATTATGTGACTATGTGCTTATGTGTTTCCTTATGTGTGGTTGTGTGATCCAAATCATGTTATCCAAATCCTCGTAGAATCTTACATATCTGTGTACAAGAGATTCATAGTAGGATACCCAAAGGTATTACTTAAAATCCTCAATGGACTTCTATGTTATAGTTAAGTCCCTCGGATTATAAAGTACTACTTCAAAATTAGACCCCTTGAGAGGTCTAGTTAAACAGATTGATCCAAAAAAAATCTGGTGAGGGATATCATGTGATGATATAGCTGAAAGGACTCCTTGGTGGCCTAACTAAGAAGATCCCATGTCGATCTAATTAAAAGGAACCGATGGAAGTCTAGTCACCCTCATCACAAGTTTGATATCCTACCCCAAAACATTACAAAACGAACTGTGCAAGGGATTACGTAATTATGGATGCATACATAATTATGGAATTTAGTGCACAGAAACCACAGCAAGTTTTGTCATGTGTCTAGAGTTAACCCTATTCACTTCGAATTCTGATGAAGCATCCGTTGAGGAAAAATGAACTAGCTATTCATTTTTCACTTCTGAAGAATATCCGTTGAGGAAATGAATATCCGCTTATCCTTCATTTCCAAGTCTGAAGAATACCCGTTGAGGAAAATGACTCCGTTTGTTCATTTTCGTTCTGAAGATTTATCCGTTGAGGAAATGAGTATCCGTTATCCTTCATTTCCAAATCTGAAGAATACCCGTCGAGGAAAATGACTCCGTTTGTTCATTTTCGTTTCTGAAGATTTATCCGTTGAGGAAATGAATATCCGTTGTGTAATCCTTCATTTCCAACACTGAGGAAACAACCGTTGAAGATGACTCTGTTAGTTCATTTTCGTTTCTGAAGATTTATCCGTTGAGGAAATTAATATCCGTTGTGTAATCCTTCATTTCCAACTCTGAGGAAACAACCGTTGAAGATGACTCCGTTAGTTCATTTTCATTTCTGAAGATTTATCCATTGAGGAAATGAATATCCGTTGTGTAATCCTTCATTTCCAACTCTGAGGAAACAACCGTTGAAGATGACTCTGTTAGTTCATTTTCGTTTCTGAAGATTTATCCGTTGAGGAAATGAACATCCGTTGTGTAATCCTTCATTTCCAACTCTGAGGAAGCAACCGTTGAAAATGACTTCGTCTGTTCATTTTTCGTTTCTGAAGATTTGACCGTTAAGGAAATGACAGGACATTACTTTGCATATCGCTGATGGTTATTTGGCAAAGTCACAAATAGACTCCTATGAATAAATTTCGGGACGAAATTTCCTAAAGTAGGGGAGACTGTGACACCTGTGTCACCGCGACCATCAAAACAATACCAAACCAATGAAATATTGTATTTCATACTTGGGATCTTGTATAAATATGTGTATCTTTTGCACATATCAATTCTTGTTCAAATTCAAACTCTACATCGCTTTCTGGAGAATTATACGCAAACTGGTGCGTAAACGTACTCAGTTTAATGCGAAAAATACTCCGGAACATCAACATATACTCAACGTACCTTAAATAACCTTTACATAACTTAGAAATATGTTTTGAAGGCTTTGGTATAGCAAAAACAAGTTAATTCGCTTACAGGGACTAAACTTGACAAACTGCGAAAGTATGCCAATTTGAACTTTAACGAACATTCCGGAACATGTCCATAAGTTAAACATACCATAAATATCCTTTACATAGCTTAGAAATAGGCTTTGAGGGGTTTTGTATGCTAAAATAAACTTTTGGGTCATTCAGGGACTAAAAGTGTCAAAAAGTGCACAAGTTTGCACTTTCGCGCATAACTTACGTTCTGAATACATCCGGACATCCAAAAATTTATGTAACGATCCTTATATTATCCCTTAGTGTTTGGCATGAGAAAAATCCATTCGTCGCGTCATTTGGATCGTCTTTCGCACTTATGCGCATTCCGTCGTAATTAAGCGAACATCGCGATCGTACGGCCAAACGAACCGACATCCGGAATATTTTTGAGCATATTTCAAGTCCCCTACACTTTAACTTCATCCTAGAGCCTTGAAATGAGGTTAACGGGGCTTAAACGTGCCAAAAATGGGCCAAATTACGCGTTTCTGAAGTGCAGGGACCAAAATTGAAAATTCTGGTCTGGGAACCTTAGGCGGGGCGCGTAAGGATTTGCCAAATACTTAGGCGGGCCGCGTGAGGATGTCTGACAGAAAGATTTGCATTTAATGCAGAATCTGGCCTTTCGTTCGATCAAGAGGCGATGCCCTTTCACCTTAATAAAAGCCAAGAGACAATATCTGACATCCCACAAGAAATTGACAAGTGTTCGCTCGAGATCGCGGCACGTTATTCGATAAACGATCCTAACGGTTCCACTTTTCCTATAAATACCCCCCCCCCTTTTGTGTAAAAACCCACAAAATCAGATCTAAATGCTCTAAGTTGATGCCTTTGCTTCATACCTGAGCTATTTGATCTTGATTAGCACTCGGGGACCCTCCGTAAGTCTTCTTTCGCTCTTTTATTCGCTTTTCGAGTCCGAAAGTCAACGTTTTGTTGACTTTCTGCATTGGCCAGCTTTTGGTCGATGTGAAGTTCATGGAACTTCATAACGTGAGCGTGATCACGATGGTTATGGTCCATAGTGACCATACCTACTGATTACCACGTTATCTAGGCTCAGTGACGAGTCGTAGTTTCGGCCAAAATGCGCATTCTTGCGTATTTTGTAACCAAACTACTCATGGGCATCAAAGCCGTTTGTTTTGATGCCAAACCTGTTTTCTAAACTTAGTTAAGCATGTTCAAACATGCTTAGCTCGTCACTTTTAGTGTAGTGCTTATATAGGGTCGTAAGGTAAGCGATCTAAACCATCGCTTATACTTTCGAACCCGACCCATTTGGTCAATCATTAGGATCCGACCATAGCTATAACCTTCCGAGGTTATACCTTGTGGTCCCGATGTTAGGCGTTCCAAACGCGTTCTACGCGAACGACGCGTTAGGGTAGCATAAGCTACCTAAACGGGTCGTGATGGACCGTAAGCACTTAGGTTAAGTTTCATTTTAGTATGTAGGCTTTGTTAAACCATAATACACGAGTCTCCATACTCGTTTGGTTTACGAACCCGCGTACTATCCGATCCGTTCGATTTGATCCGGTATATTAACATAGCTACCTATTAGGTGCCGTTTAATATCCCGTGATCTCTCGCATTACCTGGTTATTTCACAAGAACAACAAAGCAACCTCAGGTGAGTACATTGAACCCCTCTTTTACTGTTTTCCAAACTGTTTTGGGGTGAAACACATGTGCCTACTTGCTACTTTTATGCTTTCCGGTTTTCACATCATATACTACTATGTTCGATAGTACATATATAGTACATGATTTCATTGTGTTTATGCTATGTATGCCCATTGTGTGCGTACTTAGTACATTGCTTTACATTTCATGCTACGTACGCCCATGGTGTGCATACGTAGTACATTGTTTCACATTGCATATCTGTTGCATATGCTCATCCAGCATATGAACACATTATTCTACATTTTGAACCGTTGTACTCTACAATACATTTCATGCTACGTACGCCCATCGTGTGCATACGTAGTACATTGTTTCACATTGCATATCTGTTGCATATGCTCATCCAGCATATGAATACAGTATACTACATTTTGAACCGTTGTACTCTACAATACATTTCATGCTACGTACGCCCATTGTGTGCATACGTAGTACATTGTTTCACATTGCATTTCTGTTGCATATGCTCATCCAGCATATGAACACATTACACTACATTTTGTACCGTTGTAACCATTTGACTATGTGAACCGTCTTACCCCTTTGATTTCATGAACCGTCTGTAACCATTGAACCGTGTAAACCAGTTGTATCCGTTGACATGGATTACATTTGACAATAGACATTTGACTATACATGAACATTTCTACCGTTGTTAAACATTTCATCTTGATGGTTTGGTTTGAGTAAGTGATTAAGTAACGAGGCGTGTGTAATATGATACAAGCATGGTGGATACGCCGCTGGTACTTCCTATATATAAGTGTTTGTATGGTATTACATATCGTAGCGTTATTTGAATCATTTCAATTTGACACATATGACATTTTATACAAATAACACACTTTTCACGAGACATTGTTTTACAAACGACTTATCTTATACAAACTCATTTTACATGGTTATCCGTTTAACCATACAGTGTTCTCTTATTTATACATATCATTTGATCTTACCGTTTTTCAAATGATTTACAAGACAAAGCAAAATACGAGGTTCATGACTAAACATTTTCTCAAACTCAAGTCATGAATTCCGTTTTCACAAAACCAATGTATCTCACAGGCATTTTTATGCTGACGTACCTATTTTCACATGTGTTTTCAGGAGATGATGCATAGGACTTATCAAGATATACTTAGGCGGACCTGTGCCTTAGTGACTTAAAACGAGACAAGAACTAGTTAATTTATGTGATGTACACTTTGATTCTTGTTTAGACAATGTAAACTTTAATGTTTGATTTATAAAACGAAACTTCATTTGCCATGGATTTGAAACAATTGATTCTGTTACAACACTCCCCGACGTTTCCGCCACGTTTTGTATGTTCTGCGTGGTCGGGGTGTGACATAAAAATCCTTAATGCTTTGGGCCTTACCACTGACCATTTTTCCAAAGATGCGTTTTACATTTCCGTTAAAAGTTTTTTCAACATCAATTTTCTTCTTGTCAGAATAAAATTGATTTGAAATTTCAACTTTTCCGATTTTAGATTTGTAATTTTTAGCATTTAGTGGCGGAAAATTCACATCGTCCACTTTCGGAATTTTTCTTACAATCTCTTTCTCAACATGTGGCTCCTCTGATTTTATGGAATTAGATTCATCACAGAACAATTACCTGAACCTTTCACAACCCATTTCTAATTTGGCACATTTTCTTTCCTTTTTGAAGCACTCTTTGAACATTCTCCTTTTTCAAAAGTTGAATTTTCAAAGCCAGTAAACTTCCGGGTTGACAGTTCAGTATTTTCAACAACTTTTTCTTTCATTTTTCTTGAGACTTCTTGTTTTGGTCGAAATGTCTTTGGACAATCTTTCGCAACATGACCCACAGCTTTACACTGAAAACAAGATCTCTTTTCAACCTTCTTCAGATCTTCCTTGTTCTTCATGTCCTCTTGCTTCTTAGCAAGGAATTCTTGATTCGTCTGATTTCTGAATGATTTTTCTTTTTCAGCTTCTGTTGTTTTTCCTGCAACAAACATTGTTTTTGTTTTATAAACTTTTTCATTTTTATAGTTGTTCTGTGGAACAAAACCAAGACCTTTCTTTTTGTAATTACGATTATGGTTTGGTTTCTGTCGGAAGCTATAACCACAATTCTAACCCATTTTCTTGTTGATTCTTTGTTAATCTCTTGAAGTGTATTGTTTAGGTTTTCCATTAAGATTTAAATCTTTTATTTCAGAAATATTAATTTCTGTTATTTTGAAAACCTTCTGAATCATTTCAAGTCTGACACTTCTTATTGGAAAACTCTCATCAGAATATAATTTGTCAGAACCTTTCAAAGTATATGCCACTTTGACCGATTCATCATTCAAATTAGACTCCGAAAGTAAAAATTCTTTATCATAAACCCGTTTGTCCTTTTTATTTGTTGGCTTTGACGCACTGGACCCAGACTTTGACTCGGGTTTTGACTTCGGTTTTGATTCCTCATTGTCATCTGTGTCTAACACCTGATCAACCATACTTTTTATCAACTTTGACTCATGATCAGCATCTGATGACGTATATGTGACATCAATACTTTCTGGTAAATTATCCGACGACCCAGACTCCCATTTCAAATTGATCGCTTTATTGACCCTTTCTGAATTTGGATTTCGAGGTGAATATCCATTTTCGACCGGGGGCGGACATCTATTGTAGGATACACTCGGTTTCTTACCAGAAGCTTTCAACTTTTCTTCAACAATTGTCACACACTTTTCTTCATCCGATGTCTCCTCTTCTTTGAACGTCTTTAAATCTTTCACCACCGGATAAATCCTGTCAACCACAAAAGTAGAACATGAGTAACTATCTAATAATTTCTTGACTTTCTCAGTTTCTATCTTTTGTGTTGCCAATTCTAGCTCGAGATCTGCACATTTCTTTATGTTAAAGTTTGCCGTATCAAGCTGTCTCAGATAAGCTATCTTCAAAGTATTCATAGCTTCAGCTTGTTCACCATCAGAATCTGTATATTTGTTGATTTCTCTGTTCATAGTATCATACGATTTTTTCAACTTGTGAATATTGTGCAACAGCTCATTGTTCTGCTTAATCAGCGAATCACAGTTCATGCACTTTTCTTGGACCATGACCGGTTCAGCATCCACTTTAACCTCAAACTCAGGAACCTCTTTCACTGTCCTGTTTGATTGTAAAAATTCAGCTCTTCTCAACTTTTCAGCTTTAGCTTCTTCCTTCAATCTCTCTTCCTCTTCTGCCTCTTCTCTATTCCTTCTTCGTTTTTCTTCAGCAGCTTCCATGACTTTTCTGCACCTTTCTGCACATTTTAAATCATAAGCATTAGCAAAGAAAGCATGAGAAGTGTTTTTGGACATCTCTTTAGCCATAAGATTTTGATCTGGACAAAAATCATCCCAGGTAAAACCTTCAGCCAACTTCTCATCATCTTGTTCAGCCAAACACACTTTGCTGTCTTTCGGAAGATACTTTTCCCAGGTAAAATTATCATATTTTCCCTGACTAACAACACATGCTCTTTTATCAACCACATCTCTTCCATGAACTGTTTGTGTCTGTTGTTGTGCTGGTGGTGTGATTTGATGATAGATGGCCTTCTTGTGATAGTCGTTGTTTCCGAAAGGAATCAGGGCTCCAGTAGCTTCATGGTTTTTGCACTCCCTCTTGAAATGCCCCTTCTCCCTACAACGAAAACACGTAACCTTAGATTTATCAAAACCCAAAGCTGAAACATTTGCATCACGAAAATCATCACGGCCAGTAATTTGTTTAAACTTTTCAGCACGTCTCATCACACTCGCCATACACCATTTTATATCCATCAATTCCATTTCCTCAGCATCAATTTGATCGTAATCCTCTTTCGTGAGCATTAGATTTCCGATCTTTCCTGCAACAAAACAGCTATAAGATTCTAAAATTATCCCTAACAAAGACATTTGATTTTTAGCAATCTCTTCAGTGTAGTCTTGGTCATTTTCAAGGCTTAACACAATGTTACACTGAAGTTTTCTACCATTCTTTGTTACAGAGATGTTAGGATCGAAAGATGAAAATCTTGTGCCGTTGCTTGATCGTTGAGATGTCTTCTTCTCAGGAGAATCTTTAACACTGTAAGCAGTTTCGATCTTAGGAGAATACTTTGTTGAATCAGTAGCACCATGCTTGTAGTACAGACTGATATCCTGTTCTCCATCGTAGTTCTTCATCCTAGCGATCTTCCTCTGCTCCATCTCTTGAGCTTCCAGATGCTTTATAAAGTCTCCTAGTGTCATCTTTTTATATTCTGCTTTGTTGGACCTCAGCATCATCAAAAATGTTCCCCATGTTTCATATGGAAGCGCATCTGCAAGGTTTTCAATTAATTCATCAGTATCTTTCTTAACACCAAGTTTCGTCATATTTCAAACCAAGTTACAATATCTATCAATAATTTGCTTGGTGTTTTCATTTTTCAATCCCCGAAACAAATCAAATTCTTTCTTCATGAGAGACATTTTGTTCTTTAACATATCATCACTTCCTGTAAACTTTGCTTCCATTCTGTCCACATTGAATATGCAGTTCCGTCATGTTGAAGCAGTATCAAGATATCTTCTTTTATAGCTTGCTGAAGCAAACTCACCATAAGCTTTTCATCGTGATATTTCTTTTTATCTGCTGTACTCATCTCTCTAAGTGTTAATGGAGTACCATTCACAACATCATTTTTTGTGGGTTTGACATATGGCTCTTCAGTGTGTTCCTAAGCATCTAGATGATAAGCTTCAACCCAATTTCCGAACCGTTCCGACCACACGTTATAATCATCAATATCCATGAGTTTAGGTGGTTGAGATGTTCCAGTTTCATTGTCGATCAAAGCACTTTGAGTAATCGAGTTTGAAGTAGCAAAAGCGTTATAAAATTCAGTATCCATCGTTCACAACTATCAAATTTTAACACTTCGTTCACAAAAGCAAAACTGACACAGGAGCGATACTATAACTGTTTCCAAAAGTGAACCAATACATTGTCTTATACGCGAACCATGATTTTGACCTTTGGAGCGAACCAGAAAATCTGATCAATAAGCGGACCAGTTGACTTGGCCAGATAAGCAGACCAACTAAACAAACCGTTCGAGCGAACTGTCAAACAAGCAGACCTGATTTTGTCGATACGAGCGGTCCTGATGAACTGACTAATGAGCGGACCAATCTGATGTCGTTGGAGCGGACCACACTCAAAACTGTCACAAAGAGCGAACCCAATTGGAACTTTCGAGCGGACCAGGATGCTGATGTCACTTTTTGAGCGAAACCGTAAAAGCGAACCCCCTAAAAATCAACTTTCTAGGTCGATTTTAGATCTAAAAACTTCAAGGGTTTGTTAATTCATGATTCCGAGTGCACTGTGTGATTTTGAGCTTATTTTACCGTGAAAATTTTTGAAAAAGTGAAGAAAGTGTAGAAAATCAGAAGAAATGCAGCTAAAATAGCAAGAACTCCTCCTCCTGAGCTCTGATACCAATTGTAGGATCATTCTCGGCCCTGTTTGAGTCGTTCAGAGAAGTTCGTATCCGAATTAAGAGGCGGAAACTAATAATTCGGTGCTATTGAAGCTGTATTCACTTTAAACTTGCTGTATTATTGACATGAACTCGATTACAAGATTTGACAGCACTTCGGCAGCATACCGGAACAGACACCTTCAACTATGTGTTTTTCAGAGTTCCTAGTTCGCTCATAATACACCCACTTTATATAGTATAGTTGGGTTCGCTTATATAGACAACCATATAAGCGAACCAGTCTTCATGCCATAAAAGCGAATCCAAACAATGACCGAATAAGCGAACCTAGACACTATATGACACATGAGCGGACCTAACCTAGTGACTGATAAGCGAACCCTATACAAACATGTATTTCTAGGTTTCCGTGCCATATTTGATCTGTTCAACTTCAAGACTCAATGAAAGACGTAGTCAGCAGACGTAAGTGCACCAACAAAACTGGTCGAAAGATCTGACGGTATTCGCTATTTCATGGAGCGAATATAGGTCCCTTTGTACGGAAACCTTAGAGAACTTGTGATGGACGAAGCACACAAACTCGCTACTCTGTTCACCCAGGTTCTGACAAGATGTGACAGGACCTAAAAGTCTTGTATTGGTGTCCGAAAATGAAAGCTCACATCGCGACGTATGTGAGTCAATGTTTGACTTGCGTGAAAGTCAAAGTGGAATATCAGAAACCATCTGGGCTACTTCAGTAACCAGAAATACCCATGTGGAAATGGGCACAAATTTCTATGGATTTTTTTCACTGGTTTGCCTAGAACTCAAAGCGGAAATGATACCATCTAGGTGATCGATGACCGTCTCATGAAATCTGCGCACTTCCTTGCAATCAAGGAAACAGATAAGTTCTCACAGCTTGCTGCTGTTTATCTTAAGGAAGTGGTGTCTAGACACGGAGTGCCCACCTCTATCATCTCTGATCGTGATCTGCATTTCATATCCGATTTATGGCATTCGATGCACAAATCATTTGGCTCACATCTAGACATGAATACTGCTTATCACCCTCAGACGGATGGTCAAACTGAACGAACCATCCAAACAATTGAAGACATGTTGCGGGCATGTGTGATCGATTTTGGTAAAGGTTGGGAGAAACACTTGCCTTTGATAGAGTTCTCTTACAATAACAGTTACCATTCCAGCATTCAGGCAGCCCTGTTTGAAGCGTTGTACGGACGGAAATGCCGTTCTCCTCTCTGTTGGATTGAGGTGGGTGACAGTCAGATCACAGGTCTGGAACTGGTACTTGAAACTTCAGAAAAGATTGTCCAGATCAGAAATTGTATGGCGGCAGCGTGACCGTCAGAAAAGCTACGCTGATAAGCGTAGGAAGCCTTTGGAGTTTGCTGTAGGCGATCGAGTTATGTTGAAAATCTCACCCTGGAAGGGTGTGGTACGCTTTGGGAAGCGTGGTAAGCTTAATCCACGTTACGTTGGTCCATTCAAAATCTTGGAACGAATTGGTAAAGTAGCGTACAAACTCGAGTTACCTGCTGAGTTGGGTAATGTTCATGATGTCTTCCATGTCTCGAATCTAAAGAAGTATTTTTCCGATGAAACACTCGTAGTACCATTCCCAGAGCTGAAAATCGACAACAAGTTGCAGTTTGTCGAAGAACCCATCGAAATTATGGATCGGGAAGTTAAGGTCTAGAAACACAGTCGAATTCCAATTGTGAGAGTTCGTTGGAACTCAAGACGTGGACCGAAGTTCACGTGGGAACGCGAGGATCAGATGAAGCTCAAGTATCCTCAACTATTCAAAACTACTCAATCTAGTCCTGGAGCAAATGGTGAATTTCGGGACGAAATTCCCTTTCAAGTTGGGGATGATGTGGCATCTGAGGAAAATCCACAATCATCCTGAGCTACCACTCCACTTTTCTTGTTACTGCATATCAAACTTCGGGACGAAATTTCTTTCAAGTTGGGGATGATGTGACAACTCGTAATTTGAAGAGTCTTTTATTGTACTAATTCCATGTTGCTTGCGTGTATGTTATCTAGTAAATGTTTGATCATAAGTGGTTGATTACGAATTTATAAATTATGTGAATGTTATGTGAATGTTTTATGAACGTATGAGCCGATGTTGAGTCGCACACTTTGGTTAAGGGCCGAACACCCCACCTCTTATGCTTACTTGCGTACGGCCCATTTCACTAGCCCGAAGCTAGGCCCGGTCTACATCTTATGCGCATATACACATAGGAGTTGTGTGTAACCCCTTTAGTTAACATATTTCACAAACAAAACAAACCCTAGCTCTCTCTCCTCTCTCTTCGAACTCGACGACAGCCTCCTTCATTCATCGAGACCCCTTCATCATGTAGCACCACTCCCCTCCCATCCAAGCAATCAAGGGCACCCTACATCTCTCGGTTAGTATGAATAGAATTGTTTTAATCTTGTTTGATTATGCTAGACTATGTGCAATCATGTCGATCTAGGGTTGTTGCTAGAAAACATAATAGATGATATGAACAATGATAACCTGCATGAACGTATGTTAAGGAAACATGAGTACACTTGTGACAATATGAATATATCATATAAATTGCTAGTGTTCTTGGTGGTAGATTGACGTTAATCAAAACTAGGGTTTGTGTTATGTTGATGATCTATGACTTGGTGGTATAACATGTTCATGGGTGTGTTAGTTTGGTGTATGGATCTTGAATTATATTTGTTTAATTGATTCATTGTAAATAAGGATGATGGAATTAATCATGAGATGATAATTTGAGTATATGGATTTGTGAATAACAGTTTCGAATTTTATGCAACTTGATTGAGAAATTGATGGGCTGTAAATATGGAAATTGTGTAACTGAATTGGAGATTTGGCTTGGTCGCACAAGCCAATCTGATCGCACAAGAACACCGAGTCGCACAAGCGTTATGGCTCGCACAACCTGTAGTCCAATCGCACAAGTCTTTGTGCTGGCAAATAAGTGGGCCGAGTATTTGGGTAGGATCGCACAAATAGACTCTTGGGCCGAACTGTTGGTGGAGTCGCACAAGTTATTGGGACGCGGCCCAGTGTGGATCGCATAACCCGGACTCGATCGCACAACCGGGTGGTAGTCGCAGAAGCCATTTGGGCTTGGTGCACAGTTGGGCCTTAGGCACTATTCGATCGCACATTGGCCCGCAACTCTAGACCCAATCGCACAATCTGATAAGCTATCGCACATTATGATGGGCCTGGAGTAACTGGGCCACACACCTTGGGCACTTGACATTTTGGAATGTATGTAATACGTGTTGGTAAACTTGCATGATATTGTGTGTACGTTATATGAGACTTATATGGCATGATGTGTATGATGAGATAAAGAAACTGACTGTTATCGGTAAACTATGTTAGGCCGTATTTGACCAACTATTAATCAAGTAACTAGTCTTACAGAGCAAACCCAAGGTGAGTTCACTTCTCTTGAACATGCGTCCCGGTGGGTGGGACAATCAAATGGGTATTCCTGAGAGGAATAAGTATTTTTGGCTAAAAACTGGGATGTTGGATAGTACACTCATTTCCTATCACCTTAAGTCTCATCTTATACTGAATTAGTTACCTGAAAGGTAACAAGGTATTAGTTGATAGCGCTATAAGGCTTGGCAACGTCACACCGTACATGATAGGAAGGGCGTGAACTAATGACCTTAATTGTGACAACTCGAGTTTCTGACTTTCACTTTCGCATTTATTACACGTTGACTTTGACTGTTAGTTGTTTGACTTGTTTGTCTTGTAACTGTACACCTTGTGTTATAGTAAAACGTATTATGTTTGCATGTGTTTGTGTTTGGTTGTATTACATGAAACCTTAAACTATTCAATGCATGACCCGACGAATCAAGTGATTCGCCATGACCCGATCTCGACGAAACAAAGCCTGTTTCACCAACTTGATCTCGACGAAACAAAGCCTGTTTCGCCGGCCCATCAGATTCGTCAAGCCCATTAAGGGCCCAGGACCACTATACGCGTATAAGTTATACGGAACCACTCCCTCGGCCACACTTTAGAAAAATCAGAAAAACCCTAGGGCTCTCTTTCTCTGTTGACGGCAACCTAGTGTCTCCGAAGTCTCGAACCGATCTAGTTGCTTCCCTGTTCGTTGCGGTTAGTGTTTATCTATGTGTGATTGCTTTTCTATATCAACAATGACTGTTCTTGTTTGAAATCATTAGGGTTGATGCTATATAACGTTATATTCATGATTGGTTTATAGTTTGACAATATTAGAATATATCATATCGGTTACAATTGTGTGTATTGAAATCGGATTGGTTGTTACTGATGATTAGACTAGAATATTGATGCTTTTGAATCTGTGATTATAACCCCGTGTAATGGTCAGTATATGCTTAGATTACCAAAGGATAACACATGATGTTGTTATGTTGGTATGATTAAATGGTACCCATGATCCTGATGATTTTCCGTATGATGATTTGGTTTGATGATGAATATATGATTTCAGTATGATTAAGCTTGATGATGGCATGAAACGGCTGCTAGCATGATTAGGGTTTCTGTGATTATTCTGTAACTGACATGTTGCGACATAACTGGTATCTTCACGAATCTAAACTTGACGAAATAGAATTCTTGACGAAACAAGAAGGGTGTTTCGCCAAGGGTGTTGACGAAATAAAGGGGGGTGTTTCGCCAAGGGTGGTTGACGAAACAGATAGTGTCTCGTCAATAAAGTGTTTCGTCAAACAAGTGTTTCGCCAACCTGTGTTTCGCCGACTCGAATAATTTCCACAGTAACCTGACTTAACTTTGTTAGAAGTTAACTGAACTAATTAACTACTGTTAAGTGGTATGCATGACTTGTATGATATTGAATACATGTTTAGTACCTCTGTGATTATACCTATGTGAACGATTTGGATATAAACTGATCATGTACACATGCGTACTCTTGGACATGATTGATAAACTGTGAGCACATACTTAACATACCGAGCAAACCAAGGTGAGTTCACACTCTTACTAAGGCATGGGATTCCCGGGGCATGGGAATTGGGATTGAAGGAATAAGGTTTAATAGATTCATACTGACACTGTTACTAGACTACCATACCATCGTCCTTGGTTGTGCAGGACACATACGTAAAACCTACGTATACTGATGCTACTCACTGTCCTCAGGATGCGAAGGACACTCACGTAAAACCTACGTGAACTTATACTCACTACTGCCTCGGTTGTGTCAGGCACTTGCGTAAAACCTACGTAAACCCCCGCGTACCCCTATCCTCGGTTGTGAAGGATACTTACGTAAAACCTACGTAAACTTGTACGTATTACTGTTCTCGGGATATGTAGAACACTTATGGTTCCGAATAGTCTAGTGGTTATACAACATGGGAAGCCCCCACCAATAGAATGTACTATCGGCCCAGTAGAGCCACATGTTACAAACGAACTTACTATTACGCATATACTTTCTGTGAACTCGCTCAACTAGTTGTTGATCCTCTGTTTCATGCCTTGCAGGTCTTTAGGTTCATGGAGCTTGCACATGGAGGAGCTGGTCGTTGTGGGCTTGGATCGTGATTGTCTTATTAAACATTTATGACATTTCGTACTTATTTATGTTGGGTTTTAATTATACGCTTCAGCTAAACAGTGATAACATACTTATGTTTTGGAACACCTTTCATATGGATTTGGTTTGGTTATTATTTTTACTTTATACAATGTTCTATATGATTGGTGGCTTGATCCTGGTTAGTCACGCTCCCAAGCGGTGATACTCCGCAGGTGGATTTTGGGGGTGTGACAGATTGGTATCAGAGCCATTGGTTATAGAGAACTTGGTTTTAATATGGGGAAAACGTTTTTATTAAAACCAGACTATAACCAGAACAGTGCTCTCAACGATCCACAACGACGCTTCGCTCTACGTGCAAGACTCAACATCCTAGGTAATAAGGTTTATGTTTATTGCCTACATGTTAGAATTACATAGAACTTTGCTCGTAGTATGCCTAGATTACATTGTTCACTATTTGTCATTGCTTGAGAACACCTATGTGCTTACACTCTTCTGTTATCGCACTACTCGCGAACCATTCTCACTTATTCTACTTTTACTATGAAGATCATGTCTGGACGTGTGAACATGACTCAGGCCCAGTTGACGGCCCTTATCAATGAACAAGTAGCTGCGGCACTTGCAGCTGCATAAGCAGGTAGTATACCCTGCGGATGTGATTCACACTAGGATCTTTAGATCCTACATTAACTCTTGTGTTTAACTTTGTCCTATTTGTACACAATAGGTCAACACGCCCCACAACCTGTGTGTACCTTCAAGAACTTCATGGATTGTCGTCCTAGCACGTTTAGTGGCACTGAAGGAGCGGTTGGACTCCTCTACTGGTTCGAAAAGCTCGAGTCTGTGTTCGAGATGTGTGAATTCCCTGAGGATCGCAGGGTGAAGTACGCCACTGGCACACTTGAAGGGATTGCACTAACTTGGTGGAACGCGTAAGTGCAGATTTTAGGGTTGGCAGCTGCTAATGCCACCCCTTGGAATGATTTCAAGGAACTGATCAAAAGGGAATACTGCACTCGGGAAGACATTCGTAAGTTGGAAGATGAGCTCTACCATTTGAAAATGACTGGATCAGAAATTGAGGCTTACACCAAAAGGTCAAATGAGCTGGCAGTGCTGTGTCCAACTATGGTGGACCCTCCAGTTAAGCGCATTGAGTTGTATCTCAAGGGTTTGGCGCCAGAAATTCAGAGCCATGTGACATCGGCCAATCTTGACAACATTCAGGCTATTCAACGCCTTGCGCATCGCATCACAGATCAGGCAGTGGATCAGAATAGGCTGCCTAAACGTATCAGTGCTACTGCTACTGTTACCACTTCTGCTACACTTGCTACTCCCAGTGACAACAAGAGAAAATGGGATGGGGATTCCAGCAAGGGATCAGCTTCAGTTCAGTCACAGGTTCAGCAGCAAAAGACTGACAGTTATCAGAGTCCCAGTCAGCACTCTTCAGGTAGCCACAGGCAGGGCGGATATCGAGGGAACCTTCCAAAGTGCAACAACTGTAACAGACACCACAGTGGCCAGTGTAACAAAGGTCGCTGTCAAAGATGCCTCAAGATGGGTCATGAGGCCAAGGATTGTAGAAGCCCTCGGCCTGCGAATCAGAATCAGCAACAGCCACCAGCACAGTAGAATCAGCAACAGGGCAACAGGGATGTTTTCATTGTGGTGCAGAAGGTCACTTCAAAAGGCACTGCCCTCAGCTGAACAGTAACGAGAACAACAACAACAACAATCATCAGGGAAATGGCAACAACAACAATGGTGGGAACAACAACGGCAATGAAGCAAGGGGTCGTGTATTTGTGTTGGGTAACTTTCATTAAGTGATTTATTAGATAATCGAAAACAGAGAATCTTGAATACTATTAGAAATTCAGAAGAATTGCGCGAAGGGGCCATCGAACAGCTGGAAAAAGCCCGGGCTCGATTACGGAAAATAGAAATAGAAGCAGATGAGTTTCGCGTGAATGGATACTCTGAGATAGAGCGAGAAAAATTGAATTTGATTGATTCAACTTATAAGACTTTGGAACAACTAGAAAATTACAAAAATGAAACTATAAATTTTGAACAACAAAAGGCCAGTAATCAAGTCCGACAACGGGTTTTCCAACAAGCTTTACAAGGAGCTCTAGGAACTCTGAATAGTTGTTTAAACAACGAATTACATTTACGTACTATCAGTGCCAATATTGGCATATTGGCGGCGATGAAACAAATAACGGACAAGCCCCTCTACTTTAGTTTAGAGTTTAGGCATTATTTTTTGATTTATTATTATTTTTTTTTTCAAAAAAAAAATTAAGAAATACTCATGGTAACCATTCAAGCCTGCGAAATTAGTAATATTATCCGTGAACGTATTGAGCAATATAATAGAGAAGTAAAGATTGTAAATACCGGTACCGTACTTCAAGTAGGTGATGGCATTGCTCGTATTCATGGTCTAGATGAAGTAATGGCGGGTGAATTAGTAGAATTTCAAGAGGGTACAATAGGCATTGCTCTTAATTTGGAATCAACTAATGTTGGTGTTGTATTAATGGGTGATGGTTTGCTGATACAAGAAGGGAGTTCTGTAAAAGCAACAGGAAAAATTGCTCAGATACTAGTGAGTGAGGCCTATTTGGGTCGTGTTATAAACGCCCTGGCTAAACCTATTGATGGTAGAGGTGAAATTTCATCTTCTGAATATAGATTAATTGAATCGCCCGCTCCGGGGATTATTTCTCGACGTTCTGTATATGAGCCTCTTCAAACAGGGCTTATTGCTATTGATTCAATGATTCCCATAGGACGTGGTCAGCGAGAATTAATTATTGGGGACAGACAGACCGGTAAAACAGCAGTAGCAACAGATACAATTCTAAATCAACAAGGCCAAAATGTAATATGCGTTTATGTAGCTATTGGTCAAAAAGCATCTTCTGTGGCTCAGGTAGTGACTACTTTCCAGGAAAAGGGCGCGATGGTATATACTATTGTGGTAGCCGAAACGGCGGATTCCCCTGCTACATTACAATACCTCGCTCCTTATACAGGAGCAGCTCTGGCTAAATATTTTATGTACCATGAACGACACACTTTAATCATTTATGATGATCTCTCTAAACAAGCGCAAGCTTATCGCCAAATGTCTCTTCTATTACGAAGACCACCTGGGCGCGAGGCTTATCCAGGGGATGTTTTTTATTTATATTCACGCCTTTTGGAAAGAGCTGCTAAATTAAGTTCTCTTTTAGGTGAAGGAAGTATGACCGCTTTACCAATAGTTGAAACCCAATCGGGAGACGTTTCGGCTTATATTCCTACGAATGTAATTTCAATTACTGATGGACAAATATTCTTATCTGCCGATCTCTTCAATGCTGGAATCCGACCCGCTATTAATGTGGGTATCTCTGTTTCCAGAGTGGGGTCTGCAGCTCAAATTAAAGCTATGAAACAAGTAGCCGGTAAATTAAAACTGGAGCTGGCACAATTCGCAGAAATGATCCCAACGTCGTTATGGGTAATTTCCTTCTCGACAATATTTATGTTACTGTTTTGTTTGATTCTGGTGCGGATACGAGTTATATGTCTATGAAAATGAGTAAATTGTTAAAACGTACACCAACACCCCTAAACACCAAACATGTCGTAGAACTAGCAAATGGTAAAAGTGTAGAGGCCACGCATATAGTCAAGGGTTGTAACATCGTTCTAGTGGGTCAGACCTTCTCGATTGATCTCATTCCCATAGTTTTGGGTAGCTTCGATATAGTCATTGGGATGGATTGGTTATCCCAACAGCAAGCAGAAATCATATGCAAGGAAAAGGTAATCCGCATTCCTCATTCTGGTCGAGAACCTCTTGAAGTTCAAGGCGACAAGAGTGGTGCTGTGGTTGGCATCATCTCTTTCTTGAAGGCGCAGAAATGTTTATGAAAGGGGCACACCGCCATTTTGGCACTTGTCACTGACGCATCAGCGAAAGAAAAGAAATTGGAAGATATCCCAGTAGTTCGCGACTATCCTCAAGTGTTTCCTGAAGATTTACCTGGTCTACCGCCTCATCGTCAGGTCGAGTTTCAAATCGAGCTAGCTCCAGGAGCAGCACCTATAGCTCGAGCACCGTATCGTTTAGCTCCAACTGAACTGGAAGAACTGTCTAAGCAACTACAAGAGCTCTTGGATAAGGGCTTCATTCATCCAAGCTCTTCGCCTTGGGGAGCTCCAGTATTATTTGTGAAAAAGAAGGATGGCACTTTCAGAATGTGCATAGACTACCGTGAACTGAACAAGGTCACAGTGAAGAACCGCTATCCTCTTCCTCGTATAGACGACTTATTCGAACAGTTGCAAGGGTCGAGCTACTACTCCAAGATAGACCTGAGGTCAGGTTATCACCAGCTGAGAGTCCGGGATGAGGACGTCTCCAAAACAGCATTCAGAACTCGCTACGGCCACTACGAGTTTCTAGTCATGCCATTCGGGTTAACGAACGCGCCTGCCGTATTTATGGATCTGATGAACAGGGTGTGCAAGCCGTACTTAGACAAGTTTGTAATTGTCTTCATCGACGACATTCTGATTTACTCCAAGAGTCAGGAGGAACACGAGCAGCATTTACGATTGATTTTGGAACTCCTTCGAATAGAGCAGTTGTACGCCAAGTTTTCAAAATGCGACTTCTGGCTTCGTGAAGTCCATTTCCTAGGCCACGTGGTGAACAAGGATGGGATTCATGTTAATCCATCTAAGGTAGACTCGATCAGGAACTGGCCTGCACCGCGTACACCGACTGAAATACGCCAATTCTTGGGTTTGGCGGGTTACTATAGGCGATTCATTAAAGACTTTTCGAAGATCGCACAGCCGCTTACGCTACTGACACAGAAAGGTGTCACCTACCGTTGGGGTAATACTCAGGAAACCGCTTTCCAGTACCTAAAGGATAGGCTTTACAGCGCACCTATTCTCACATTGCCAGAGGGCACGGATAATTTTGTGGTCTATTGTGACGCATCGATACAGGGGCTTGGTTGTGTATTGATGCAGCGGGATAAGGTTATTGCTTACGCTTCTCGTCAACTCACGGTCCACGAACGGAACTACACGACGCACGATTTAGAGCTAGGAGCTGTTGTTTTTGCGCTTAAGATATGGCGACACTACCTGTACGGTACCAAGTGCACTATTTACACCGATCACAGGAGTCTTGAGCATATCTTCAAGCAGAAGGAATTGAACATGCGTCAACGACGATGGGTCGAGTTACTTAATGATTACGAATGCGCCATCAAGTACCATCCAGGCAAGGCCAATGTTGTGGCTGACGCTCTCAGTCGAAAAGATACTCTACCTAGGCGTGTACGAGCTTTGCAGCTCACTATTTAGTCTGATCTTCCCGCACAGATACGAGATGCTCAGGTGGAAGCATTGAAACCAGAAAACGTAAAGGCTGAAGCTTTACGTGGCTCAATGCAACGATTAGAACAAAGGGGAAACGACGCCTACTATGTAACAAGGCGTATTTGGGTACCACTTTACGGCGGTTTACGAGAACTTGTGATGGATGAAGCTCATAAGTCTCGCTACTCGGTACATCCAGGATCGGATAAAATGTATCACGACATCAAAACAACATATTGGTGGCCTAGTATGAAGGCCCACATTGCAACTTACGTCGGCAAATGTTTGACTTGTGCGAGAGTCAAGACGGAGTACCAGAAACCCTCAGGCCTACTTCAGCAACCCAGGATACCGCAGTGGAAATGGGAAGAAATCTCCATGGATTTTGTTACTGTCCTCCCTAGATCCCAGAGTGGGAATGATACTATATGGGTGATCGTGGATCGACTCACCAAGTCTGCACACTTCCTGGCTATTAAGGAAACAGATAAGTTCTCCACCTTCGCAGACGTTTATCTTAAAGAAGTTGTTTCGAGGCACGGGGTGCCCACCTCCATTATTTCGGATCGGGATGCACGATTCACTTCAGAACTATGGCAAGCGATGCACAAAGATTTTGGCTCTCGATTAGACATGAGTACAGCTTATCACCCTCAGACGGATGGGCAGTCTGAGCGCACGATTCAAACCCTAGATGACATGCTTCGGGCATGTGTTATTGATTTCGGTAACAACTGGGAAAAACACCTTCCGTTAGTGGAGTTCTCGTACAACAACAGTTACCACACCAGCATACAAGCCGCTCCATTCGAGGCATTGTACGGTCGTAAATGTCGGTTACCTCTCTGTTGGGAAGAGGTGGGGGATAGTCAGATTACAGGTCCAGAAATGGTAGTTGACGCTACTGAACGAATTGCTCAGATACAGCAACGCATGGCGGCAGCTCGTGATCGCCAGAAAAATTATGCTAATAAACGCAGAAAACCGCTCGAATTCCAAGTTGGGGATCGAGTGCTACTCAAAGTCTCACCCTGGAAGGGTGTGGTTCGTTTTGGTAAACGATGCAAGCTCAATCCACGGTATGTTGGACCGTTCGAAATCACTGAAAGAATAGGCAAAGTATCCTACAGATTAAACCTACCAGCTGAACTCGGTGCAGTTCACAACGTATTCCACGTGTCGAATCTGAAGAAGTGCCTGTCAGATGAGACCCTCATAGTTCCTTTTAAGGAACTCACTATCGACGAGCGGTTGCAGTTCGTCGAGGAGCCGGTTGAAATCACGGACCGGGATGTTAAGGTCCTCAAAAACAAGAGAATCCCTCTTGTTCGAGTTCGTTGGAACTCCCGTCGTGGCCCAGAGTACATCTGGGAACGCGAAGACCAGATGACAGAAAAGTATCCCCAGCTATTCGAAACCAATACAACCACTACTGAGGCTGAAGCTACTACCACGGAATTTCGGGATGAAATTCCAGATAAACAGGGGGAGGATGTGACACCCCAGGAAAATCAGTGAACGATGCAACCTATCTAGCTTCCTCAGAGGGTACGTACCAAATTTCGGGACGAAATTTCTTTTAAGTTGGGGATAATGTGACAACTCGAGTTTCTGACTTTCACTTTCGCATTTATTGCACGTTGACTTTGATTGTTAGTTGTTTGACTTGTTTGTCTTGTAACTGTACACCTTGTGTTATAGTAAAACGTATTATGTTTGCATGTGTTTGTGTTTGGTTGTATTACATGAAACCTTAAACTATTCAATGCATGACCCGACGAATCAAGTGATTCGCCATGACCCAATCTCGACGAAACAAAGCCTGTTTCACCAACTTGATCTCGATGAAACAAAGCCTGTTTCGCCGGCTCATCAGATTCGTCAAGCCCATTAAGGGCCCAGGACCACTATACGCGTATAAGTTATATGGAACCACTCCCTCCGCCACACTTTAGAAAAATCAGAAAAAACCCTAGGGCTCTCTTTCTCTGTTGACGGCAACCTAGTGTCTCCGAAGTCTCGAGCCGATTTAGTTGCTTCCCTGTTCGTTGCGGTTAGTGTTTATCTATGTGTGATTGCTTTTCTATATCAACAATGACTGTTCTTGTTTGAAATCATTAGGGTTGATGCTATATAACGTTATATTCATGATTGGTTTATAGTTTGACAATATTAGAATATATCATATCGGTTACAATTGTGTGTATTGAAATCCGATTGGTTGTTACTGATGATTAGACTAGAATATTGATGATTTTGAATCTGTGATTATAACCCCGTGTAATGGTCAGTATATGCTTAGATTACCAAAGGATAACACATGATGTTGTTATGTTGGTATGATTAAATGGTACCCATGATCCTGATGATTTTCCGTATGATGATTTGGTTTGATGATGAATATATGATTTCAGTATGATTAAGCTTGATGATGGCATGAAACGGCTGCTAGCATGATTAGGGTTTCTGTGATAATTCTGTAACTGACATGTTGCGACATAACTGGTATCTTCACGAATCTAAACTTGACGAAATAGAATTCTTGACGAAACAAGAAGGGTGTTTCGCCAAGGGTGTTGACGAAATAGAGGGGGGTGTTTCGCCAAGGGTGGTTGACGAAACAGATAGTGTCTCGTCAATAAAGTGTTTTCGTCAAACAAGTGTTTCGCCAACCTGTGTTTCGCCGACTCGAATAATTTGCAAAGTAACCTGACTTAACTTTGTTAGAAGTCAACTGAACTAATTAACTGCTGTTAAGTGGTATGCATGACTTGTATGATATTGAATACATGTTTAGTACCTCTGTGATTATACCTACGTGAACGATTTGGATATAAACTGATCATGTACACATGCGTACTCTAGGACTTGATTGATAAACTGTGAGCACATACTTAACATACCGAGCAAACTAAGGTGAGTTCACACTCTTACTAAGGCATGGGATTCCCGGGGCATGGGAATTGGGATTGAAGGAATAAGGTTGACTAGATTCATACTGACACTGTTACTAGACTACCATACCATCGTCCTCGGTTGTGCTGGACACATACGTAAAACCTACGTATACTGATGCTACTCACTGTCCTCAGGATGCGAAGGACACTCACGTAAAACCTACGTGAACTTATACTCACTACTGCCTCGGTTGTGTCAGGCACTTGCGTAAAACCTACGTAAACCCCCGCGTACCCCTATCCTCGGTTGTGAAGGATACTTACGTAAAACCTACGTAAACTTGTACGTATTACTGTTCTCGGGATATGTAGAACACTTATGGTTACGAATAGTCTAGTGGTTATACAACATGGGAAGCCCCCACCAATAGAATGTACTATCGGCCCAGTAGAGCCACATGTTACAAACGAACTTACTATTACGCATATACTTTCTGTGAACTCGGTCAACTAGTTGTTGATCCTCTGTTTCATGCCTTGCAGGTCGTTAGGTTCATGGAGCTTGCACATGGAGGAGCTGGTCGTTGTGGGCTTGGATCGTGATTGTCTTATTAAACATTTATGACATTTCGTACTTATTTATGTTGGGTTTTAATTACACGCTTCCGCTAAACAGTGGTAACATACTTATGTTTTGGAACACATTTCATATGGATTTGGTTTGGTTATTATTTTTACTTTATACAATGTTCTATATGATTGGTGGCTCGATCCTGGTCAGTCACGCTCCCAAGCGGTGATACTCCGCAGGTGGATTTTGGGGGTGTGACATTAATAACGACCAATGCTTAGATAGGGGGCACTGGGGACGGGCAAAACAATCTGACGCCATCTTGTACGGTACTCGAGTTATTATCAACATTATAATAAACTGGACTAATCACTTGGTAACTAAACATTTCTTAAAACTTTACAAAATGATAGCATTAAACTTACCTATTACTTCATGGTGCTCCATCTCTTGGCGTGACAAAATTTCTGTTACTTTATCCTGTTTTAATAATCTAAGAGCAGCCTGTAAACAATGAACATCGATTAATATGGTCAACAATTTTATTCAATCTAAAGACATGCAAAGTATAAAATGAGCTTACATCTGAATAAATCCCTAATCGTATGAAGTCTGAAGCAAAATGGATCAAATTACCTTCCCCTCAAAATATGCAAGATCAATTTCTTCATGTGGAAGATTCTCTAAGGTGTGTCGAACAGGATCAAACTCCTATCCACTAAAACTTATTAACAACAAAATAAAAACATGAATTCAACCAAATTTAATCACATTTATATCATCAATCAATAACCACTTAAAACACGAAACCTCATCGATTTACAATCACACAACTCGCAACAAAACTTAGCCTAGCACTCCAATCATAACTTCATAACCAGTAAAACAATCAAACTCAAACATAAACATTCATTCAATAAATAAATAAACAGTTTAATAACTAATAAGAAACTACCATAGCTCTTAAGAGTCTGATCATCCTTAAGTATCCGTCCTTTATAAATCAACCGTTGTTGTGCCGCTGGAATATCAAACTTCTGTTCAACAACAGACTTGAACGACTCAACAGACGAGTTGAGGCTCGCTTGAACGGTGAACTGTTGGTGCATTACGTCTATTGACTTCGTCTTGTATCATGTAATAGGATAGGATAGGTTAGAATAAGCAGTGCACGAGGTTCGAGAAACGAGAACTGGTGAATTAGCATTGTGGACCGCTTATATGAACATTGTTCATAAAAGCGAACCATACAACTTATCTGGATCGCTCATAGAACATGTCCACAAAGGCGATCCAGAAATTCTATAAATAGGGCACTGGGTGTTTCATTTGTAAGGGCTTGGAACTTGTAACGAAGTGCTGCCGAATTGCTTCCAGGTTGTAAACATTATCAGAATCAATAAAGTGAAGCATTATATTTAGTTTGAGCATCTAATTCACTGATTCCGCCTTTGAATTGGAAAACGACTCTTCTGATCGACTCATTCAGGGTCAACGACGATCCAACAAGTGGTATCAGAGCACAGGAAGAAGAGTTCAGCTCAAATTTGATCCGTTTTCTGTCTTCTACACCTTCTTTTTCGATTTAGACAAGTTTCCACGGTTAAAATCGGACGAATTTTTCACAGGACGTGTATTATTGGACAATAACAAACCCTAGAAAGTTTTAGATTGAAATTCGGACTAAAAATGGGTAAAACAGGCTAAAAACTTAGGATCGTGTTTTCAGACATTCAGGACCGCTCGAAAGAAATTGTTTGAACCGCTCGAAATTCCTGTTTGGATTACTTGGATCGCTCGAACGTTCATCGCCTGGACCGCTCATTTGTAAAGTATAGAGTCTGGACCGCTCCAAAAACATCCTTAGACCGCTCGAACGAACGATATCTGGACCGCTCATAAGACAATTGTGAACCGCTCGAGTGACATTTTCTGAACCGCTCGTATGACATTTTCTGGTCCGCTAGATTAAACTTGTTTGGACCGCTTATAGATACATAGATTGGTTCACTTATACGGTCAACTGTTTTGGTCCGCTCATCCGACTTGATCCGCTTATTTGGTCCAATCCAGTTTGCTCTTTTAGTCAAAGTTGTTGGTTCGCTTATCTGTCCAACCAGTTCCGCTTATTTGTCTATATTGGTTTTCGTTCATATGATCAATCTGATTTCATCCAAGTGTCAAGATTATTTCTCGACAACCGAGTGTTAGTATATTTCAAAATTACTTGATAATGTTTGAACTGATTAAGTTTGTTTGTTTGCTTCCAGGTTATTGATTTTCAGGAGATCAAAAATGTCGAACAACGGTGAAGAATTCTAAAATACATTCTACAACGCGTTCACTTCCGAATCGTCAGATAGAAGAGCTGAGTTGAAAGAGTATTCAAAAGAGATTTCGGATAATCTAAAATTCGAAAACATGTACGGAAGTCAACAAAAGCCACCAAAATTGATGAAAGTTGAAGATTATAATTGGTGGAAAAACAGGTTTGAAGGATAGGTGAAAGCTTTCGCTCCTGAAAGCTGGTTAAAGTTAGTAACTGAATATCAAGCACCAGAGAAAGCAGAGGGAGAGTTAATCGAGGAGAAAGATTTTACAGAAAAAGATGTAAAGAATGTTGTTGCTGAATACAGAATGATAACTTTGATTAAACAGTCAGTGAGATAGGATATTATTTCATTGCTTGAACAAGAAAAAACGTCAAAGAAATTGTGGGAAGCATTGGAGAGAAAGTGTGTTGGAAGTAATGAGATTGTCAAGAATAAGAAAAAGTTGTTGCATAAAGAGTTTGAAGTGTTTAGTTGCATGAAAAATGAATCTGTTTGTAAGATGTTAGAAAGATTTGGACATCTGAAAATGGAGCTGGTTAGATATAAAATAGATTATTCTGAAGAATTGATGGTGGATAAATTGTTTGATGCATTGCCAAATGATCAAGATTGGCAATATTTTGCTCTTATGCTGAAGAATACAATCAAGCCAGATGATCTAAAGGTTGACTTGCTGATTGAGAGGCTTGAAAGCCATGAATTGGAGTTAAAGAGATCTAAAGTCAACAGTCCAGCGTATCAGCAAAATGTAGAGATTTATTACAGAGGAAATGTACCAAATGCTGGTTCTCCAAAAACAGCATTTTCTGCTGAAAGTTCGAAATCAGTTAACAATGAAAGTCTTCACAGTGGTTTTCACAGTGGTTCTTCTTCAAACACTTCAGATCAAACTGCTTCAAAGAATGTATTTCAGTGTAATATCGCAATCGATTTAAAGAATGGGCAGAACTTCAGTGAAGAATCAGCAAAACAACAGATGGTTTTCTTAGCATCTGTACTAGAATCGTATGAAGGCCTCGTCGCAGGGAAGATTGGAAATACCAACTTGACAAAAGAAGAATATGATTAAATAGACCCCGAAGAGATGGAACTGATGGATATCAGATGGTGCATGGCCAGTGCAGTTCGTCGAGCACAACGGTTCATGGAAATTACGGGGAGGAAGTCAATTGGAGGGCCATCTACCAAACTGGGTTTTGATAAATCCAAAGTGACATGTTTCAAATGCAAGCAAAAAGGTCACTTCAAACGCGAGTGCAGAAATTCATATGTTGCTGAAGATTCTGAAAATCCGTTCAATGAAGACTATTACAAGAAAGCGATTTATCATCAAAATAAGTCTGAACCACCAAGGTTGAAGCAGCAGGAAGAAAAATCAAGGGCTCTTGCAGTCATTTATGAGGACGAAGGTTATGACTGGAGCAAAGAAGTTCTTCCAAAACAAGATGCTGTTGGTTATGCATCCGTGGCAAAAGATGATCATGATACATGGTGGAGAAAAGATAGTGCAAGATGGGAGATTGGCAAGCTGTATGAACCATTTCAAGAAGCACAGAGAGCAAAGAGATGGAATGAAGAGTTGGAGTGTTACTTGGATCCACAGGGGAATCCAGTGGTAGATCCGTCAAAAGTTGATTTTGATGCTGTAACTAATGTGTTTTCAAGTGAGCGTGTTTTCAACACAAAAAGGCTTTCTGATAGCAGCTATCTGCCAGAGTTGATGAACAAGTTGAGAGAAGTCTTTGAAACAAGTCTACCGAAGGTGGTAGAGATGAAGAAGAGAAAAGAAGAAGAGTTGAAGAAGATGATTGAAGAAGTAAAGACTGTTGCAAAGCTTGCTGGTGATGAGAATCAAAAAACTGAGGAAGAACAAAAGCCGAAAGAGATGGAAGAAAAAGTTGAGAAGATACAGGAAACAACAGCAGCTGAGCATGCCGAGGTGTCAATCACTGAGGTAATCAAATCTTCTGGATTATCAAATGTTGAATTGGTTGTAGAAAAGGAAAACAAGTGCAGGAATTGCATTGAAAAATGCAAAGCCTGTATTGAAAAAGAAGAATTAATCAAAACAAAAGATAATGAAATGAACAAACTTGAAAATGCATTAAAACTGAAATGCAAAGAAAGGATTGACATAGAACAAAGCTTAAAATTAAAAGTTGAGAAATTAACACAAAAATGTCATGATTTTGAAAAAGAAAATGAGGTTTTGAAAGGAAAATGTGACACAAAATGTGTTGATTGTATTGAGAAAGAATCTAAGTTTCTAGAGTTACAAAAACAGTATGATTCTTTAAAATGGTCAAGTCAGAAAGTACAAGAAGCTTATGATACTTTGAAGAGGCAAGTCAAAAGTTTTGATCAGAGATTGTCTGAAACTTTAACAACCAAAGAATTGTATGAAAGACAGTTTAAAGAAAAACAAATTGAATTAAACAAGCGTGTTGATGAAATTGCTAATCTTAAACAAGTCTTGGCTGAAAAAGAAAAGATTGTTACAAAACTTCAAAGTTATCATAACTCTTCGTACATTCTCGAACGTATTTTCAATATCACACCAGATGACAAAGATACTAATAATTGTAAAAAGGGTATTGGTTCAGAGTTTCATCAGGTACCACCACCATTGAGGGACAATTATACTTTTTATGATGAGGAAAAGGTGGCAAAGGGTTTGAACATAGCTGATCAATTACCTGAAAGTATCGATGTGACTTACACCAAATCTGATGATGCTGATGATTCAGAGGTGGTATGTAAGGTGGGTGATAGTGTTTTGAAAGGTAAGTCTGAATCACAGGATGAAGGTGAAGGAAATCTTTATGATGGATATCTGAAAGACACGAAATCTGAGAAGAATTTGAAAGATGATTCAAAAGGATTGGTTTATACCATGATTGGATCGGACAAACTATTCTTGGATGTGGTTTTCCCGATTCAGAATGTGATTTCAGAAAAAATTGACAAAGTTTTCAAGATGGTTGAAATTGAGAAGTCTGAAATGTCGAAGTTTGCTGGTAAAGGTTTCAAAGGATTTTCTAACAAACCTGGTTCTAAGAATAAAAACATGAAGTCTGGTTTGGGGTATAAGAAGAAACATAATCGAAACAGAAATGAAAAGTACAATTTTCAGACAAAAATGAATTTTGTTCAAGGAAAGAGTTTCACTGAAGAAGAAAAATTCAAAATTGGAAAACAATCTAATGCAGAGTTTGAGGCTATGAAAAAGAAACAACAACAGGCAAAGGATGTTTCAAAGAAAGTGTGTTTTAAATGTGATCAAATTGGACATGTTGCACGAAAGTGTCCAAATCCAAAGCATGTTGATGTTGAGATACAGAAATCTGAGAGTGTGAAACCGAGGTCAACCAGATTTGATTCGAGACAAACTTGGAGGTATACAACAAACAAGTTTGCCTCAAATCAAAATTGGAAATTAAACCCGAAGTCTTACACACCCAGAATGAGAACATCATGGAGTCGGAAAACATCGGTTGGAGTGACAAAACTTCAAAAGATTTGGAAACCTAAAAATATTGTTCAAACTAAAAAGGTTCAGAAAGAAACAAATTTTTACAAAAGAGGTACTCCGAAAGGTCAAATATGGTCTGTTAAGAAAAGTGTTGAGTTGATAAAAGATGAGAAACAGAAACAAATTTGGAAACCAAAAACTGAAACAATAAGTTCAACTTCTGAGGTGAAAACGTCTGAGGTTTCAGATGTGGTTGCCTATGATGCAAATGTTCCTCCGCTTAAGGCTGAAAACTTTAAAATTCAGGTTGCTAGAATCAAAGTTACATCTAAGGCTCCTGAGGCCTGGGTGGACACCATGTTTGATTAAGTGGTTGGAATTGCCGGAGCTTCCTGGTTTGCGAAGCATGAATCGGCATCTATCTTTATTAATTAAAAGTTTTATGACAAATTGTTTGTGTGGCTGATAAGGTTTGAATGTGCAGGTGATAAATACTGATGAAGATTGTGAGAGTGTTGCACGAGAAGAGGTTGAAGATCCCTGGTTTTGGTCAGACATGGAGTTTGTTTGTTGTTTTGTATAAGTATGTGTTGTGTTTCATGATTGATGTTTGTTTGTTGGTTGTTTGTTTGTTTGGTTGATGATTGTGATGTTTGATGTTAGTTTTCTTTGAATACGTGGTGATGGACTATGCCGAAACCCTCACGGCGGAACAAGCATGATTACTATTACAGGTTGAAGAACGGTTTTCTAACTGTAAAAATCAATGGGTTGTAAATCATGGGGGTATATTATATTTTCTGCAAACTAGAGCATGCGATGCAGAAAATGGATGGCGAGACAAAGCTATCAGTATTGGTTTGTCAAATTTCTTTAATGGTTTTGCATTTTAGGGGGAGAAAAATTTTGTTAGAAAATACAAAAACATTAGAAAATTTGAAAAAGACAAAAACATGATAAAATCAAAAATTTTGAGTTTTGCGTAAAAAGAGGAAATGATTGTACATTAGTAGACAGTTACAGTATGCTAAAGAAATGTAATGATTAAATGGCGTTAAACAGTCTCACTGATGATATGTCGATAGGTTTTTATACATTTAGTAAGCTTTTTTGGGATATAAACCTAAATTCAAACTTACTTATTTTGTGGGGAACACTACTTGGATATATAGGTAACCCCTGAAATCTCGTTTGAAAGGTCTCGTATTCTGATATACTAGGTGTTTATACTCTATGATGTCTGGGGTATTATTCCGGGACTTCTGCTGAACGGTAGTTCTGACCTAGTCCCTGGCTAATACTTTATCCAAAATGCTTGAAACATAGCATTATAGCCCTCAGAATGATTAGACAATAAAATTGATAATCATCTGTTGTAGCTAAAAGATCCTCTAATGGGGACATACTGCTAAGTCGAAGCTGATATCTCTCTGCTGAACGAAAGTTCTGACCTGAGATCCCTCAGTTCTCGCATTTAACCCCTAATTTATGTACAGACATCATTGTAGTATTCTTACCTGTATGACTGAATATTGGGATTCTGGATACGGGAGTATATTCAAGAGGTGGGACACATAAATGAGTTTAAGTCTTAAAACATCTAAATCGTATCCTGAATCAGTTGAAATCTGTATGAAAATTTAAATGGATCAGTATATCGACAATCTAAGTGAATTGTTTAATTCTGACTATGATTTAAAGCTTAACGGTACTTGTGACTTGTCATAAACTGATATGATCCTCTGTTGCATTTTCAAAACAAAAAAACTATTGTTTGTAAATATGATTGTATATATTTCTTTACTGCTTTATATTTTCAGAAAATACAAAAAGATTTTGATTTCTGCTTTATTTTCGATAAACCGATGTCTGAGTTGCTGAGTTTCAAAATCTAAGTATGCTGATTGTGTCTCTGAAAACAAAACGAGTTCATTAATTTGAAACTTGAAATTTCTTGAAAAACTTCAAAAACATTTGTGATATCGTCAAGGTCATTAACTTAAACTTGAATGATAATTTGTGAGGGAATTGGATTCTTTATATTGCCATATCTGTTAAGTTTGTTGACAGGGGAAGTATATTAGAGAAAATGTTTAATGATTTTAAAATGTTGTTACTTATCATTTGTCTGAGTGATTACAGGAAAGAATCAGATTACGATCCCGAAGAGCTGAGTCTAAGGGGGAGTCTGAAGATAAGCTGTAAGTGAGGAAGAGCTTGTAGCTGAAAAGCGAGGTGATGATCTCTAAAAGCACGGAAGCTTGATGAGAGGGGGAGCATACTGATGATGAAGTTGGCAAAGATGATCAAGACTGAAGAGGTGGCATAACAGAGAATGTTCACTGAAGACTTCGTCAATATCCGAGGGGGAGTCTGTTGGTGCATTACGTCTATTGACTTCGTCTTGTATCATGTAATAGGATAGGATAGGTTAGAATAACCAGTGCACGAGGTTCGAGAAACGAGAACTGGTGAATTAGCATTGTGGACCGCTTATATGAACATTGTTCATAAAAGCGAACCATACAACTTATCTGGATCGCTCATAGAACATGTCCACAAAGGCGATCCAGAAATTCTATAAATAGGGCACTGGTTGTTTCATTTGTAAGGGCTTGGAACTTGTAACGAAGTGCTGCCGAATTGCTTCCAGGTTGTAAACATTATCAGAATCAATAAAGTGAAGCATTATATTTAGTTTGAGCATCTAATTCACTGATTCCGCCTTTGAATTGGAAAACGACTCTTCTGATCGACTCATTCAGGGTCAACGACGATCCAACATGAACTTTGTGCCGTTTGAGCACCGTATGTTGACGGTGACAACGTCAGTGTCTTCAATCGTGTTCGATTCAACACCGTCACCGGATTCAACACCGTCACCGGATTTCTTGTGGACTAACGGAAGGATCTGGCTTTGAGAGAGAGATGGGTTGAATTTTGAATGTGGAGCCAGAATCATGTATGTTATATATGTATATGGTTTAAATTTTGAATCTGGAGCCAAGATTTGTAATTTTGAATATGGGCAGGGTTTTGATGTCAGAGGTTTGAAGTATGTATAGAGCTTTGCCCTTTTGTATGTGGGCCAGACCTTTGAAATTTGAATATGGGGCGGAGCTTTGAAAATTAAAGTGATTTTATATATTAAGCTTTATGATGCAGTAATGACATAAGAAAAATACTGTTGGACAGACTCTATGGCTGCCACATCAGCTTTTCTTATGTCATCGAGTTTTCTCCTTTTATAAAAAGTATAGATAACCGATTTATCCAATTAAAGAACTTGAGCATTCACATCCAACTCCCCATTTTTACCCTATAGTACACTAAAAATCAATATATTTTTCCTCTCTTTTTCAATTAAATAATACTTTTTAATACCTTTATCATTACATATTCTCTCTCTTCTACTTAGAATCTCTTTCAAAATATATTAAAAAACTAGGTTTTAGACACATGTATTATATGGGGTTGTATAATAGAATAATAAAAATACAATAATGTATATGAAATTTACAATAATGTGTATAATAGAAACTAGTTCATAAACCCGCGTACTACACGGATTGAAGATAAAAATAATGTAATTTTATAATATGTAAACCATTTTACATAAATGAATTATTCTTATTAAATCAAGCATTGAAAAATCAAGATACACATTTACAAATTTCTAAACACTTCTTTATACACGACATTTGTAGTTTTGCTTCTAATTTAACCATCCTCATCAAGTATCAGTAGCTTAAGGTCATATTTACTTTTTGCTCTGGACAATGTCATATATTATTGGTCATGCGTAAAAACTGTTTTTTAGAAACAAACCAAACTTACATAGCAATTATTCCTGACTTTTATCAAATATTACTTATGGATAAGATATGCTCCTAAAAAACGCGATTGTCATCGTGTTGGTGCACGAATGTCTAAAGCATGGGTCTTAGTCTTAGTTGATCAATGTATAGGGTCTAGATGTGTTAATTATGTATTGTATAGGGGTTGAATATGTAAATGTTGGGTATTAATGTTGATATTTCGCTTTTATGGACATGTGTCATATGAGCGAAACCCCAACTAGATGGTTTCGCTCATATGGACATGGTCACAAAAGCGAAACCTCATCCCCTATATATACCCAAGTTGTTTTCTCATTTTGTGCATTCATGTCTCCCGTGTAGCCGAACTGCTGCTCGTGTATTTTGTGAAGATTGAATGAGAAAACTGTTTTAAAGTGAATTACTTCTGTTTCTACTCCGTTTCTGCTTTGATTCATGCCGATTTTGTATTTCCGCTGCATTTTCGGTAGTTGCAAGCTCTGATTGACTCACACGACTGTCAAATACGGTCCTACAATTGGTATCAGAGCCAGTTGTGAGCTAGTTGACCCAAATCAAAGCCTTTTTCTAGCACTTTTTTAGTTTCTGACCTTTCCGACGGACAAAATGGACTGAGATTTGGACACATAGTGTAAAATTGTCTAATAACAAACCCTTGAGAAATTCAGACCTAAAATCATCTTAAAAGTGACCTAAAATGGCTCGTGAATAGGTTTCGCTCATACGGTACTTGAGTGGTTTCGCTCTTACGGCATTAGCAAAATCAGGGGTTTCGCTCGAGAGGTTTCGCTCATAGTGTCAATTTTTGGGGGTTTCGCTCGTAGGGTTTCGCTCAAAGTGTCATTTTTGGGGGTTTCGCTCCTGAGGTTTCGCTTATAAAGTCATTTTTGAGGTTTCGCTCTTAGGGTTTCGCTCATAGGTCATAACCTGGTTTCGCTCATTTGGTCTGTGTCTGGTTTCGCTTTTGTGAACATTAGGGGTTTCGCTCATTGTTACACATAAAGTCTGATTTCGCTTATACGACCTGTTTTAGTGTTAAAATCATGTTTTGAGCGTTTAGTCCATTTCGTACGTGATCGAGTGTTGGAAACTTAGTATGTGTTAAAAGTTTTTCGATAAAAACAACCTGTTAATCAAAAAGTTAAACATTTTTGGAAATTTGTCACAAAAAATGGAACATCAAGATTTTTATAACTTGTTTGCGGGGAGCGGTTTGACAGCTACGCAAAGTCCGGCGAGTATAGTTCAGAACGTTAACATGGAGAATGAATTAGGGACAATGCAAAAGCCTCCGAAGCTTATGAGTTTGGATGAATATGCGGGTTAGTCAGGACGTTTCAAAAACTGGGTGCAAGCCAATCACTTCGAGTGTTGGATGAAAATAGAGGCTAAGTATGTACCACCAGTTAACGGTATGGGATTAGAAAAGGGCATCGGGAGTTTGACAGAATCTGAACAAATTGACTTCAAGGCTGAAAAGAAGATGGTGAGCATTCTGCAACATGCCATCAAGGAAGATATTCTCGTTTTACTGCAACATGAAGATAATTCTCAGTCGATGTGGCAAGCATTGAAGCTGAAATTCCAAGGCAGTGTATCGATGATTAAGAGCAAGAAAGCCTTAATCAAGAAGGAACTTGATATTTTTACTGGGATTAAAGGAGAAACAACAAAGCAGTTAATCGAACGATACTGTCATCTTGTAGTTGAAATGAAGCGTTTAGAAACTACAAAGACAAACGAAGAATGGATTGATAAGCTGTGTGATGCTCTTCCATATGATGAACGGGGCACGTATCTAATGATGTTGAAGAACAATTCTGATTTTGTGAATCTTAACCTTAGCTCATTCATGAGAAGATTGAAGCCCACGAGCTGGAATTGTTGAAAATCAAGAAAATTAACTCATCAAGTGTGCAGCAGGATGTATCGTTGTATTACAAAGGCAACCCTACAGTTTCAACCAATCAAAGCCAAAAAATACAGACAGGGTTCATTGCTGATAACACCTCAAGTGTTTCTTCAAACACTCAGCAATCTGGCAATTCTTCACCATTCGCGAACTTTGAACCAAATGTCAAAGCTCAGGAACAGCCTTCACCTCAAAGTTCAACAGGATCAAATCATCAGGCCTATGTTTCTAGGGTTCAGTGCAACATTGCGGTAAACATAAAGAATGGAAACGAGATCACGGAAACAGCCGCAAAACAGCACATAGCAATGCTTGCTTCCGTTCTTGAAGCTTATTAGGGCTTAGTAGCAGGGAGGATTGGTAATCCTGACATGACGAAGGAAGATTACGACCAAATCGATCCCGAAGAGCTTGAATTAATTGACATCAAGTGGTGTATGGCGAGTTTGGTGCGTAGGGCTCAACGTTTCATGGAAATTACAGGCCGGAACAGTCTATCAGGCCCCGATCAAAAGTTAGGGTTTGATAAGTCGAAAGGTACATGCTTTAAATGTAAAGAACGCGGTCACTTCAAACGAGAATGTCCCAATCGTGAAGTAAACAATCATCAAAACCCATTCACCAATGACTACTACAGGCAAGCGATATATCACCGACCAAATCAACAGCAAACTGTTCAGAGGCCACATATTGAGAATAAACCGGAAAAGGCGCTGATCGTGAATCAAGACGATGAGAAGGTTGCTGCATGTTTCAGCTGGGATAAATATATCCCCGGTAGCGATGGACAGGCCATGATGGCTGAAGTTGTTGAAATTTCTGAGATAGTGTCTGAACCAGAAACAGTTACTGAAGATGTTTATGTAGTTGTTGAAGAGGTTTCTGCTGATAATACGGTTGATATTGAAGAAATAGCTGATGAAGTGTATTATTATCAGTCTGAGCAGGAGGTTTTGGGAAGTTTAATGAAATCTGTATTACCTCCTAACATTTCTGAATCTTTTGCAGGTTATTTTGAAGAACCAAGGACCGGATCATGCCCAAGGTTTGAAGAGAGGAAAGAAGTCGTTGAAGAGTTGATAGATGTGTCGAAAGAGATGACTGGAGAAGCTTTGAAAGACATAGCTGACAAAGCACTAATGGGAAAACTCAAAGAGGTAGACTCAGAATCCGAAGAGTCAAAGTCTGTCAGTAGTGTGTCTGTCAAACGAGAGGAATCTGGAGTTCAGGAGACCAAATCAGTCAAACTATCTGAGTCTGAGTCAAACAATGTCGGTAAAGCTGATTGTGTAGAGAAGATTGTTGAAAAGGTTGTTTCAATCCCTGAAACACCGTGCAAACAGTGTTCAGAACCATGCACGGAGTGTCTTGAAAAAGACACTAAGTATCAGGAATTGAAACACCATGCTGATATGATTAAGTTTGACCTTGGCCAAGTTAAAGAGGCGTACGATACACTCGCCAGGTCAATCAAGATGATACAAAAGGAAAGTGTTGAAAACGATAAAGCTACAAAATCGGCTAAAGCAAAACTATTAGATAAACAAAATGAAGTCAATTTTCATTTAGACACAATCGCATCGCTTAAGAAAGAACTCGAATTGGTTAAAATTGAAAACGATCGGATTGATAAAAAGTTAATGAGTTATGTGGCTTCATCGTACGTTCTTGATCAGATTGTCCCCCAACAGCCACATATGGCACCAGTCTTTAAGAGCGTTCCACCCCCAATGTGGAATCATTACACTCGGAAATATCCAGATAGGGTGGAAGCGGCTTTGAATCTCAAATTGAGATCGATAGAAGATGTTTTGCCTGAGACCATAGATGTCACATTCTCCCTATCGGATACCGACAACGAATCTCAGGTGATCAAAACTGTTGTCGATCAGGTGTTGGATGAGGAGAGTGAGAAATCGGAAAGGCTCAATCTGAGATGGTTGTTAGTGATTCTGAAGATGAAGGGAATTTCTTAGATCAATACATACCGAAATCGGAAAAGATTGCGAATGAAGATCCGATTATGGTGGTATACACCATGATTGGAACAGACAAACTTTATTCCGATTACGAGTATCCACTTCAGAATGTGAAAATCGAGAATGTCGAAAAAGTGTTTAAATTGGTTGAAATGAACATTAACGAAGTTAATAACAATGAATTCTTTTCAAAACCTAAAAAGTCGTTTGTGGCATCACGTCCGACAAGTTCGGGAAAGAAAAATGGGGATGGTAATGGTCACAACAATAAAAACAACTTTAAAAACAAAGGAATCGGGTTTGAAATGAAAACGGCTAAGCAGGTGTTTAAGCCGAAAGAGAAGATAAATGATGTGTTTGTCGCTGGTCCAAGTGTTGACGATGAGAAAGATTATATTTTCAGTCAAAAAGCTGTGGACGATTTCAATGGAGCAAAGAAGTTGAAAGAAGAGTCAGTCAAATCTACTTTTGTCGAATATGACAAAAGGGTGTGTTACCGCTGCAATGAAATCGGACACATGGCGAAACAGTGTCAGAAAGTGATCGAGAAACCTGTTGCTGTAAAACCGATTAAAAAACAAACTGTTTCAAAACCAAATGTTCAAAAACAAGATGTTTCTAAACCAACTATTCAAAAGTCAAACATTCAAAAACCTCGACCTAAATCTCCAACTGACTCAAAAGGCAAAAAGCTGATGGTTTCTCCTATCCGAATTTTGAAAAGAGGGGAATCTTTGAAGTCGGAGGACAAGCCGAAATCGACTTTCGAAATTGGCGAATCCTTTAAGACTCGAAAGACTTCAAAGATTTACCCTAAGACAAAAAATTTTGAAAATCAATCTTGGGTCGCGAAATCGAAACAGTCTGTTGAGGTTAAAAGGATGGAGAATGCTTTGAAAATTGATTCAAACATTTTTAAAGATGATGTGATTGAGTTTGAAAATGAAGTTGATAAGTTTCTTGCTGAATTTCCACCGATAACTGACAAAGTTAAAACAATTGTGAAAGAAGAGATTCCAAATGTTACATTTGATTTTCCGAAAACAAATGAGAAGTGTGATGTTGTGTTTGGAAGTGTGTCGTAAGTTAAGAAATCCTGGGCTTCATTGTTTGAATAAATTTGATGTGATGTTTGCAGGGGCTGCCCAAGTCTATACTATCAAAGTGGATTATGGATAGTGGCGCTTCAAGGCATATGCCTGGGACGCTTGCTCTGCTCTATGATGTCAAATCCATAAACGGAAGCTATGTTGGATTTACCGGGAATCAAGGTGGAAGGATCGTTGGTCAAGGAACGCTGTCAAATAGCGTAATTTCGTTCGACAAAGTGAACTACATAGTAGAGTTAACAAACAATTTACTTAGTATATCACAAATCTGTGATAAAGCGTTTACTGTACACTTTACTAAAACTAAATGTGTTGTGTTGAAACCAGGGTTTAAAATCCCTGATGAGATGGTGCTGTTGCGAGCTCCGCGGGAGAATGATCTTTATATTTTGGATATGAGTGTCGCAACGCCAACATCTCATCAGAAACAATGTTTTGTGTCTAAAACTAAAGCGACAGAAAAAGATTCGATAATGTGGCATCGAAAGATGGGCCACATTCATGTTCGCAAAATGAACTTTTTATTACATAATGATTTAGTTGATGGTGTTAATCTGAAGAATTTTCACTTAAATGATGATTGTGTAGTGTTTAAGAAAGGAAAGCAGACTCGGAAGTCACACCCATTGAAGATCACGAACACAATCAAGTTACCTCTTCAGAGATTGCACATGGATCTCTTCGGGCCTGTCAACGTAAAGAGCATCAGCGGAGACTTATATTGCCTGGTGGTGACTGATGACTTTACGAGATTTTCTTGGGTAGTGTGCTTGGAACGAAAAGATCAAACTTTTGAGTCATTGATGGTGCTTTTCAAGAAGATGGAAACGGTGTATAAACTGCCAATCTAGAGAATTCGGAGCGACAACGGAACGGAATTCAAGAACAACAAGATGTACAAATTCTGCAACGAGAAAGGAATTCTTCATGAATTTAGTGCGCCGTACACTCCACAGCAAAACGGTGTAGCTGAACGAAAGAATCGGACCTTGATTGAGACAGCCCGTACTATGTTAGCCGATTCCAAGCTGCCAATCTTTTTCTGGAGTGAAGTAGTTGCAGCAGCCTGTTACACATTGAATAGAGTTCTCACTGTCAAGAAGTACAAAAAGACTTGCTTTCAGCTGCTGCACCGTTACAAGCCAAATCTTGAGTTTTTTGAGCCATTTGGATCTCCTTGCACTTTTATTGATGAAAACGGTAAATTTGGCGCTAAATCTAATGAGGGTTTCTTTGTAGGTTACGCAAGCCCGCTGAAGAGGGTGTTTGTACCATGCCTGGGGAAGGTGATACAAGTCCTACATGTGGATTATCAGAAGCACACTCCTTCGCCACAACTTCCCGGACAAAGATTTCTGTTCGATTATGATAAGCTCTGGGAGTCGTTTCATCTGTCGGCCGAGCCGAGTGAGGAGGAACTAGCTCTTATGTACTTGTATCAGCAAAATACATCACAAGAGCCAGTGTTTAGACCGCTAGAAGTTTCTCATCCGCCGTGGGTACTCACGACAATGAAGCCGGACCAAGTGGAACAGCTCACGAACCACCAAAGGAACCAGCTCCATCTTTTGATGAACCTGACGACTCAGAAGCAGAACCCGCTCCGACTTTTGACGAGGATCCAACGGAAGCTAAGGATCAAATGGTTGATCTTGACATATCGAGCTTGGAATCGGAAGTGAATGTGCCTGACAATGTTATGCCACGGACATTGTCTTATCATCCCTCAGAACAGATTATTGGTGACCTACAAAGTGGTGTCAAAACCCGACATCAAATAGACCGAGCTCTTACATGTTTCTATTCCTCTATTGCTGATATGCAGAAAGAAGTTTCATTAAAATGTTATATTTCGCAGATAGAGCCCAGAACCTACAAAGAGGCATTGACTGAGGATAGCTGGGTGAATGCAATGCAGGATGAGCTGCAACAGTTCGAAAAGCTGGGCGTCTGGAGACTTGTCGATTTGCCTAAAAATCAAAAGCTAATCAAGACGAAATGGGTTTTTAAGTGCAAACGTGATGACAGAGGTGTCGTGGTGAGAAAGAAAGCACGACTTGTGGTTCAAGGCTTCAGTCAACAGGAAGGAATAGATTACGATGAAGTTTACGCACCAGTTGCCAGACTTGAGGAAATTCAGATTTTTCTAGCCTTCGCGTCATGGAAAGATTTTAAAGTATATCAACTTGACGTCAAATTGGCCTTCCTTTATGGACAAATCAGAGAAGAAGTGTACGTGGGGCAACCGCCGGGGTTCACAGACCCACTGCATAGAAACAAGGTGTATCTACTGGACAAAGCGCTGTACGGACTTCACCAGGACCCGAGAGCCTGGTACGAGACGCTTTCTCAATACTTGTTGGACAACGGGTTCACAAGAGGCACATTAGACAGCACTTTGTTCACCAAGGAAGAAGCAGGCCACTTGTTGATCGTGCAGATATATGTTGACGATATCATTTTTGGATCCACCAACGACGACCTGTGCAAAGAATTTGAAAAGGTGATGAAGAAAAAGTTCGAGATGAGCTCAATGGGGGAGATGAAGTTCTTCCTCGGGCTGCAGGTGGAGCAAAAGCCCGACAGAATCTTCATTCACCAAACGAAGTATGTGAAGGACGTGCTTGACAAGTTCGACATGACAGATTGCAGTCCTGCATCAACCCCCCTCGCGCAGAATCATAGAATTTGTCCAGACGAGAATGGAGTGAAGATGGACGAGACATTGTACCGATCTATCATTGGTTCTCTGATGTATCTCACGGCTTCCCGTCCAGACATCATGTACCCGACATGTCTCTGCGCCAGATATCAGTCAAATCCAAAGCAGTCACACCTGACCATAGTGAAACGTATCTTACGGTACTTGAAAGGCTGCCCAAGCATCGGCTTATGGTATCCTCGATCGTGTGACTTTACTTTATCTGGTTTTGCTGATTCTGACTTTGGGAGCTGCAAGCAAAACGCAAAGTCCACCATTGCTGGGTGTCAGTTCTTCGGAACTCGACTCGTCACCTGGCAGTGTAAGAAACAAACCACAGTAGCGCTCTCTACATGCGAGGCTGGATACGTTTCAGCCTCCAGCTGATGCTCGCAGATCCTTTGGATCCAACAGCAGATGCGAGACTTCGGTTTGCAGTTCTTAGACACGCCAATCTATGTGGACAATGAAGCAGCTATTAATATCACTAAAAATCTGGTTCACCATTCAAAAACTAAACACATTGAGATCCGTCACCACTTTATCCGTGATTGTCACGAGAAAAAGTTAATTTGGATTGAACACTTGCACACCGATGATCAGAAAGTGGATTTCTATACTAAACCTTTTGACAAAAAGAGATTTTACTATCTTTTGAGGTTAAATGGGATGAAAAATCTGCAATCTGGGAGGGTTATTGAATGTGAAGCCGAGTTGGACAGCGATCTGACGTGAACCTTTGTCGTGTTGTCAATTTTGTTTGTACGGTTTATTTTCTGCTTTTCGATAAAAACAAAAACACAAAAATATGTTTTAGTTTTAGGGGGAGAAAATCGCAGAAAAATCCAAAAACATGATAAAATTCAAAAATCCAAAAACATTAAAAAAATTCAAAAAAGAGTTGTGTAGAATAGGGGAAATGATAGTACATCAGCTAGACGGACATAGTACGCTAAAGAATTGTAATGTATAAAATGAAATTAAGCAGTCTCGCTAAAGATGTGCCGGTAGGTTTTCACAAAATCAGTAGATCAGTTTGGGATATAAACATAAAATTAACTTGCGTCTAAGTGGGGAACACCTCCAGGATATATAGGTAACCCCTGAAATCCTGTTTGAAGGGTCCCGTATTCTGAGATACTAGGTCTTTAAGCTCAGTGATATCTGGGGTATTATCCCGAGACTTATGCTGTATAGTAGTACTGACCTAGTCCCCGGATAATACTTTCTGCAAAAGCTTTGAAATATAAGCTCGCCCTCAGCATGCTGATGAAACAATAAAATTGATAGCCGCTGCTGTTGAAAACAAAATGTGACACCTGTGTCTCTTCAACCATCAAACAAATACCAAACCAATGAAATATTGTATTTCATACTTGGGATTTGTATAAATATGTGTATCGTTTGCACATATTAATTCTTGATCGATTTCGGGCCTTAAATCGCTTTCTGGAAGGTTATACGCGATCTGATGCGTAAATATAACCAGTTTAATGCAACAAACACTCCGGAACATTGAAATAGGCTTAACATACCTTAAAAAACCCTTACATAACTTAGAAATAAGTTTTGGATGGTTTGGTATGCCGAAATCAAGTTTATTCGCTTACAGGGACTAAATTCGACAAACTGCGAAAGTATGTCAATTTGTACTGTAACAGACCTTCCGGAACTTGATCATAAGTTAAATATGCCCTAAATATCCTTTACATAGCTTAGAAATAGGCTTTGAGGTGTTTGGTGCGCAAAAATAAACTTTATGCTCATTCAGGGACTAAAAGCGTCAAAAAGTGCATAAGTTTACATTTTCACGAATATTTTACGTTCTGAATACTTCCGGACTTCCAAAGTTTTATGTAAGCATTAAAATATTTTATTTTAGTGTTTGGCATGAGAAAAATCCATTCGTCGCGCAATTTGGATCGTTTTCACGTTCGTTACGACTTCCGTCGTAATTAAGCGAATAACAGGATCGTACGACCAAACGAACCGACATCCGAGATATTTGTGAGCATGTTTTGAGTTCCCTATACTTTAACTTCATTTTAGAGGCTTGAAATGAGTTTAACAGGGCTTAAACGTGTCAAAAATGGGCTAAAATACATGTTTCTGAAGTGCAGGGACTAAAACTGCAATTTCTGAACTGTGACCCTCAGGCGGGGCGCGTAAGATCCCATGTATGTCTTACACGGGCCGCGTGGCCTCCCCAGATGTGCAAAATCAGTTTTAACAGCTGTTAACAGCTGTTATGCACTCCAAACCCAATTGCAAATGGTATTTTCAATCCATGGGCTGAATCTAGGGGTGCCCAAGGTTTCCCAAAACAATGGGCCCATGTGTACGGCCGAGATCGAAGCACGTTTTGTAGGATCGGTTTCTGACCCGAACGAGTCGATCAAAAGAGTTTATCTCTAAACGAACGGAGGAAACAGACGTGTAGAGTTCAATTCAGCAAGATTCACACTATAAACTGTTGTATTATTGATTTGAAGACGTTTTTCAACCTGACAACACCTCGACAGCACTTCGTTCTACAAACCGGAAAGTTACAAATGAGAAAGTTTGCAACCTATTTATACTACAAGACCCTTCCGTTTGAAACACTTTCAAACGAACAGGCCATTTCAAACGGACAGGCCATTTCAAACGGACAGGCCATTTCAAACGGACAGGCCATTTCAAACGGACAAGCCATTTCAAATGGACAGCAATTTCAAACTTTCAGCAGTTTCAAACTTTCAGCTTCAAACTTTCAGCTTCAAACTTTCAGCTTCAAACTTTCAGCTTCAAGTTAATAAACCGAGACTCGATATAAGACGTAGACAACAGATGAATGCACCAACATACTCCCCCTCAGATGTTGACGGAGTCTTTAATGTCGAGTCTCTGCATCTTCAATCTTTATCAGTCTTCTCGAACTCTTTGAAGTATTTGACTTTGTAAGAATCCTCAAATCTTTCTTTTCTCTTTTCGTCATCATCAACAAACTTTCACGAACAATCTCTACTCGAATGTCTTCAGACTCCCCCTTTCGATATGCTGGGATCGCAGTCTGGCTTGTTGAAATCACAAAGTCTTCAGGTATCGGAACCTGGCACTCTATCTTCAGATAACCTGCACATTCTCTACCCAAAAGTAAAATCTCTGATGATAACTTATAAAAACTATCTCATCAGCTAATGAACCACTTGCAGAAAAAATACAATCTAAGAATGATTTTACAATGTTAATCTTTGATAAACCACTTGAAGATATATTTTAATTTTTCAAAACAACACATTCACCCAAACCATCTGTTCATCATGTTTAGCACTCAGAATTTTGAAAATTAGCTCTCCAACACCAGTTGTCGAAAATCTTTTTGAATTTTTCAAAATTTATGCTAAAACACACCAAAATTCTTTTTGAATTTTTGAATAAAAGAAAATGCAGAAACAAAATATTTACAGACAATATTTTTGTGAGTTCGTGCAAGAGGATCATATCAGTTTTTGAGTTCTAAACAATTTACCTAGATTGTCAGTATATTGGTCCAATTTAAATTTTCATACAAATTTCAATTGATTTGAGATACGATATTAATGTTTTAGAGACTTGAACTTAATTGTGTATCACTCCACTTGAATATACTCTCGTATCCAGATCTCAATATTCAGATTTACAGGTAAATATACTGCAACTGATATCTGTATATAATTTAGGGGATATGCGAGGGCTGACGGATCTCAGGTCAATACTTTCGTATGCGCAGAGAGATATCAGCTTCGACTTTTCGGTGTGTCCCCTTTAGGAGATCTTTTAGCTACAACAACTGATTATCAATTTTATTGTCTAATCAGCTGAGGGCTTTATGCTATGTTTCAAGCATTTTGCAGCAAGTATTATCCGAGGACTAGGTCAGAACTTCCATTCAGCAGAAGTCCCGGGATAATACCCCAGATATCACAGAGTATAAAAACCTAGTATATCAGAAAAAGAAACCTTTCAAACGAGATTTCAGGGGTTACCTATATATCCAAGAATAGTTACCCACAAATCAAGCAAGTTTGTTTTAGGTTTATATCCCGTTTCAATTTACTAAATGTGCAAAAACCTACTGACACATCCACAGTAAGATTGTTTATCACATTTAAACATTTCATATCTTTAGCGTGTTGTGATAGTCCACTGATGTACTATCATTTCCTCTTTTATGCAACGAAACTCATTTTTCAGTTTTATCATTTTTTGTCTTTTTCAAATTTTCTGATGTTTTTGGATTTTCTAAAAAATTCTTACTCCCCCTAAAATTCAAATACATCTAAAGAAAATTGAAAACAAACTATACAGAACATGACAACTGATATCGAATCACCTCAATTCACCATTCGCTTGGCATAAACAATCAGAACTCCCCCTATCAACAAACTATTTTCCCATTTAGATTTCAAAACACCTAAGTTTGTTTTAATCAAAATGGTTTTTCCGGAAAATAAGTTTGGGGATCTTGTCTTTCAATCACTTGTTGGATAATGCAAGTACAAATTAATGTCCTTGATTTACCATTTGCACAATCAAATTTTCTTACCACTCGTAAGTAAAACACAAACAAACCTTTTACCAATTGTATGATTGACGTTACCGAATAAATTCAAGAAAGATGCCGATTCATGCTCCACGCTTACCAACCTGGGAGCTCCGGCAAGTCATGAGACTTACTGTTCATAATATGTACCATCCCAGTCACAAACCAGGGATGGTTCAACCGTTTCTTTCTTTGTTTTCTTCTCATAAAATTCTTTAACCCCTTTGACTTTTCGATCAATCATCTTTCCAAAGATATGTTTTACCTTGGGGTTAAAGACCTTCTCAGCATCCAATTCCTGTTTATCATTATAAAATTGATTAGAAATTTCAGTTTTACCAATCTTCTTTTTATAATTTTCAGCCCGAAGTGATGGAAATTCCTCATCATTCAAAAACAGAACTGATTTTTCATCTTTTAAAACAGCTTCACATTTTGAAACAACTTGTGGCTCAACTGACTTTGTGGAATCAGTCTCATCGCCTGAAGATAGCTCCTCTGATTTTGATCCATCAGAATCATCGCTAGAGCTTTCATCAACCTTCTTAACAACCCATTTCTGGTTGTCAGATTTATCTCTCTTCTGGTAAAACTTGTTCGAACTCTCACCAATTTCAAATATAGAATCTTGAAACAATTTTGTTCTATCAATTGGTGATTCGAATGCAAGCACTTTCTCTTTGACTTTACGAAATACTCCCTGTTTTGATTGTATTGCCTCAGAACAATCTCGGGCAATATGTCCAACAGTGTTGCATCGGAAACAGGTTTTCATATCTTTCTTTTGCTCAGCCATTTTCTTCAATTCATCTTGCTTCTTTGCAAGGAATTCATTGTTTGACTGTCTCCAGAATGCTTTCTTTTCTTCTTCTTCAGATGACGTTCCTGAAACAAATGACATTTTGGTTTTAAAATCACGAATATATTTTTCATTTTTCTGTTTTTCTGTTGGAGTAAAACCTAAACCTTTCTTTTTGAAATTACCATTATGGTTTGATTTCTTTTGGAAACCAGAACCAGAACCGTAACCCTTTTTCTTGTTTAATCTTTGTTGTACTCTTGAGGTGTATTTTTTAGGTTTTTCATTAAGACATAAGTCTTTTATGTCAAAAATATTAATTTCTATGAGTTTGAAAACCTTTTTTATCAATTCTGTTTTGACACCTCTTATTGGAAATTACTCATCAGAATATAATTTGTCAGAATCATTCAAAGTATAGACAACTTTAAACAACCCATCATCCAAATTAGATTTTGATAACAGGAATTCTTTGTCATAGACTATTTTTCCCTGTTTTTCTGTTTGACCAGGAGTGCTTGACTCAGACTTTGACGCGGACTCCGACTTTGACTCCTCTATCTCATCGTTTTCTAACACATGATCCATGACTTTCTTCATCAATTGAGACTGTTGATCAGTGTCAGATGATGTAAACACAACATCAATACTTTCAGGAAGATTGACAGATGACTCCGACTCCCACTGTAAATTTGTTGCCTTTTTGACTCTTTCATCGTTTGGGTATCTCGGCAAATATCCATTTTCCAGCGGAGGTGGACACTTGTTATAACTGACACCTTGCTTCTTACCAGATGGCGTCTTTTTAGTGTCTTTTTCCTTGTCATTCTTCTTCTTATCAGCAATCTTCTCATCAACACCTACTCCAGCTGCTTTCTCTTCAGTTACCTCATCGTCTTCCCATACCTTCATGCTTTCAACCGTCGGATAAATCGTGTCAATAACATAGGAAGTACATGAGTAACTTTTTAACAAACGATTAACTCTTTCAGTTTCAATTCTATGCAGCTCAAGCTTTTGTTCCAAAGCAGCACATTTTTCAATGTAATTGTTTACAACTTTCTGCTTTGTCATGAATACTCCCTGAAGTGTCTTCATTGCTGTAGCTTGTTCTTCACTCGTTTGGTTGTATTGATTCATCGTTTTGTTTAGCACATCATAAGACTCCTTCAAACTGTTCAAGTTGTAAATCAATGTCCTGTTTTGCTTCTTTATAGTTTCACAATTCTCACACTTCATCGGAATTTTTTTCGCATCAACTTCTTCTTCTACTTTAAATTTAGGCACTTCTTTCACCTTTTGACTTCTCACCACCGGCATCTCTTCATCATCACTGCTCACCGGTGTCTTGATCTTTTTCTTTTTCTTCTTTGCCTTCTCATCCTCACTGTCACTTTCTGCCAGCAACTTCATACCAGCTTTGAATTTTCTTGCCCAATACTCAGTATCATCATCACTATCACTTTCAGCAAGCAACTTCATATCAGCTTTGAATTTTCTTGTCCAATACTCAGTATCATCATCACTATCCATGTTTCAGTATTTGAAATATCAAAAACTTGGATTCTTCAAATGAGCTGATAAACAAATCACCTTGAATCACCTTGTAAGAATACCTGACAATAATACCTGACAATAAAAACAAACTAGATACAATCAGTTTAAACAGACAAAATACGTAAAATTGTGAGACTATTGAATCGATCTAGGACTCGTGTCGATGACTCGCAGACTGACTAAACTCCAAGTTGTGCAAACTGAGTGAATGAGCCGAAATCAACTTTGTGCATCTGACGCTAATCCAAGTCACATGAGCTGGTGAAAAGGACCTGACAACCGAAACTCTCTTATATCAAGACATGGGCCGCACTTTTGACTTTTAAATGTTGACACTTTAACTTGGGCTAATAAAATCTTGGGCCGAAATTTGCACAAAACAATGTTATAATGGTTGCAAAAGTCGCTAGGCGCTCCCTAGTCGGATTCGGGAGTACTCAGGATGTACTCGGCTTAGGCGGAGATTACTCGGGGAGTAATTGGCCTGGGAGAACAGTACTCGTGCCTCGACAACCTACCTTGTAGCGAGTACTCGGGGAGTACTCGGAGCCTAGGCGGGACTTTTACAACCATGATATGCAACAAACAAACAAATTTGTCTATATAATTGGGCTGCACAAACTGATCAATACACATGAAACATGCAATCGACTACAAATACAAATTCCACTGAATTTTTATCAACCGAAACCACATAATCTCCCTTTAAATCCTAGTGGCCGTCAATATTAATTTCAACACATGAACAAAATCTTGTTTCTACTCTAATTCATGATAGGACCATAGAACTTGGTGGGCTGACACCACTGACAACTTTAGTCAACAAAACTTATCACAACATATCACATACTCCAATTTATATCACATGGGTTTACGATATAGTCTCTGATTGGGCCACACATTCCATTAAACTATCAAAGGATTGGGCCGTACTTTTGCTGACACCAATTTTAAACCAATTTGATTATTGGACCGAAATACTGTTTGGTGGGATGTAAAGTCAATAAGACTTTCTTGAACAAACAAACTGAATATTATAATATCCAAACCTTTCTTAGAAGCCAACAATTTTTTTTAAAAGTTCAATAATTCTGATTTTAATCGACAACTTTCATTGGACCTCTTTTATAATGTGGGCGGCAACTTGTCTTTCAAATTAATGTCATTGGACCTCCGAGTCCACTAAATCAATAACCACTTTGAATAATATTGGTACACTTTAATGTGTATTCAAACGATGCAATGATTTCAAACGGTGCCATGTGCTTCAAACTGTGGACTTTTCAAACGGATATTATATGTTCAAACGATGTGTAACCTTTTCAAACGATGGGAATCATTCAAACGGCCAACTCAAACGATAGTCAATATTCAAACGGTCTTTTCAAACGGTTATGCATTTTTTAAACGACAGGAACAGTTTTCAAACCGTAGAACCCAGTTTCAAACGATAGGAAGCTTATCTCAAACGATGGAAAGTATTTTTCAAACGATGGGAAGTGATTTCAAACGGACAAGCAATGTTTCGTTCAAACGGACACCCTTTTTCAGTCCATTTTTACCAGTTATACTTCGAGTTTTAAGCTGAAACTTTCAAGGATTTATTAAACTATCATTACGCACACATTGTGTAAGTTTCATCCAATTTCAACCGTGAAAACTTGAAAATTTTGAGAAAGAAAGGTGTAGAAGTAGAAAATACAGCTGAATTGTATAGAACTCTTCCTCCTGAGCTCTGATACCACTTGTAGGATTGGTTTCTGACCCGAACGAGTCGATCAGAAGAGTTTATCTCTAAACGAACGGCGAAAACAGACGTGTAGAGTTCAATTCAGCAAGATTCACACTATAAACTGTTGTATTATTGATTTGAAGACGTTTTTCAACCTGACAACACCTCGGCAGCACTTCGTTGTACAAACCGGAAAGTTACAAATGAGAAAGTTTGAAACCTATTTATACTACAAGACCCTTCCGTTTGAAACACTTTCAAACGGACAGACATTTCAAACGGACAGACATTTCAAACGGACATGCCATTTCAAACGGACAGGCCATTTCAAACGGACAGCAATTTCAAACTTTCAGCAATTTCAAACTTTCAGCTTCAAACTTTCAGCTTCAAACTTTCAGCTTCAAACTTTCAGCTTCAAACTTTCAGCTTCAAACTTTCATCTTCAAGCTTTCAGCTTCAAGTTAATAAACCGAGACTCGATATAAGACGTAGACAACAGATGAATGCACCAACACGTTTCGCGATGAACGATCCTAACGGTTGTGCCATGCCTATATAAACCCAACCCATTTCATTTCTTCCTCACATTTGAATCTGATTCAAGCTCTCTAAGTGGAAGTATATGCTTCCTACCTGAGAGAGAATCGGGTTCAAATCTTGCGGGGACCTTCTGTAAGTATTCTTTCGCGTTTTTCGTTTGTTTTAGCGTTAAAGTCAAACTATGTTTGACTTTCTGCATTAACCAGTTTATGGTCAATGCGAAGTTCATTTGAACTTCAAAACATGAGCGTAATCACGATGGTCATAGTCCCTAGTGACTATACCTACTGATTACCATGTTATCTAGGCTCAGTGACGAGTCGTAGTTTCGGCCAAAATGCGTTTTCTCGCGTATTTTGTAACCAAACTACTCTAGGATATCAAAACCGTTTGTTTTGATATCAAAACCTGTTTTCTAACTTTACTAAACATGCTCTAGCATGTTTAGCTCGTCGCTTTTAGATTTGTGCTTGTTTGGGGTCGTAAAGGTAAGCGATCTAATCAATCGCTTATACTTTCGAACCTGACCCATTTGGTCGATCATTAGGATCCGACCAAACACTTTAGGTGACCATAGTTGTATATGAAATAACCTTTTAAGGTTATACCTTATGGTCACGTCGTTTAAGTAGTTGTATGATAAGTAATTCTTATGCCTTAGAAAAATTACCAAAATGCCCTTTTTACGCATAAATTCATTTTAAGCATATGTAACCTAAGTTTTGACATCTAAACTGATTAGACAATAATATTAGACATGTTAAGGCATACATTACTTGTCATAGGACTAGTTAGGCGTTCCGAACGCGTTTTATGCGAACGACGCATTAAAGTAGCGTAAGCTACCTAAACGGGTCGTAATGGGTCGTAAGCACTTAGGTTAGGTTTCATTTTAGTATGTAGGCTTTGTTAGACCATATCATATTAGTTCCAATACTCATTTGGTTTACGAAACCTCGTACTATTCGATCTTTTGAGTTAGGTCTGCTTATTAATGTAGTTATCTATATAAGGTGTCGTTTGATTCCGTGATCTCTCTAGCTTTGCTTGGTTGTTGTTCAAGACTCCTAAGCACCCTCAAGTGAGTACATAGTTCCCTCTTTTACTGTTTTTCAAACATTTTGGGGTGAAACACATGTGCCTACTTGTTACTTTCGTGCTTTCCATGTTTTATATCATATACTTGCTATTTTCATTAGTACACTATTAGTACATGATTTCATTATGTTTTTGCTATGTATGCCCATTGTGTGCATACTTAGTACATCGTTTTACATGACATTTCATGCTATGTATGTTCATCATACTTAGTACATTTTACATCACATGCTATGTATGCCCATTTGTCGCATACTTAGTACATTGTTTGTGCATTCTTACCTATGGTTTAGTTGATACATATTTCGCTTGCCATACATGACATTTTGTTTACGCATTACTTGATTGACATTTGACATAGACATTTTGATATCGATATACACATTTCATGGACTACATTTTGACATAAACATTTTGACATGGTTTTCACAAAGATATTTAACAATTGGTTTAGACATGGGTAATTTACATTGGTGGTTTATTTGGGTAAGTGATTTAAGTAACGAGATGTGTGTAATGTGATACAAGCATGGTGGATACGCCGCTGGTACTTCCTATATATAAGTGCGTGTATTATATTACATGTCGTAGCGTTATTAAAATCATTCAATTTGGATTTACACATTTTTACACAAATAATATATTTTTCACAAGACATTGTTTTACAAAACAGTTTGTTTTATACAAACTCATTTTTACTTGGTTATTCATTTAACCTTACATCATTCTTTTTAACTATACATATCAATCATTGATTTTCAAACGTTTTATAAAAGCAAACACTTAAACTGGATTCATGACAAGTTTTTGTTAAACATTTTCTTAAACCTAGGTCATGAATCCTATTTTACATAAAACCTATGTACTCGCCGGCATTTTTATGCTGATGTATTTTCACATGTGTTTCAAGTACGATAGTTGATGATATTTGACGATGATATTGATGCATGCTCACATAGGATTGGACGAGGCCTTAGTGACCATAAAAGATGCAAGACTAGTTAAATTTTTCTTTACTTCTTTGTTTGTTAAGACATTGTAACTCTTTTAATCAATAAAACAACATTTAAATTTTCCATGTGTTATGAAACAATGATTCTGTTACAACACTCCCCGACGTTTTCGCCACGTTTTGTTGTTTTACGTGGTCGGGGTGTGACAGAAGAGATGGTATCAGAGCCAATGGTTATAGGGAATTAGGTTATTAGTAATGCTTTGACCTAGACTATAACCTTCCTAGGACCCTAACGCGAGTTTACTTGCGTTTAGTCATAAAACAATACCGTCACTTATCCTTAACTGACAACCACAATAAGAACATAAATTTGATCTGTTTGAAAAGTAATCATCTATTCTAGGATGATTTATTATAAGGTTTCGAACCTTCAAAGTTTTCAAGGTCTCGTCATAGTTTGGGTTTCATTAATGTGAACATGTGCAAACTGGAAGAGTGGGTGCCTGTACCCTGAGTTTTCTGTCTAAGGCTAGAGTGTTCGTACAAATCCGCAGTATCGGACCAGTCACTCTTACCTGGGAACTCTTGGGGTGAGTGTCCACTTATAGGCGAGCATGTCTTCGCGATACATTATATTGACCCGCTTACTTTGATTAGCCACCGTCTCATTTGTTTGCCTTTGGTAACAAACAAATGGTCACAATCTTCATACGTTGTCATTCTCTTTTGAGTATCTTTCGCTTGTTTCCTCCTATGCCTTCCATTGTCTTCAAGATACCTCTTCATCGCAACAACACCCAAATGTCCGAACCAGGTGATGCAACTACCCAGCAAATAGGCGTCGAACTCCAGAGGACCGTTGATTTAGCTACCACCATGACTCGCCTCAGGGATGAAGCCGTATAAGGGAACTGCTCCTTGGTGCAATCAATGCCACCGTCATCATCCGAATCAAATACCCTATTTCAAATGTACCCACAGTGGACGATGGGGACATTTGGTTAACATGTGTCGCTTTGCAATCCAAAGCAAAGCTATTACAAATCCTGCTGCTTCTTAAACTTCAATTTCTGCTTCATCTGTCGCCTTGGCATATCTAGCGCCTCAACCTCATGAACTTTCTACCTTGTGTATCGACGTAAGCATGCCTAGTGCAAGGTGTCGGAACACCTCTCGTTACACAAACTCCAAAATCCATATAGGATCTTTCTATCCTCATAATTAGATCCTTGTGGGTGAGTAACATTCATCGGAGTCCTTAATTTAATTCTTTGTATGATTCAATTACGTACATTACAATTCAATAAGGACAAAGCCGAATTCCTATTAAGATTTTCCTATCTTCATAGATAGATTCTTGAAAATGATTAAAGTACCAAATGAAATCCACGGATTGGATTCCTGGTGTGCTTTAAGTATCCGCGTCCAAAGATAACAATTTAAAAGTCAAATTAAACAATTATGTGATTATGTGCTTATGTTCTCTCTTTTATATTTTTGTGATCCAAATTTTTGTTATCCAAATCCTCGTAGAATCTTCCATATCTTCGTATACGGGATTCATAGTAGGATATCAAAAGGTACTACCTCAATCCTTAATAGGCTTCAACGTTATAGTTAAAACCCTTGGATTATAAATTACTATTCCAAAGTTTAAAGACATCATGTGTTGATGTAATTGAAGATTCCTCTTGAGTAGTTTAGTTAAAGAGATTGATTCGTCAATCTAGTTAAAGACATCCTCCGTTGATGTAGTTAAAAATTCCTCTTGGGTAGTTAGTTAAAGGGGCCCTCTGGTGGTCTAGTTAAAGAGATCATTCGTTTATCTAGTTAAAGAGATTGGTTCGGCAATCTAGTTAAAGATATCATACGTTGATATAGTTAAAGAGGCCCTATGGTGGTCTAGTTAAAGAGATCATTCGTTGATCTAGTTAAAGAGATTGGTTCGACAATCTAGTTAAAGATATCATGTGTTGATATAGTTAAAAAGGCCCTCAAGTGGTCTAGTTTAAGAGATTGTTTAATAATCTAGTTAAAAAGATCCTTTGGTGACCTAGTTAAAGGGACTCTATTGAAGTCTAGTTAAATCACCACAGGATTATTCGTTTGATCTTTTCAACTTCATGTTTCAAGCCCTCACAAGTTTCCTCTAAGTATATTTCGGGACGAAATTTCCTGAAGTAGGGGAGACTGTGACACTTGTGTCTCTTCAACCATCAAACAAATACCAAACCAATGAAATATTGTCTTTCATACTTGGGATTTGTATAAATATGTGTATCGTTCGCACATATTAATTCTTGATCGATTTCGGTCCTTAAATCGCTTTCTAGAAGGTTATACGCAATCTGATGCGTAAATATAACCCGTTTAATGCAACAAACACTCTGGAACAGTGAAATAGGCTTAACATACCTTAAACAACCCTTACATAACTTAGAAATAAGTTTTGGATGGTTTGGTATGCCGAAATCAAGTTTATTCGCTTACAGGGACTAAATTCGACAAACTGCGAAAGTATGTCAATTTGTACTGTAACACACCTTCCGGAACTTGATCATAAGTTAAATATGCCCTAAATATCCTTTACACAAATTAGAAATAGGATTTTAGGTGTTTGGTGCGCAAAAATAAACTTTATGCTCATTCAGGGACTAAAAGCGTCAAAAAGTGCATAAGTTTGCATTTTCACTCATATTTTACGTTCTGAATACTTCCGGACTTCCAAAAAATTTATGTAAGCATTAAAATATTTTATTTTAGTGTTTGGCATGAGAAAAATCCATTCGTCGCGCAATTTGGATCGTTTTCACGTTCGTTACGACTTCCGTCGTAATTAAGCGAATAACGCGATCGTATAACCAAACGAACCGACATCCGAGATATTTTTGAGCATGTTTTGAGTTCCCTATACTTTAACTTCATTTTAGAGGCTTGAAATGATGTTAACGGGGCATAAACGTGTCAAAAATGGGCCAAAATACATGTTTCTGAAGTGTAGGGACTAAAACTGCAATTTCTGAACTGTGACCCTCAGGCGGGGCGCATAAGATCCCATGTATGTCTTACACGGGCCGCGTGGCCTCCCCAGATGTGCAAAATCAGTTTTAACAGCTGTTAACAGCTGTTATGCACTCCAAACCCAATTGCAAATGGTATTTTCAATCCATGGGCTGAATCTAGGGGTGCCCAAGGTTTCCCAAAACAATGGGCCCATGTGTACGGCCGAGATCGAAGCACGTTTCGCGATGAACGATCCTAACGGTTGTGCCATGCCTATATAAACCCAACCCATTTCATTTCTTCCACACATTTGAATCTGATTCAAGCTCTCTAAGTGGAAGTATATGCTTCCTACCTGAGAGAGAATCGGGTTCAAATCTTGCGGGGACCTTCTGTAAGTATTCTTTCGCGTTTTTCGTTCGTTTTAGCGTTAAAGTCAAACTGTGTTTGACTTTCTGCATTAACGAGTTTATGGTCAATGCGAAGTTCGTTTGAACTTCATAACATGAGCGTAATCACGATGGTCATAGTCCCTAGTGACTATACCTACTGATTACCACGTTATCTAGGCTCAGTGACGAGTCGTAGTTTCGGCCAAAATGCGTTTTCTCGCGTATTTTGTAACCATACTACTCTAGGATATCAAAACCGTTTTCTCACGTCGTTTAAGTAGTTGTATGATAAGTAATTCTTATGCCTTAGAAAATTACCAAAATGCCCTTTTTACGCATAAATTCATTTTAAGCATATGTAACCTATGTTTTGACATCTAAACTGATTAGACAATAATATTAGACATGTTAAGGCATACATTACTTGTCATAGGACTAGTTAGGCGTTCCGAACGCGTTTTACGCGAACGACGCATTAAAGTAGTGTAAGCTACCTAAACGGGTCGTAATGGGTCGTAAGCACTTAGGTTAGGTTTCATTTTAGTATGTAGGCTTTGTTAGACCATATCATATTAGTTCCAATACACATTTTGTTTACGAAACCTCATACTATCCGATCTTTCGAGTTAGGTCCGTTTATTAATGTAGTTATCTATATAGGGTGTCGTTTGATTCCGTGATCTCTCTAGCTTTGCTTGGTTGTTGTTCAAGACTCCTAAGCACCCTCAAGTGAGTACATAGTCCCCTCTTTTACTGGTTTTCAAACATTTTGGGGTGAAACACATGTGCCTACTTGTTACTTTCGTGCTTTCCATGTTTTATATCATATACTTGCTATTTTCATTAGTACACTATTAGTACATGATTTCATTATGTTTTTGCTATGTATGCCCATTGTGTGCATACTTAGTACATCGTTTTACATGACATTTCATGCTATGTATGTTCATCATACTTAGTACATTTTACATCACATGCTATGTATGCCCATTTGTCGCATACTTAGTACATTGTTTGTGCATTCTTACCTATGGTTTAGTTGATACATATTTCGCTTGCCATACATGACATTTTGTTTACGCATTACTTGATTGACATTTGACATAGACATTTTGATATCGATATACACATTTCATGGACTACATTTTGACATAAACATTTTGATATGGTTTTCACAAAGATATTTGACAATTGGTTTAGACATGGGTAATTTACATTGGTGGTTTATTTGATATGGTTTTCACAAAGATATTTGACAATTGGTTTAGACATGGGTAATTTACATTGGTGGTTTATTTGGGTAAGTGATTTAAGTAACGAGATGTGTGTAATGTGATACAAGCATGGTGGATACGCCGCTGGTACTTCCTATATATAAGTGCGTGTATTATAGTACATGTCGTAGTGTTATTAAAATCATTCAATTTGGATTTACACATTTTTACACAAATAACATATTTTTCACAAGACATTGTGTTACAAAACAGTTTGTTTTATACAAACTCATTTTTACTTGGTTATTCATTTAACCTTACATCATTCTTTTTAACTATACATATCTATCATGGATTTTCAAACGTTTTATAAAAGCAAACACTTAAACTGGATTCATGACAAGTTTTTGTTAAACATTTTCTTAAACCTAGGTCATGAATCCTATTTTTCATAAAACCTATGTACTCGCCGGCATTTTTATGCTGATGTATTTTCACATGTGTTTCAGGTACGATAGTTGATGATATTTGATGATGATATTGATGCATGCTCACATAGGATTGGACGAGGCCTTAGTGACAATAAAAGATGCAAGACTAGTTAAATTTTGCTTTACTTCTTTGTTTGTTAAGACATTGTAACTCTTTTAATCAATAAAACAACATTTAAATTTTCCATGTGTTATGAAACAAGGATTCTGTTACAACACTCCCCGACGTTTCCGCCACGTTTTGTTGTTTTACATGGTTGGGGTGTGACACAAAAGATCCTCTAAAGGGGACACACCTTAAAGTCGAAGCCGTCATCTCTCTGCGTATACGGAAGTATCGACCTGAGCTCTCACGGCCCTCGCACCTACCCCTGAACAGATATCAGCTGTGGTATACTCACCTGTAAGACTGAATACTAGGGTCTGGATACGGGAGTATATACTGAGGTGGGACACATGTAGATGTTTAAGTCCTAAAACACTAATTCTGTATCCCGAACGGATTGAAAGTTTTGTGAGAATTTAAGAGGATCAGTATATCGGTAATCTATGCGAATTGTTTAATGCTTAAAATGAAATAACAGCTTAACGGTGCTAGTGTCTAGTCGGCAGCCGATATGATCCCTTAACACACTCGCAAAAATATTGTGTGTACAGTTTTCAGTTTATCTAGTTAAAAATCCAAAAAGATTTTAGTTTCTCATTTATTTTTCGACAACTGACATTGGGAATCGAAAGATCAAAGCTTAGTGCAGATCATGTCAGTGTTTGATGAGGGCGGGGTAAGCTGGAGATGCAAAACAGTGATTGGTACAGTGTTTGACAAGTTAAAAAGTGTTTGAAAGTTCAAAACGTTCAAAAGTTCATTCATTTGGACTATTTTTAGATTGAAAATATAGCATTCTTCATAATTCGGTCAACCAAGGTCATTAACTTGGACTTGGTAGACCAAGCAGTTAACCAAGGTCATTGACTTGGACTTGGTCAACTGGGTGTGACGGTGGTTAATCTGAAAAGTGTTCAAAAGTTAAATTTTTGAAAACAATTTCATGGTTTCGCTCATGTATCATTTTTAAACAAAGGTTTCGCTCATGTATCACCTTAAATAATGGTTTTGCTCATATGGTTGCTTCATATGTGGTTTCGCTTGTATAGCTACCATGAGGTTTCGCTCATATGGCTTTGGACTTAAGAGCGAATCCACACCAACTATATAAGCCAGTGGGTTCCACTCATACGTCCATTTTCAGGCGAAGCGCTGCCCAAATTTTTACAGATCTTGTTGATTTCATTGTTAACAATCATGGGCAAGGTTGATTATGCTCTAAATTGATCTGTATTTTCTTTATTTTGAACTGTCGGCAGGTGTTATTGATTGAAACTTAGATTTAGGGCATTAACTGTCAAATGGACACTTGAAAACAAACCTGTGCAGTCGGTTTGATGTCTAGATTACATCTTTGAGTGTTGATTGTTTCAAATCTGTTGTTTGTTGATGTTTATTGATTTCCGGGTATAACAGGATTAGATCTAGGGGATTTTAAAAGTCAAAATTGAAATTAAAACAAACCCCAAGTGTTAGATTTGTCATGTTAACAGATTAGTGGGTTCAATTTTGGAATTTGATCAATTTTGGATGTCTGATGATGATTTCGCTCAAACGGTCATGATTCATTGGTTTCGCTCATAAATGCATTGTGAGGTTCCGCTTATCTATACATCATGTGTTTCCGCTTATGTGTACTTCAGTGGTTCCGCTCATAAGAGCATCTTATAATTCCGCTTATTAGTACATATATGGTTCCGCTCTAATGCACATCAGTGGTTTCGCTCCTAAGGCATTTGTGATTTCGCTCATTGTGCATAGTGTGTTGTCACTTGTAACAATTTTAATGTTTGAAAATTTTTCTAAGAAATTTTGATTCAGTGTATGTGATTGTGATTTGCAGGGTTATAGTGTTGTTTTTGATCCTCTTCACAACAGTTATTGTGATTTGGACGTTCAGAAAAACCCGGAATTAGCAAAGTTTAGTGGTATATTGGAGTTTATGGGTCGTATTCCCATTCAGAAAGCACTTACTGATCAAAGACCACTATATAAATCTCACATTGAACGTTTCTGGAACAATGCAAGCTATGATGATAAAAACAAAGTAATTTCATCAATTTTTGAGGTGCATGGCAAGGAGGAAAAGATTCTAGTCACTGAAGCGCTTATCCGTGAAGTTGTTAACTTTCCAGATGAACCAGATTCTCCAATGAGATATCCAGAAAGAATGGTGAAAGGCTGTATGCTAAGAATGGGTTATCATGGAGCTTTGAATGCTGGAAATTATTTGAAGTCAAAGTTTACAAAACCATACAAGTTCATTATTCACTGTGTGTTGATGTCTTTGAGCCATACGAAAGGAAGCTATGATACGATGCGTGATTATCAAATTAATATGGTTACGGCGTTAGTGTTGAACAAAAAGTACAATTTCTCACACATTGTATTCCATTATATGGCTGAGAATATTAAAACAGGCAGCAAGAGTTGGATGTATCCGAGGTTCGTGCAGATGATGATTGATCACGCTTATCCTGAAATTGATCGAAATATAAAAAATGACTTGTTGATACAATCACACATGAGCAATGATACGTTTAAGCAGATTGTGAGATACCACCCGAATCATCCAGAACCGAAAGTTGGTGCTGCATTCTTTGGTTTTATAAAAGATGCTAACTACGCTGATCCAGATCCAGTTGATCATCAGAACTGGAGAAATGAAGCTGAAATGAAAGAGGCAGCGTATGCTGAAGAGTTGAAAATTCTTGAAGATTTCAAATGCACAAAGAATGAATGGTATGTGAAAGAAACAGGGAGAAGACGCAGAAAGGCCACTCCTATTGTTAAAAAGGATGAGGAATCTTCTTCACAACCAAAGAATAAGCAAAAGAAAGCTGCAAAAACATCTTTGATTATTGAACTTGAAGAAGATGAAAAGGTGGTCACTGTGGAAAAGGAAACAGTGGTAGCTGCAGAAGACGATCCATTTAATGTTGATGATTTGTTTGATACTGATGTCTTAGAGACAGGGCCAACAGTGGTTGCTGATGTTGATAAAGTTGTAAATGTTGAAGCTCAGAAAGGAAAAGAGAAAGTAATTGATGACATTGAGAGGGATGATGTGGATAAAGATACTACAAGCTCCTCGAGCTCTTCAGATGATGAGATTGATGAGACTGAACGTTTACGAAAAGTTCAGGAAGCTACAAAACAAGAGAAGTTGTTGAAAAAGAGAAAGAGACAGGAAAAGGACGATGATGATGCTTACGTTCCTTCACCAGAACATGTCTCCGAGTCACAATCTCCTCCAGGTGGTAGAAAGAAAGTTAGAGCTTGTAAGAAAGTGGTTTCTCCAAAGATTCGCAAAGTTACACCTAAGATCAAAATGCCAAAGATTGTGCTAAAGAAGAAACTAGCAAAAGTAACCAAGAAGCCACCTACACCTCCACATGAACCAACACCACCACAATCACCAATCCAATCACCACCCCGACAACCTACTCCACCACAACAATCTTCACCACCAAAACAACCAACACCTCCAAGACAACCATCACCACTACATCATTCACCACCACCACAACAAACCCTTCTTACCTCACAAGAAATATTTCAAACACCTCCACTCACCCAAGGTCAACTTACACCGGGTTCTGTGGGATTCCGAAACTTTCCTAATGTTCCTTCGAATTTGAATGTGAGCCTGGATGATGTTGGAGATTTTGATTTTGCCAACACATCACAAGTAAAGAATGTTGAAAAGAAGGTTGATGAAGTGATTGCTGAGAACAAGAAGCTAGCAGCTGAAAACAAGAACGTTATAGATCTTGAAAGAATTCTAGAAATGCGTGTGAAGAGATTGGAGAATGATAATAAAGAGTTGGTGAAAAAGATTGATTCTGATCAGTCAGAGATAGATATTTTGAAAGTAAGAATTGCTGAGCTAGAAGAAGAAAAGACTAGACGTTATGAACAAAATGAGTATTTCAAGTTGAAGAACAAAGAGCTTGAAGCAGCTAAAGCTTTCAGAGATCATGAGTTCTATATGTTGAATAAAGTAGTTGAAAGCATGCTCGGTACGTCTGTAGAGCAAAAGTTTGAAGAGCTGCAAGTTGAAGAGCTCAGAGCTGAACGTCAAGTTAAAATAGATGAGCAAATGAAAGACAAAGGCAAAGGAGTTGAAGGAAGTTCTGAAGTGACAGATAGATCGATTGTTCCTTCAATGGTTGTTGAAAATCCCGAGCCTATTTCTGTTGTTTCTAGTCTATTTGAGGATTATACTCCTATGGATGTGTTGATTGGAGATAGTGATGAAGATGATGAGGAAGAGGATGACGAGGAAGGTGAAAAAGATGAGAAAGTCTATTCTGCGAGCAGTCATGGTTCAGGTAAAGACGATGATGACGATGATTCTCAGGGTGGTACAGGGTTGAAAGTTACTGAAGCTTCTGCTGAACAGAATGTTGATAATTTGATGAACGATTCTGTGAGTGAAGAATCAGGGGGAGCTGATAGACAGGGGGAGTCAGGTGATGCAGAGAATGTTCAACAAGCTCAGAAGCTGATTCTGAGATTGGATACTTATCGTGAAGAAGGAGAGCATTTCCATACGTACACGTTGGAAGAAATTAAGAAAATGACTCGCATGGTGAATCCTGACTTTAAGTTCAGTTTTGAAGATGAAATGAACGCCGAGTTTGAAGAAGAGTTGAGTGCCTTTGACATAAATCATCAGTCTGAGTATGAGTATCGATATGTTGAAGAGGCTGATTTGTATGATAGAGTTGAAGTCGAAGACTGGACAGATGATGAAAGCCTTAATGAAGATACCTCACAGTTGCGAACGTTAATGGAATTCTTTACTGAGGAGAATCGTGATGAACTGCGAAGAAAAGTTGCTAAAGTTTTGAAAGATAAAAACTTTGACGGCACTCAAAAGGATATGGCAAATGAAGAACGAAAGAAATGGTTCAAAGTAAGTCACGAGAGGAAGTTCAAACGGCCTTTGAAGTACTATCACCGTGATAGAAGCGTATCTCTCGGTGACATTATCAGTTAGGGATTCTTACCTGAGATTAATGCGTACGCGATAAGAAGAGAATGTGGAGTGCAATATTTTGAAAAGTTACATGATATTATGTCACTTCCATGGTGGGATGTGGATGAATTGTCAAAGGTTAGAACTTTGGGATATCATGTCAGGAAGAACGACATTGGTATGTGGGGATTGATAAAGTTCGAGGCTTTGAGAGACTTCAAGCACTGGAAGCCACATTATCCGAAAAGAGTTACAAGAAGAGATCCAGTGACAGGAGTTGAAGAAAAGATTCTGAATGTGAAAAAGCCGAATACGATGAAGACTATACCAGTTCCTCCAATGGAGCAAGAGTTTTACAAAGGCTTCATGGGCTAGGTTTATAGTTGTATTACTACTGAAGCAGTGATTACTTACAGAGCAGGTGAAGAATTGAGAGAGATTCATGTTTATGATCCTATGTGGCTTGTGAATTGCTCTGAAAAGGATATCGAATGTCTGTTCATAAACAAAATTCACTATCAGCCAGAGGACAGAGAGCAGGCCATGCAATTTCAGCGAGTTGCAACACTTTGCTTTCAGAAAAGTATCAACTCTGAAAGTAAATGGAAGTCTTCATGGTGGTTGCTCGAGGAGAAAATGAAAAGGAAAGTTGCGCGTGAACGTCAAAAGCTTGATGAGAACAGAGGCAAATGGATGCACATTCAAGCAGAAGAAGATAAAGCAAGAAAGAAACAGAATGACATGATAAGGAATGCTCTTAGGAGGAAGCCTAAGCAGCACGAAGAAAAGTTCAGGTCGTTGTGAAGACCCGAAGACCAAGACTGAAGACTGCGGTTGTATCCAAGGGGGAGTTTGTTGGTGCACGAATGTCTAAAGCCTGTGTCTTAGTCTTAGTTGATCAATGTATAGGGTCTAGATGTGTTAATTATGTATTGTATAGGGGTTGAATATGTAAATGTTGGGTTTTAATGTTGATATTTCGCTTTTATGGACATGTGTCATATGAGCGAAACCCCAAGTAGATGGTTTCGCTCATATGGACATGGTCACAAAAGCGAAACCTCATCCCCTATATATACCCAAGTTGTTTTCTCATTTTGTACATTCATGTCTCCCATGTAGCCGAACTGCTGCTCGTGTATTTTGTGAAGATTGAATGAGAAAACTGTTTTAAAGTGAATTACTTCTGTTTCTACTCCGTTTCTGCTTTGATTCATGCCGATTTTGTATTTCCGCTGCATTTTCGGTAGTTGCTAGCTCTGATTGACTCACACGACTGTCAAATACGGTCCTACACATGGTTACTATTAAGGTTCCTCACTGTAATAAACAATTAATTGGTAACCTTGAGCGAAATAGGTAAATTTAAATAAGGAATTTCAAGCATAAAATTAAAATACATTTGATATAAATTTGTTTGTGAAGACAAATTTATATATCTAATCACATATGGTGGTGATGAAACCGAGAATAATGATTGCATAGAGAATAACGATTGATTAGAAAATTTACCTGGTGTGAGTTAACTTGCAGGGAGGGGTGGGTGATTATGAGGGTTTGGTGTGGCTACAAAGAGGAGCAGTTCAATTATAGGAGTTTAAAGAGTGTTTAATTACGATTTTTAATTCTAATTTAGAAAACCAAAGTAAATCTAATTAAAATTTGTTTTCCATTGGTAACATCATAATCGAATTCATATTAAATTTAAAAGGCTTATAGATCAAACTAACTTGTATTTTAAAAGCTCAAATTACGTTGAAAATTGTCAAGTGGCGTTCTATTGGATCCTTTTAAAAAGCTTATAGATAAAATTAACTTTTATTTTAAAAGCTTAATTATGTTAGGAATTGCCAAGTGGCATTTTATGGAATCCTCGTCGAAGCCTCTTTTGCCTCGCCCTCTCTTATATATACTCTTAAATTGGACAAATTAATTCAATATTATATTTATTCTTTTTAATTGTAAAAATTATTATTATTTTGATAGTTTTATTTATTATATTAGTGAATACTATACTTTTAATCATTATAAATTTATTACTTTTGTTTTTTTTCAATTAAAACAACTTTATTTTCTTTAAAGAAATATTAAAATTTTAAATTACTAAATATAAAATAGCTAAACAAACCTTATGACATATGCAACCTAATTATTACTATCATGTATTATAATATTTATTCAAATATGATATATAGATATATATTATTAGTGAATTGAATAAGAAAATGCCATGTGGCATTAATAGAACTTTTGAATGAGAAAATGCCATATATGGCATTAATAGGACTATTTTATTAGAATTAGATTATATAATTTTGTACTATGTATAGAAAGTTATAAAACTGAAGTATTTTTGTTATGTACAACAATAGAAAAAGAAAAGACGATTAAAATACACAAATTTTTAAATAATTCTTTATACACAACATTTGTTTTTTTTATTTATACCGTCTTTATCAACTTTGAACTGCGTAACCCATCCCTATCATTCAATAGACATAACTCCATAAATATGTATAATTTTTGCTAAAAATCTTACAAAACAATTATTTTGTCTCTAAGCGATCACTATTACTATCAAAAATCAAATTATTCATATCAAATTCAAAATTATGTAGTATTATGGACCATTAATAAATCACAATATGAGAAAACAATCTCCCCCAACATTCTAAAGGGCTTTAAGCAACAATATAATTAATCATCTAAAAAAAATGTTACAATATAGATTAGAAATAAGGATAAAATTACCAAATGGAATGAAAAAGTAGGAAATCAAAATGGCTACCAAAATCTTTAACACACACATATAATCGCAATAACATGACTTTTTTTAGTTGAATATGGGTTTTTTGTAAAAACCGGAATCGGTGAAGAAACTAATGGGAAAACAAATTTATACCGATACCAAACACGAATCATTAAAAGAAATCATACATAGATGAGATTAGAGATAGAAAAAACTTAACTTATTGATTGAGACGACAGTAGAAGAGATATAGGGTTTCATATGGGTAAGCAACTTAAAAGGATCTGAACGAATGATACTGGGTCTCTGTGTAAACATTGGTGGTTTTTTTATAAAACAAATACAGGATTAAGAATGGATTGGCATGTGTAAATTTTGTTTAAATAGTGAAAGGAGAAGAATCAACTTGTCAATATGATAGGGTAGGCTTATGTATAAATGACACCTAAGAGAAAATAGGTTTATTATATTAGAATAGATAGATTATAAAGGGTGAAGATGTTCTTCTCAAATTTACAAATGAACAATAACATTTTCTCTCTCCTCTACTCACAACCACCTACAACCATTTTTAATATAATAAAAAGCCCCCTCACATAATTTAGAGAGTTGAATGTGAATGCTCTTACGGTTTGTTCATAGCTTTTTAATAACGGATTATGGTTGCTCATATTCAGCCAGTCGTACTTTTTAACCAAAATAATCGGACGAAACCATATCTATAATACTATATAAAGCATCTTCCATGGATATAATGGTAATTTCAAGCACTTTTTTTAAGATGGCATGTGAAAAGTCAGTTAAAACCCCTAATTTTTTTTCCATTTTCTACCATTATTTCCCCTCACCCTAACACACCGGCCTGCCTCTTTTCTCAATAAAATCCCTATCACATGCCTTCACTCTTCAATTGCAGATGAAGTGTCTTGACTTTCGGCGGTTTCTATCGCCCCCTCTACTCTATAAGAAATAGGTGTTTACTAGATCAATTTCTAGGGTTCCCTTTTAAATTCACAATTATGTGTAAGGATTTGGAGATCCCTGATTTTTTTATTGATTTGTTGTAGGTAAATAAGGCAAATATCAATCATCAGATTATCCATTGATTCTGCTCTAATCTCTTCAAGGAAGATGATCATGATAGCACCGACCACTCTTCAACTTAACCTATAGGTATTTATCTCAATCTTCTTCTACATTTCTATTCAATTTATTTTCTTTTAGTATCCATAATTCAACTGATTTTTTTTTTTCAATTTTTTGGGTCGTGTTCTTTTGTTTGGGAGAACGGGGTTAGAGGATCATGTCCACTGAAGTTTGATCTTTCTTATATGTTTTTATGCAAGAAATTAGGACTTCAATGAGTTCTTTGACTTCAATCACGAAGCCACTAAAGTTTAAGCATCCGCATTATGGAACCTTGAAATTATATTATAAGACGATAGAGTTAAAGGTATCTCTTTTGTTTTGTTACTATATCTTCTCATGTATATGTGTATTTTTGTCAATCTAATTGATTAAGTTTAATTTTAGGTGCAGAAATTGCTTGTCCATATACTATCGTGTGACAACTGTGCTTTGTAAACGATGTGCGATGTAAAAAAATATCAACTATCAATAAAACGATGTGTTTTGGTGTTATTATGTGTGTATTTGTGTTTGATGATTTTACGATTTGATTCGAGTTTGATTTCAAGTTTGAAATTGCTTTCTGGAAAGTTATACGCAAACTGATGAATAAACGTAATCAGTTGAACGCGGAAAACACTCCGGAACAGTGATATAGGCTTAACATACCTTAAATAACCTTTACTAACTTAGAAAGAAGTTTTGGAGGGTTTGGTGTGTCGAAAACAAGTTTATTCGATCGTAGGGACTATTTGTGTCAACTGCGAAACTGTGCCGATTTGTACAGTAACAAACATTCTGGGACTTGATCATAAGCTAAACATACCCTAAATATCCTTTACATAGCTTAGAAATAGGCTTTGAGGGGTTCGGTATGCGAAAATAAACTTTTTGATCAAACAGGGACTAAAAGCGTCAAAAAGTGTATAAATTTGCATTTACGCGTATATTTTACGATCTGAACACATCCAGACATCCAAAAATTTTGTAATCATTAAAATATTTTATTTTAGTGATTCGAATGCAAAAATACCATTTGTGTCTCAATTTGAGTCATTTACGCGTTCGCTATGATTCCGTCGTAATTAACCGAAAAGCGTAAACGTACGACCAAACGAACCAACATCTGAGATGTTTTCAAGCATATTTTAAGTTCCCTATGTTATAACTTCATTATAGAGCTTGAAAATGGGCTTGACGAGAGTTTGAAGTGCCAAAACGCGACGAAACAAGCTCAGGGACTAAAACTGCCAGACTGTGAAAGTACCTGGTCTGCAAGTCTCATACGGACCGTATGGACCATTGCTTACAGTCCATATGCCCTTGCCAGCACCACAGAAATCAGAAGCTTCTATTCCAGCTTTTGCAACCAGTTTTAATCCTTGTTTTTGCACTCTATGGACCGGTATTTGAATTCCCCTAGTATTCTAAACCATGTGCACAAATGTAGGGTCAAGATTAAACCTTCTAAACACTTGGAATGATCTCATTTATCCTAACTTCCTATAAATACCCACTTGATTTTCATTTTATTCCACACATTTGCTCTAAATCTGCTCTAAGTTGAAGGCTTAGCTTCATACCTAAGTGTTTTAGATCAAATCATCATTGCTTGAACCTTTTGTAAGTTTCTTTCATGCTTGTTATTACTTTTTTAATCATGAAAGTCAAACCGTGTTTGACTTTCGGCTTTGACCACGATTTGGTCAACACAAAGTTCGTTTGAACTTTGCAACGTGAGCGTAATCACGATGGTTATAGTCCCATGTGACTATACCTACTGATTACCACATCGATTAGTCGAAGTGACGAGTCAACGTTTTGGTCAAAGTACGTGTTTATGCGTATTGTGCAACGAAACTACTTTTGGGTATCAAAAAACTTTGTTTTGATATCAAACATGTTTTCTAAATTAATTAAACATGTTTTAACATGTTTAACTCATCACTTCTAGTCTAGTGCTTGTATAGGGTCGTAAAGTCAAGCGGTCTAAACCACCGCTTAGACTTTCGAACTCGACCCGTTTGGTCGGTCGTTAGGATCCGACCAAGCATGTTTAGTGACCATAGTTGTATAGGGAATAACCTTCCGAGGTTATACCTTATGGTCACTTAGTTTAATTAGTTGTATGATAGTTAGTTTACATGCCTTAGGAAAATGACCAAAATGCCCTTTTCATGCATAATTGGTATTTAAGCATATGTAACTTATTTTTTTGTCACTTAAACTGATTATGCAACATATTTAAACATGTTAGGCCATATAATACTTGTCATAGGACTAGTTAGGCATCTCGAACACGCTTTTGCACGAACGATGCATTAACGTAGCATAAGCTACCTTAATGGGTCGTAATGGGTCGAAAGTACTTAGGATAGGTTCCGATTTAGAACGTAGGCTTTGTTAAACCATATCACATGAGTTCCAATACTCCTTTGGTTTACAAGACCTCATTCTATCCGATCTTCTGATTTAGGTGTCGATTTATTAACTAGCGATCCAATTACTAGGTGCTATTTGATTTCCTTGGTTTGCCCGAGCTTTGCTAGTTCATTTAGTCAAGGATACTTTGCAATTCGATGTGAGTACATAATTCCCCTATTTTACTATTTTCAATTGTTTTGGGGTGATTCATATGTGTTAAACGATTTCGATGCTTTTAAACGACGATTTTAAAAACGAATACTATGGTGTATATTAAACAAAACGATTTCGATAATGTGAACTAACTTGTTGGACGTGTTTACATAACGAATGACATTCATTAATTTTGGCCGAACCGACCAGTATTAGGTTATGGTACCATAGGATCAGACAAATCCCGTTATCATACTGCACCCATGGTTATGTATTGGGGTTATGTGGGTAACGACTAAACCTGTTAATTGTTAACTTACCCTTTGGTGGTTTGTTAATATGAGTTGAACGATGGACGAGTTACGAAGGTTTGAATGTTATAAGCAAGACGACCAAAAGTAGTTTTCAAAATTAAAATGAGAACGATTTGAACGATTAAACGATTTTAAACCATTGAAATGAATGTACGATTGAAACGATTTAAACAAGTTAAACGAATTAAACAAACAATTGGTTTTTGGTTAGTGTTTAGATAACAGGACGGGTTTAATGTGATAAAAGCATGGTAGATACGCTGCTGGTACTTCTTATATATGAGTGCTTTTATCATATTACATTCCTTAGCATTATTTAGTTCACTTGGATGAACGATTTTCAAACGATACACATAACGATGTTTACTAAACAATATAAACCATACGAGTTTTATTACGAGAAACGATTTACGATTGGGTTTACATGAACAAATGTTTTGGGTTAAGATTCATGGCTTCGAGATTTTATAAACTATAACTAATCTATTTTACAATACAAATGTTTTACAAAACAAGGTTTTCTAATATCGATTAACGAAGTAGTACGAGTTATTTTAACATGTAAACGAGCCATGAATCTGACACTCACAAAAAACCTATGTGCTCGCCGACATTTCTTTGCTGACTTTATTTTTACATATGTTTCAGGTGGTGTCGAATGATGTTGATTGAGAATAGGATGCATGCTCACTTAGGACTGGACGAGGCCTTTGTGATTTAATAACAATGATAGACTATGTTTGACTTGTTTGTTTAACATTAAGACAATGTATATGGTTAATCTATAAATAAAAATGAAACTTTTGAATTCATGGTTGTGAAACAATAATTTTGTTGCTCCACTCCCCGACGTTTTCGCCGCGGTTTCGTTGGTTTAACGCGGTCGGGGTGTGACATATCGGTTTTGGCGCTGACAATGTCTTAAGAAGGTGATCAGGTAAGGGTGGCATGTGCTTGTATTTTAATATCTCTTCGAAAATTTTCTAGCATGTGGTAAAATGCATTGCTAATTGGTTTAACGTGTGTTATGTAATTTCATATGTTTAAGGAATATTATAATCTGTTGGTATAGGGTGAATGTATTCGTTATTGTTTAATCATCATAGTTTGTTTTGCTACCGAGTATAATGAGGCCATTTTGTTAGGTGTGGGGGGATATTCCACGGTCCTTCCAACCGCTGGAGTGTGACACTCCGCAGGTTAGCTTAGTCCCATAGCCACCTGGGGGTTAATACCCTATACCGAGTCGATCCGTTTCCCCATGGAAGAGGTGGGAGGCTAGTGACCTTCCCTGGAGTCGAACCCGGGTCTCTGGGGAGAGAAAGGGTGGGACTGGCCAACTGGGACACCCCAGTTTGTTAGTTTGTTATATGATGTGTTATTGTTGAAAACAAATTTTCACCATGAGTGTATATATGATGAGTAAAGGTGGTCTGGGTAACGAAAACGTGAAAACCATCATATATACCCTCCACGGGTCAACTTTGAATACTTCCAGTAGAGACCCGAGGCATATTTAAATCCTACTAAAAATATGTTACTTTAAAATCTCAACAGTATAGTTGATATTTTACGGAACTTATATTCCATTTTTAAGAAAAAATGTGAATTAGTTGCGTGTGAAAGATACGAATTCGGTCTTAAACTGTTTGCCAGCCAAGCACTTATATGATCTAATCTGGTGTATGAATGTGAACTAGTACAACCTTTGGTTAGAGAAAAGGGAATGTAGTTAGAACATTCTTGCATTTAGCCACCTGAAACACACTTTAAGTTTGATTCTTGCATTTCTCCATGTGTTGTTTTATCAGGTTGATAAAATAAAACCGGGTGCACTGCCGCCATTTGTTGAGGGGCCTGATATTCTTGTGTCAACAAAGCCGATGATGACGAAGAGGTATCCTCTGTGTGTATGGATTTTGCGTTTTTGAAATGTTTATGTTATTATCATGAGTTTTTTTAATGTTTGTAAAAAGTTGACACTCTAGTTATGATTATACAACTAACTATCAGAACTTTTAAAACAATTAAACATCTAATTGTCCTATTATAACAACTTAAAAAACATAAGCACATCCAAACACTATCTTTTATGGTTTGTTTTATCACAATTTATTATTTAATTGTTTTTATTTAACATCACATAATCAATATAAAACACACATCTAGACGCCCTCTAATATGCATGTCTTAAAGAACAAGTTTGGCAACTAAGATGTTTAATAGTTTACACTCTCATGGACGGTTAATGCAATTTCCAGGTACCAGCTGTAGGGAACAATATAGTAGGAGTTACTATGCTCCCGGAGTTGCCTCATTTATCTCATCTTGGTTTAAGGAGCCCGATAACACATCCATATTTCAAATTTTGTATTAGAGGGGACGGGCTGGTCCCGTGATAGTATAACCGAAACCAGAATAACGCGTGGAACTTGATAAAATCCCACCGCCGGTCGTTTCTTCAACGCGTGATAGTATAACGGAAACCGATTTCCGTGATGTATTCAACGCGTTATGGTTTATTTTTGTGAGGGTATTTGTTGGTTGGGGGGAAATTGTTGGGTGTGGTGGTGAGTGATGACCACCCCCACTAAAAATGGTTGTGAGTGATGGAAAAATGGTCAATGACATGGCGAAACTTGATTGGTGCTTGTGAGTGATAAATTCTATCACTAGTGAACCACCCCTAGTCCCCTTACAGAGATGGACAAATTTCTTGAAAAGTTTGCCACTACCAGAACTCCAGTGACGATGGTGGCTCTGTGATGGTGAATCCTGGCGGCATCATCTGCAAAATCGTAAAATCGGGCTAAAGCCGGTCTAACAACAACAGCAAAATCGGCGGCTACACGGGTGTCAAGGAGGCAGCTGATCTGGTGGTAATAGGTGGTTGATTTGTTGGTGATGTGAGAGTGTAAAAGGCTGCGTTTAGTGACTAAACGACATCGAAGAACATTGGTATTGAGCTGCTAAAATAGTGCAGCGAACAGGACAGCAACGTCGTGCATTCAGGCGCGCTTTTGGGATCAAAACATTTAGCGTCTGGGTTCACAACCGGTTTTCGGGTTCAGGTTTGTGTCAGATTTTCAGGTTCGCGCCGCGTTGGGCCAGTATGGTACATTTGTTTTAAAAGTTGGTTGAAGAGCAGTCTCAAATGGGTTTGGCTTAATAAGGTAACTGTTGGTATAGGGAATGTAAAGTTTTTAACCCATTTTTTATATTTTATATTAGTACTTGCTAAAACTAAAATTATTTTTTTTTATTTTATATGCGTGCATGGTTGTTGTCTACTAAAGAAGTTTGCGTACAGATGAGGAGTATGTTAATTCCACTGGAAAGCCCAATCTTTGTTTACAGGTTATTTTTGTAAGTAAAATTGATGCTAGGGGTGCTTACAGTCTTGCTCGACCAGATCTAACAAAAAAAAAGTTGAGACGAATCGCAAACTATGGTTTTTTGAAACAACCAACCAAACTGGTCGGGTTGGGTGGGCCAGCCGGTTTTAGCAGTTTGATGATTCAGTTTTAATGGTTTGACTTCATTAATTTTTACTTTTTCTTAAACGGTTAGGCTGTATTAAAAATTTTAAATGATAAGAATGGTTAATTAGTATAATGAATATATGCACTAATGAATATTCTAAAAATGAAAAAAACAAATAAATAGAAAAGGTTCAAAGGCCAATTCAGTTTACGTGATGGTTCCAAGTTTCAACCCGTCAGCCGGAATGTTAATGTGTCAAAACGCAAGACCAAACCGTGTAAAACTCAAACATGCCGAACCGGTCAGCTTGCTTTGGGTCGACCAGATTGTCTTGTCGATTTTAACGTTTTATGAACACCGATAAGTTTCATGCATTCACCATCAATGATAAAGTGACCTGAAACCGCGCAAACACAACCCATTCCGGTCAAAACTAGCTATAAACATTGTTCATGATTTGCAGAGGCGCAAGTAAGTTGCACAAGAACTTAGAAAAGCACAAGAAGAGATCCCATTAGGCAGCAGAAGAATCGAAACAACAGGTCTTGAAGGAGCTCGGCAATGCAAAGCGGCGTATAGAGGAACTGAAACTGATTGTTGACAACGCAGAAACAGAAGAGAGCCAAGCAAAACAAGAAGCTCAACTTACAAATCTAAGAGTGGAAGAAGATAATGTAACATCCCAAAGTCGTTATATGTATATATGTTAAAATAAATATTTATAAATGTAATTGTTGTTAGAATGGTAACTAGGATTATGAACCTAGTTAGAGTGTAAGTAGGATTTTAACCTATAGAATAGATTTTGGCCATAAAAATATAAACATCCAAACATGAGGAGCTAAAATGGAATGAATGGAAAGATAAATTATAAAAACAAAATTTAAAACCCAAAAACACATTTAGGTGTGTGTGGGTGTCGACCAGATAAGAAGAAAAGAAGGGGGAACCTTCTCAAACCCTAAACCAACAAATTGAAAGGCTAATTGGGGCTATAATTCGTGCATGAATCAAGATAATCAATCATCCATACTTGTCTAACAAACGGTAAGTTGAATTTCATGATTTGGTGATTGAATTTCGCGAAAGGTGATCCGCTAAGAAAAAAACCCTATGCTCTCTCTCCTATAGGCGATTCTTCTTGTTCTTCATGAATCCTAAGTTTTTCTTCGTGATCTTGTGTATAACAGTCTGTGATTAGAGGTTTGATCCTTCAAATCTCTATAACGAACTAGTTAGCATTAGGGATCGATCTAGAACTGGTAGTCATTGATTGCGGTTAACTGAGATTAATTTAGCTAGATTGATGCTCAGGTTTAATCGATCAAGGGTTCAGGTTTCGAACTAGGGTTTATAGGATTAGGGTTTTTCTGTTTTTGTTTTGGATTGTGGCGGCTCTAGGGTTTGGTGTAGTGTGCATGCTTGTGTTCTGCTTCTAGTTTCACGTGAGAGTTGTGTTACTTCGTTATGGATGATCGTTCAAAGCTTGGAGATAATGCCAAAGATGATCGGGGTAAGCCTCCTTTGCCGTTAAAGGGTTTGGTTAGTCGGGTTGTCAAGATTGATGGGAACCCGATGCTTCCTAGGAGAGGGGTAGTGCAAACGGAACCAAAACGAATTAATGTTATTGATGAACTTCAAAAGATCACGGTTCCGGTTCAGTTGCCGCCGGAATTTTATGATCTGGAGAATAAGTCGGCTGGAAGTAAAGGGGATCAGGGTTTGTCTGCGGGCCAAGGTAGCTCATCTAAGCCTATATCTTATGCGGAATCGGTTGCAAACAGTAACAATAAGGTAAATTTCCGTTCTTTTGCAAACTCGGATGTGCATGAAGGATGTGATGTTGTCCTCCCTAGGGGGTCGGTTCGGGTGGTTCGAGATAAGCTAGCAAATACATTATATGGGTATTTTTTAGGGGATCGAGTGGCGTTTCCAGTTGTAGATTACTATGTTAAGAACAATTGGAAGAAATACGGATTGGAAAAAACAATGATGAATGCGAATGGCTTTTTCTTCTTCAAGTTCAAAGACGAATCGGGTATGTTGAATGTGGTTAAGGATGGCCCGTGGATAATAAGATCGCAGCCGTTGTTTCTTAATAATTGGACCCCAACGACAAAGCTGGAAAAGAAAGAGGTTAAAACGGTTCAGATTTGGGTTAAAATTCATGAAGTTCCTTTAGCCGCTTACACGGAAGATGGTCTCAGTTTAATTGCCACGACAATTGGGGAACCGAAGATGCTAGATTCGTTCACTACGTCGATGTGCATGGATGCATGGGGGAGAAGTAGTTATGCAAGAGCATTGATAGAAGTCTCGGCTGAAAAGGAGTTACGAGAAGAGATTACAATGGCAATTCCAGAGCCTGAGGGGGATGGTTTTATAAAAGAAACAATGTATGTGGAGTACGAATGGAGCCCGCATAGGTGTGCTACTTGTTGTGTGTTTGGTCATTCCTTGGAGACATGTCCAAAACAGCCCGTGATACTCAGGAAACCTGTTCAGGAGGTTCTTAACCGAAATACCCAGAAGCAGCCAACTAATAGATCTCCTACTATGGATCAAGACAGATATATAGGAGTGTATGGAAAGAAGGCAGCAAAGCGAGTTGGTGTTCCTGTGAACAAACAAAAGCCTAAATTTGAGTACCGGTCGGTGGGTCCAAAACCGAGGAGTGATAATAATCGAGCTTCATCGTCTAAAGCGGTAAAGTCCTCTAACCCTTTTGATATTCTAAATGATGTGGATGCCGATACGGGAGAAACAAAAACGGGGTCTAGGTTGGACGATGAGGATGATGATGAGGTAGAGGAGGTATACAATGAAATGGATGAGTTCATGACACGCGGATCTAAAAAGACTAACACATGGGCAAGCACTCCTGATCAAGAGGTTCACAATGATTAGTCTAGCGGCATGGAATATAAGGGGGTTGAACCGTCCCCTGAAACAAAAGGAGGTTCGGCAGGTGGTAAAGGATAACAACTTAAATTTTTGTGCTATTCTTGAGTCTCACGTTGATGTAGCTAATCTGGGGAAAGTTTGTAAGTCTGTTTTTCGAAACTGGGACTGGTCGTCTAATGGGGGCCAATGTACGAAGGGGACGATAATTATAATAGGATGGAATCCGGATGTTTTTGATGTTATGGTGGTCAATCAGACGAATCAGGTTATGCATGTCCAAATATTTTTTAAGACTGCTAAGAAAATGTTCTTTTGTTCCATTGTTTATGCGGCTAACTACTATGTATCTAGAAGAGAGTTGTGGTATCAATTATCCATGCACAAGGTGCTAGTAGGCAGTAATCCTTGGGTCATCATGGGAGATTTCAACTCTGCGTTAAACCTGGAGGATAATTCATTTGGAACGTCGGGTATTTCTATCAGTATGCGAGAATTTCAGGCTTGTATTGACCATATTAAGGTATTTGACATAAACAGGACAGGTTTCCATTTTACGTGGAATCAAAAACCGAAGGAAGGAATTGGGTTATTGAAGAAAATTGATAGGGTGTTAGGAAATACGGCCTTTGTGGAGGAATACCCGAATTCGGTGGCTGTTTTTAATTCGTATAGGCTGTCCGACCATTGCCCGTGCATCCTAAAAATCCCGAAGCTCGGTGTCGATAAGCGAAGATCTTTTAAGTTTGCGAATTTCTTGGTTTTTAAACCTGAATTTCTAAAGATAGTTAAACATACTTGGGAGTCAAATGTGGATGGAGTTCATCAATTCCGTGTTGTAAAGAAGCTTAGTATGTTAAAATCTCCATTACGAGCGCTTTTATTTCAACAAGGGAATCTCCATAAAAAGGTTGCTGATCTTCGGGCGAAGCTTGATTCATTTCAACGGGATATAGATGAAGACCCGTTAAACTTGGATATTCGAAATGAAAAATCTAAGGTTACAAATGCTTATCAGGAAGCTTGTCTGGATGAAGAGAGGTTTCTCAAACAGAAGTCTAAAGTGGACTGGTTGTGTGTGGGGGATATGAATACGGCATTCTTTCATTCCTCGCTAAAAAACAGGAATCATAGGAGTCGGATTGATGTTATCAAGGATGTGAATGGGGTTGTTTATGAAGGAGATACAATTCAATTGGCACTTGTTCAACATTATGAAAATTTTTTGGGTTGTCATGATGAGGTCTCGCTCTCCCCTACTCCAGATCTGTTTCCTAATAAATTGCAGCCGGAAATTGCTAACCAAATGATCCATCAAGTTACGAAAGAGGAGGTGAAGAAGGCTATGTTTTCGATTGGTATAGATAAGGCTCCGGGCCCGGATGGGTTCTCATCAGCCTTCTTTAAAAACGCTTGGCCGATTATTGGGCATGACGTATCGATGGCGATCTTGGATTTTTTCTCTACGGGTAAAATGCTTCGTCAGCTCAATCACACTCTTATTGTTCTCATCCCAAAGACGGCTACGCCAGCTAGTGTTACGGATTATCGGCCGATTGCTTGTTGTAACGTGCTTTATAAATGCATTAGTAAGATTATTGCTTATCGCATTAAAATGGCGCTAGATGGGATCGTTAGTGTGAATCAATCCGCTTTTGTTCCAGGCAGGAAAATTTCGGATAATATTCTCCTAACCCAAGAGTTAATGCACAACTATCATAGGAACTCGGGGCCCCCTAGATGTGCTTTCAAAGTGGATATCCAGAAAGCGTATGACACGGTAGACTGGAAATTCTTAAAGGATATTCTGCTAGGGTTTGGTTTCAATGCTCGGATGGTGGATTGGATTATGATTTTTGTGTGTACGCCGTCGTTCTCAGTATGTATTAATGGCAATGTGCATGGTTACTTTAGAGGTAAGCGTGGGTTAAGGCAAGGAGATCCGTTATCCCCTTACCTCTTCACGCTGGTTATGGAAGTTCTGACGGCTATTTTGAAACGCGAGACATCTCTTGATTCTTCATTCAGATTTCATAACAGATGTGAACGTCAGCGAATTATTAATCTGTGTTTTGCAGATGACTTGTTCATTTTTGCTAGAGGGGATTTGGATTCAGCCAAGTGCATTATGCTTTCGCTATCTAAGTTTACTAAAATGTCAGGTTTGATTCCTAGTATTCAGAAGAGTATGGTTTTCTTTTGCAATGTAGCTAGTAATGTAAAGAATGCGATTCTGAATGTGCTGCCGTTTGTGGAGGGTTCGTTACCGGTTAAATATTTGTGTGTCCCCTTAATCTCGACGAGACTTCGGTACAAGGATTGTAGTATCCTTGTGGAGAGATTAGAGAAGCGTATTATGAATTGGCGGAATAAAATGCTTTCATTCGCAGGGAGATTACAGTTAGTTCTGTCAGTTCTTTCCTCGATGCATATTTATTGGGCTTCCGTTTTTAATTTGCCAACTCGGGTGATTCACGATTTGGAGGCGAGAATGAGGAATTTTTTATGGACTCCGGATGTTTCGTTCCAAAGAGGGAAGGCTAAGGTTTCATGGAAATCTGCTTGTCTTCCTAAATTTGAAGGTGGGCTGGGTATTAGACGGATTGGAGATGTTAACAAGGCTCTTATGGCAACTCATATTTGGAGCATTCTCACTAAACGTAAGTCGCTTTGGGTTGACTGGGTGTATGATTACAGGTTGAAAGGCAAGAGTTTTTGGGTATGTAAAATGCCTGCTAATTGTAGCTGGAGTTGGCGAAAGCTACTCCAGCTAAGACCTTTGATGCGGGATCATTTCAGGGTTCAAATCGGGGATGGGAGAATGACTTCAGCCTGGTATGATTCGTGGTCCGATGTGGGGCCGCTGGGCAATTTCATTTCTCCTAGGAGAATAACAAATGCAGGTTTTCGTTTGGAGGACTCAGTTGCGGACGTTTATGATAATGGGGAGTGGCTATGGCCAGCTGCGTGGCGGGATATCTTTCCGGTCCTTATACAACTTGATCCGATCCAGTTAAGTCCTAATAAAAGAGATACAATCAAATAGAAGGATGGGAATATGATGTTGGAGGTATCTGCTTCGAATATGTGGCAAACGGTTCGACATAATGAAGCGGAAGTGGATTGGAGTAGGTTAGTTTGGTGTGCTAAATGTATTCCTAGGCATGCGTTTCTCATGTGGCTGATTATGAGGAAGAAATTGCTAACCCAACACATTATTCTACAGTGGGATTTATCTCGCAGGAAGAATATGAATATGATGTGTTGCTTGCTTTGTTATGAAAATCGTGATTCTCACAATCACTTATTTTTTGAGTGCAAGTAATCATCGAAAATATGGAGTACGGTTAGACAAAAAGTGGGTATGGAAGATGTTGATCCAAAGTGGGATGGCTTTTGATGCGTGTTAACTCCAAAGCGGCCGGTATGTATGTCAGCAGGATTTTAGTAGCGGCTACTGCTTATTTTATTTGGCAAGAAAGAAATTCTAGATTATTCAAGAATCAGTTAAGACCTCCGGAGCAATTGTGTCAAGTAATATTGGATACGGTTCGGTATAAACTCATGGGAGTTCGGTTGAAGAGAACTGATAGAGTGGCAAGGCTGTTGCAGGATTGGGATATTCGTGATGATGGATTCGAAGGTGGCTGATTAGAGACTCGAAGTAGAGATTCTAGTTCCTTAGACTAGTGGTTGTTTTTTGGTTTCTTGTATTGTATTTGTTTTTGCTGGTACACTTTCATGAGGCATGTCTCATGATTGAACTAGTGTAGGCTCTCTACACTACTTGTTTTATTTGGTTGTGAATATATTAAATCACCGAGGTAACCCTTTACCCAAAAAAAAAACCAATCCAAGAGTTCATGTGAAATTAGTATGATTATGAGTTAGAATCACCTTATAGAACAAGAATTATGCTTGAAGTTGGTTATCTTGATGATTAAAAATGAAAAGCCCACTTGTAAGTAGTAGCATGATAAATTATGATGATCATGAAGGTGCCAAAAATAGGTGTAATGTTAATGTATAAACTTGTATATGAAAGAGTATTAGTAGATAATTGATGTAGGATGATCATTATATGAATTTGATTGATTATGATAATCCATTTTATGAAATAGGAAGAATGTGCATACACTACTTGTACATTATGCTTAGTAAGTAGTACGCACACCAGGTGTTTGATGAAATGTCGAGGTGATGTTAGATTGTGAGATTTTTAGAAAAAAAATGGCGAAACTAAATCTGTCCAGAAAGTTGCAGCTGACTTTAATCGGCTGTAACCGGGTTAAATCTTGTCAAAAACTAACGTTTATTGAGTTTGTGATGAACTTCCAGGAATAACCTTTCAAATCCAACTGAAATTGCATTTTTTTGACAAAAATTGAACGTTTTATGAATTTTTCCGTATCGAAGGTTCAGGCTGTGTTTTCTGGCAGAATTTGCGGCCCATTACGAATGTCATAACTCAATTTAGGAATTGAGTTATGATCCCAAACTTTACTGTAGGTAGTTTCAGGAGGTTATAAAAATCTCCAACTGGAATTATGTCAATCAGGTGATCGAGAATTTTTAGATGAATTTTTCCATGGGCTGCAGTTAGAAAGTGACGAATCTGATTGCTGCTTAGTAAATGATTTTTTATAAATTTTTGGTAGAGAGTTAGACTCTAAACTTTTAACACAATTATAACCCCTCCGAATTTCACGTCACATAAAAATATCATAATTTTTGCAAGCTCGTAAGTACCGTAAACGTACGTCCCAAAACAGCTTATTTTCAGTGAATTGAGCTAGGCATGTTAGTAATGAATTGACTAATGAAAGTCAAATGTGGAATATGAATTTGATATGATTGTTAATATATACAATCTTATATGCTAACAAGAATGTGGATGTAATGATATGAAAGTATAGGGATCATGTCAATATGGATGGAAGCACGAAAGGCTAACACGTCAGGAGGACACAAGGAAGCGAACGCAAATACGGACGCGTAAGGTAAGTTAATTCCGGACTTACCCTTTAGTTTTATAATATATTGTTGTATGGTAATTATTGTGTGTTATGTAAGAATGTATAAATCAATGGTAGTACTAAGGTATGTTGTTGTGTAAATGAGTCGAAAGTGGTAAAGAAAGGATTTCCATCAAGTATGGGTAAGAAAGCAAATTACTAGTTGATATCGTGCTTAAAGATGAAATAAGTAGTTATACATGTGGGTATGAGTTGATTGATAAAAGTAATTGTTGTCACACCCCAATCGATGGCGGAAACATCGGGGTGAGGCACTGAGCGAAACAGATTGTCCAGGAGAATCCATAACACCTATTAAATTACCATATATTTAGCATTCACGTCCCATACCATGAACATATAAAGTAAAACACTTATTACAGACATAGTTCTCAAAGACAATAACTGTTCCGACAACTCAAATATTCTTTACTTTGTTTCTAGACTCCCCTAGCTTGATTCCACAAAGTTCAGCGAAACACAACATCCTAAGCACCTGTCACATACGTTAAAATAGGGTCAATACACATAGTGTAAAGGTGAGCATACAAGAATAATAGAATAATAGTAACGAAAGCGATTTACGCATAACCAGCTTGTAACACGTAGAAATGTGAAGCTAGTAGGCTATCGACAATGAAATATGCACAGACGTGACTACGAGTTGTAGAATGCGCAACACATATAACCACTGTGACACGTGAAGAAATACTCTTAACAACCCCTATCCACGACAGGTGTTGAGTCCAAACTATAGTACTATCGTTGCTAAGGTGTCAGGTAACAATCACTATGTAAACATAACATGTGACAACCCATAATTTCAAGAGTCTTTCTTTGTACTGTTTCTTTTCTTTGTGTTGTGTTTTGATGTCACTAGTGAGTACGCTATCTGAATGATGAATGTGTTTGATTATAAATGAACGGTTGCGAGTTTATGTGTTATGCGAATTGTGTATGTTTGTATAAATCTCGTTGCATGAAATGCTTGTGTCGCACACCTTTGCTCCATTCACTCTCGGCCCACATGAAACCCCAAGCATGGGGCCGGCCCTCCACAACAACGCATACACCCCTAGAGTTGGCGTATGGTGTCACACCCCCAAAATCCACCCGCGGAGTACCACCGCTTGGGAGCGTGACTGACCAGGACCAAGCCATCAATCATATCAAACATAGCATTTAATAATAAAAGTAATCAATGTAAATCATCATGACATGATTGATGTTTCAAAACCAAACATCGTTTAAATAGCGGAAGCATAGTATGTAATCTCAAAATAGTTATAAGTTCAGATAAAGTTCACGATCCGTATCCCACAACGACCTGCTCCTCCTTGTGCAAGCTCCAAAATGTACCTAAGGTCCTGCAAGGCATGCAGCAAATAATCAACAAACTAGTTGAGCGAGTTCACAGAAAGTAAGTTCATAATCTAGTGCATAAGTTTAGCTAGTGGGGGCTTCCCATACTAGGGTGTACTAAAGGTGGGGGCTTCCCAAACCTTGTGTTCATATTACTGGTGGGGGCTTCCCATGTTTAACCTGGCTAATGAGGGCTTCTCATTAACGGTACTTACTAGACTAACTTCCGACCATGTGTTCTTCTTTACCGAGAACAGGAAAACGTACAGGGTCACGTAGGCTTTACGTGACGTGCCCTTCCCCGAGGACATGGTACGCGTGGGGGCTACGTAGGCTTTACGCAGCGTGGCCTTCCGACCTGGAAGCCAGTGGATGGTATTGGGTTACGTAGGCTTTACGTAACGTGTCCTCCCGACCCGGGAGACAAATGGCAAATACTGGGTTACGTAGGCTTTACGTAACGTGTCCTGACTAACCTGAGGACGATGGTCTATAGTCTAGAGTATGCGTAAGTACGAGTAATTCTTTCCAACATATCCAACCCAATTCCCAACCCGGGAATCCCATGCCTTGGCTGTGTGAACTCACCTTGGTTTGCTCGGCAGATACACAAAGAGTACAGTTAAGCTAGTAAATGGTCAACCACGTCCTATCATGGTTATTATACAAGTCAGGTTCGTATATAGCACATATATAGTATCACGTATAGTCATGGCAAACACGTACACGTATCAGCAATCCGATAAACAATCTAAGTGTTCGGCCCAATCATAACCCGGCCCAATTAGTAAACGCATACTAGCCCAATAACAAACAGTTCACAAATTCAATTATTTGGCCCAAACGGTTGGGCCCGTGACAGTGTAGGCCCAAACAGATGTACGTGCAAAGGTGGTCTCGAGTCGCAACCGGCGATCTCGAGTCGCAACCGGGAGATACGAGTCACAGCAGGAGATTACGAGTCGCAACAGGAGGTTGCGAGTCGCAATGGTGATTTCGGTTCATCATGGTCCGGTTACGAGTCGCAACGGGACTCGCAACCATGGTCTCGGCTGGTGCTGTTGTGGTCTCGAGTCGTGACCATGAGGTTTCGACTCGCAATCTGAGTCGCAACCATGTGTGTAACTGATTTTCCTGATTTCATGCATAACTATTTCGTGATTTCAGCAAACAGGTTCAACAGTTTCGGAAACAGATCAAACATGACAATTATCATCAATTACCAATCTTTATCAGTTTCATAATATGGCAATTATCGATCAACAGGGAAAATCAACATCAATTCTTATGAACCCTAATACCAAACATAATCAAGAACGCTTGTCCAAAACAATACATAAACATATCCGATCAAACAATACATAACAGCCGATTTGTATCTTATTCGGTTCTAATCATACAATCCGATTTACAACAAGGTCAATAACAAGGATGGCGACTTCAATCCGTTTATCATGTACACAAATATCATACAACATATCAACCGAATCACTATCAAAGCCCTAACCGATCATGTAAATCCGATAATTAACAACATCACATATAGTACTAGCCATTAATGAGACACTTACCGAATTGTAGGGTCCGAATTGTAGGATGAACAAGGAAAGTCTCGGCCGGTTCTAAGAGGAGACGAGAGAGAGAATGAGAGGTAGGGTTGTGTGTGTTTTCTTGTGTTGTGTAACAAATGAGAAAAGGATCAAGTCCCTAAGTGTTTACACGGTATAAGGGGGTGGGCCGGCCCTTACATGGGCTGCCCTAAGGTCCGCGTGCAAGTGTGAAGCCCAATGGCTTGTGCGGTTCGGTTTAACAATGTCTAACCAGTGTGCGATTGGGCCATTAAACATACTTGTAAAACACATTGCACATAATAACATTTAATAACTCCGAACACATAAAAAAAATCAAAGCACGTTCACATACGTTATACACAATACAAATACAGGTTCGAAGTACGAGTTGTCACAGCTCCCATTACCTCTTAAACCAAACAACATTAGCAAACCATACTCTCTTCTCTCCCTCAAGATCCGACGACAGCAATCCTTCTTGGTTCGAAGCCTCCAATCGAGCATCCCAACATCCTTGTGCGTAGACTATCTTGTGGTTAGTAACACTATTATAATTTGAACGAACTTGCTCCTAATTCTTGTTCATGTATGTTTGATTGATTTCATTGCCATGATTGAGAACAAAGCATGATCTAATGTCTAGTTAGTGGTATGATATGATTATTGTTAGGATCAGTTCATAAATCATGTAGATTATGTTGAAATCAAATTAGGGTTTGCATGACAAAGGGCTTCGATGTGTGGGCATGGGATTTACGGATTGATATGATGCTTGAAATTGATTTTTGACATGATCTATGCTAGTAATGGATGGAATCGGGCAGTTAATGATGGGGGGCTCGTTGTGATAATCCTGCTGACTGATTCATTGGAATGATGATTTTGTGTTTATTATTGTTAAACAATTAGAAGGTAACTAGGGTTTATGCAAGGTAATGATTTTAACCAGTTAATGAATTGATTTGGAACGGATTATGAATAATGATTTGAGGGAAACTGTTGAGCCGGAATTGTGGGGATGTGTAACCGCCAATGTCATGAATCACACAAATGGGTAGCGCACAATGGGATGGCAGTCGCACACCCCCATATGTTGTGCATGTCTTGGGCTATAGAGGGATGTTGGGCTGGACCACACTTGGGCCGCACACCCATGTCTTGGTCACACACCCTCTTGTAGTCGCACATGAGATTGGATCACACAAATAATTGGGCCCACCCTTACAACTGGGTTTCATGGAATCGCACACCCAGTTGGGTCGATACCTTATTGGGCTCAATCGCACACTTGTGCCTTGGTTGCACACCTGTGCCTTGATCGCACACCCTGGACCAGTCGCACAAGTCCCTTGGGCCTCATGTTAAGTGGGCCCTATTATACCAAATGGGCCGAACAATGTTGGGTTGGACTACATGTTATTGGATCGCGCCGTAGGGAGTGTGCGATCGGAATACTTTTTTTATATGTGTATGGAAAGTGAATCATGTATGCTTGGTGTAAAATGCTAGAAAACGTGCATGGATAAGTAATTTGCATACAAACTGATTGAGTGTGTGTAAACGTTATAGGCTCTGACTGATTAACTTGAATGTGTGATTTATCTTACCGAGCAAATCTAAGGTGAGTTTAATGCTCTTTTCAAGCATGCGTCTCGGGGAGGGACATCTGGTAAATATTCTGGGGAGGAATATTAAGTTATTGGGTTTAACTAGAATGTTAAACTGGAATGTTGGATAATACACTCACCTTCTATCACTTAAGTCCCATCTACTACCGAATTAGTTGATGGGGAGGCAACGGGGTATTTAGTTGATAATGCTATTTGGTTTGGCACCCTCACATCGTACCGGGGAGGACGGGCGTGAACTAATTACCTTAACCACTCGACCAATGTTTGATAGAGCATTGGGGAAGGGCAAACAAACTAGAGTCATCTTACGGTATCGAGTTATTATCAACATGCTTTAAACTTATATTTGGTAACTAGACGTTTTAACAAATTTTGAACTCGCCAGCGTTATGCTGATACACTTGTCCACATGCTTGCAGGTCGTTGGATTCATGGACATGGAACTTGCTATCTGGGAGTGCTGGAGTGGTCATGGGTCGAGTCTCTTGGATACATGTGATACGTTTATTGGTTTCGTACATTGGCTTTGAAACATTAGAATAATGATTTACTCTATGCTTCCGCTGAACATATTGGTTTTAAGTTATGTACTGGAAATACATTACGTAATAAATGAAAACTTTTATTTAATATCTTGTTATAGTTCAATATGATTGGTGGCTGGATCCTGGTACGTCACACGTCCCGCGGGGTTTCTACATGAGGTATTTTGGGGGTGTGACAGTTTGGTATCAGAGATACTGGTTATACTGAACTAGGTTTTAAAACGCTTTTATAAAACCAGACTATAACCGAACAGTTTTGAAATCGACCATGACACTCAGCTCCAGATTGCAAGGTTCGTCTCTTGTTTACTTATTACATTGCATACCTAGTGTACCCATACGTATGACATGACCTGTTATTGCACACTTGGCACTATAGTATAAATTCGTGTGTTGTTTGCCTGTGTTACATGATTGATAGTGTGACATTTCCCCTAGACTTTTGATATCCATGTTTTACGTTGCCTTTCGTCTTGATACTCGAATATGAAGAACCTTTTAGCGTGAGTTAAGAGGAGTTGAGATCAGCATGCAAACCGCATTATAATTATGGGTGTACACATAATAATAATAATGTGGGGTGCATGTGAGTCCCAGTGAGGCTTAATGAGTGCGAAAGGGGTTCTGTTCCATCATCTTACGTGATGGTAGGACTCAGTAATCCGTAGAAGTCATAGCGATGTTTGACTCCTACCCGATCCTGAACTTTAACTTTTTCCTTTTTCTTACATAGAATCATGAGTGGACGTGGTGGACGTAATGATGGACGTCGTGGTGGCCGCAGCGGTGGATGAGGCAACATTGTTATATCCCAGGCAGAACTAACCGACTTGATCAACACTCGTGTAGCTGAAGCCCTAGCGGCTCAGCAAGCCGGTACGATGTGTACCAAATGCTCTTTATTCCTATGTCGTGTACTCGACTCTCACTCGTGCGTAGTATTTCCTCTTATCTTTAGGTCAACATTCGGACCAGAACCAGAATAACCCACCTGCTTGCACTTTTAAGACATTCATGGATTGTAAGCCACAGACTTTTAGTGGAACCGAAGGAGTAGTAGGGATACTTCGTTGGTTTGAGAAAGCCAAGTCAGTTTTCGCGATGTGTAACTGTCCCGTGGGGGACCGGGTGAAGTATGCTACAGTCACACTGGAGGATGGTGCCATAACTTGGTGGAATGCCCAGGTACAAATGTTGGGCATCGAGATGGCAAATGTGACTACTTAGGATGATTTCAAAGAGCTGATGCAGGAGAAGTACTGTCCTCGCGACGAAATTCAGAAACTGGAGAACGAATACTTATCTGAAGATGGTGGGGTCCAAGATCGAGGCTTACACGAAACGGTCTCACGAATTGGCGAACATGTTTCCTAATTTATCACGACCACCACATCGAAGAATTGAACTTTACATCAACGGCTTAGCGTCGCAGGTCAAGGGTTTAGTCACTGCTGCAATGTTGTCACCCTTCACAAAAGAGGGTGGGGGTACGTGTCGTACCCAAGGAGAACACGCAAGTTTCAATAATGCCACCCTTCACCTAAGAGGGTGGGAGTACATATTCTACCCTAGGAGAATACACAGGTTTCCTTATTAAAAGTTAAACCATTCCCAAACCACCGGAAATCCCATGCCTTGTAGAAAGTGTGAACTCACCTTTGCTTTGCTCGGTAGATAATTTACTTGTGTTACGTTGCTCAACCATACCCTATTATGGTTATTAAATATTTATTAGGTTCGTATGCAACTAATGTCACATATAAATTACACATATATAATACATAACATGTAAGTCATACTAGCATATACGGTATTGGGCCTATCCTAGCATATGAACAGTTAAACAGTAACAGTTAAGCATTAACGGAAGCACACAGTCCATAACATCAGTTTGTGCGGCCCAATAATTGAGCAGAGTAGAGCAGTCCAGTCGAACTGGGTGGTCCCGACTCGAGACTATGAGGTGTCGAGTCGCAACCATGAGATTTCGAGTCGGAACCAGGTGGTTGCGACTCGCAACCTTGGTCAGAATCTCAATATCATTTAAAGTCACATAAATCTAAATATCATGTAGGAAGAATTCATTCTTAAATTAACAAATCAATCCATCCAAACACCATAACAGTTAATTATTATCCATCAAGACTTAACACGCGATTTCCCAATTCAAGTGTATGACAGTTTTATAGGAATTTCATAAACAAAATCATATCAAACGAATTATACTACTTTAGTGAACCCTAACAATAAAGCACAGTTTATGATCAATATCCTCAGCATATTAATAATCTAACTTTTATTTTTTTTCAAACAAACAAACAAATGAGCAGTTCATTAGACAATATTTCACCCACTAGCATATTAAATCAACATCCTTAGCATACAATAAAAGTCAAGGGTGCAAGGAAGGTAGCCAATAGTTCATCTCGATAATCAACGGTAACACATTATTTTATCATCTCACTAATAGTCATCAACATAAATTCCCCAATTCAACAAGTCGACAAATCAGCGACTATAAGTGTGGCCTAAATTATCAGTTTGTCACTAATCACTTGTACACTTTCATGCTACCATAAAATCACAATCTCACACAATTAATCAACTTAAACCCATCAGTCCATATAACTGTTTGTACCTTAACCATTATTCCACTTAATAAATCAATTCCAAGTTAGATTTTTTGCACAATACACACTAATCCATTCCATCTATGAGTTATATGGAGTCGAGAAGCACAATAGGGTATAAAATAGTTTCTAACAATCATTTGCACAAAAGCATGAAGCTCAAAATACAAACAATATTCAGATAAACGTTAACTGACAAACTACAATTGCCACCACAACAGCCTGAATCGGAGCTCTGGTGATCCGTCGTCACTGGTGAGTTTTGCCGGAGAGTCTCTTTTTTTATTGCTGACATCACTTGTCGGAGCCACACTACAGCTGTATATTTGAACCAACGAACACGTTGTACAAACCGGACCTCACCCCTTACTCAAACGCCAGCGTCGTCGCCATCGTGGCCCGACGGCTGCTGCCGCCGTCGGCCATCACTACCGCTCCTGTTACCGGACTTATCTTTTCCCGACGTTCCCGTCATTATTTCAGTCAACATCCTCATCTCCGGCCGTCGATAACCCTGCTTCTACTGTCTCTCTATCTTGCCGTAGTTCTCTCTCGCTAAAATCATTGAGCAGGCAGGTGTGGTACGTATGTTACATGGGCCAAGGAGGAAGGAGGGGATTCATGTGTGCTTGCCGAATAAAGGAAAGGGGCGCCGAAATTCGATCTCCAGTCGCCGGAGTCTCAAATGAGAGAAAGGAATGGGGAGGAGGGTGTTCTCGACTGAAGTATGAGAATGTTTAAGTTTTTTTATATTTTTTTTTTATTTTGAACAATTAGGGTATAAGGTGTTTTATATAGGCTAGGGTTGAGGGGAGTTGGGTTGGGGCTTGGACCAAGTGCGTGAACCCGTTAGTTTATGTGTCTCGCTCAATGGACTGACCCGTTTATATTGTAAATAGATATGTATGCGTATTAAATTGAGTGCGCGTAGTCCACATTGTCAGTTAAACGGTCGCTCCTCTCGTCGTAGTTTATTATTAAATAATAATATAATATTAATAATAATAACAATAATAATAATAATAATAACAAAATACCCTTCTCTCGATTATCGGGATCGAGAGTACGGGTTGTCACGTTCTTCCCATGTTACAGGAATTTTGTCCTCGAAATTTAAGAAAAATTCATATGATACGCTCTATTTTTATAGATTCCATTACCATATGTAAATACACGCAGTTTCCCAAAGTTCACATAACGAACGTGTATGCCACATAGCACATAAGGTCACACAGCACGTAAAATCACGTAGCATTAGATTCACAGAGTTTGTACGTATCTCACATAGAATAGATTTTCACCAAATTAATTATAACATAAAGATGAAATTACGCAGGAAAATCCGAAGTGTCACATTATCCCCAAGTTCAAAGAAATTTCGTCCCGAAATTTAGCGCGCAGCCACTGACAAGCTAGTGTGTTTAAACGTTTTCGTGGGGTGTCTCATCATCCCCTGTTTGCTTCGAATTTCTTCCCGAAATTTAGTTGTAGCCTCAGTGCTAGACGTATCATTTGTGAACAACTGGGGATACCTGCGCATCATCCGATCTTCCCGTTCCCAGGTAAACTTTGGGCCCTGGCGTGAGTTTCAATGAACTCAGGTATCTTGCTACGCTTGAGGGTCTTGGTCTCTCGATCCATGATCTCAACCGGTTCCTCGACGAAGCATAACTGGTCGTCAATAGTGAGTTCCTTAAAAGGAATGATGAGTGTTTCATCTGACAAACACTTCTTCAGATTAGACACATGAAAGACGTTGTGTACCTCACTGAGTTCTTCAGGCAGATTCAGTGTGTAGGCCACTTTGCCAATTCTCTCAGTGATTTCGAAAGGTCCGACATATCGCAGGTTGAGTATGCCTCATTTACCAAAACGAACTACAGCTTTCCAAGGTGAGACTTTAAGTAACACTCGATCCCCAACCTGGAACTCGAGCGGTTTCCTGCGCTTATCAGCGCCGCTTTTCTGACGGTCACGAGTTCCCGCCATTCGTTGTCGTATTTGGGCAATCTTTTCTGTTGTTTCTACGACGAGTTATGGGCCAGTGATTTGGCTGTCACCAACTTCTGCCCAGCATAGAGGTGATCGGCATTTCCGTCCAAACAAGGCCTCGAACGGAGCAGCCTGGATGCTGGTATGGTAGCTGTTGTTATACGAAAATTCCACCAAAGGTAGGTACCTTTCCCAGCCGTTACCAAAGTCGATTACACATGCTCGGAGCATGTCTTCAAGAGTTTGGATGGTGCGTTCTGTCTGCCCATCCGTTTGCGGATGATATGCTGTGCTCATGTCTAGACGCGAGCCAAAGGATTTGTGCATCGCCTGCCACAAATCAGAAGCAAAACGTGGGTCGCGATCAGAGATAATGGAGGTTGGCACCCCGTGCCTCGCAACTATTTCCTTCAGGTAGATGTCTGTTAGGGTAGCGAACTTATCTGTTTCCTTGATAGCTAGGAAGTGTGCAGACATGGTCAGTCGATCCACTATTACCCAAATGGTATCGTTTCCTCGTTGAGATCTAGGTAAGCTAGTAACAAGGTCCATGGAAATTTGCTCCCATTTCCATGTCGGGATTTCTGGTTGCTGAAGTAGGCCGGATGGCTTCTGGTATTCGACCTTGACCCTAGCATAGGTCAAACTGTCACACCCCCAAAATACCACCTAAGGAATGTCCCTGTTAGGCATGTGACGTACCAACAACGAGCCGCTAATTACATGAAACCCATTCAAGTTTATAAGTAAAATCCCCAATTATTAATGAAAAATGTCATCAATAAGTTTAAATGAAACCAACATGTTCAGCGGAAGCAAATAGTAAACCAAAGTTAAATTGTTCAAAACCAATGTAATATATCAATAATCAATCACATGAATCCCTCCAGTCGACCCATGACCACTCCAGCTACTCCAGACAGCAAGTTCCCAAATCCAAGATATCTAACGACCTACGAGCATGCAACAAGTGTATCAGACAACGCTGGTGAGTTAATAGTTTTACGAAAACGTTGGTTACCAAGTGTTTTGTTAATCCATTGAATTTAATGTTGATAATACCCCAAATACAAGACGGCTCATGATTTACATTGCCCTTTCCCCAATGCTCCTATCAAAGCATTGGGCATGACTGAGTCATTAGTTCACACCCGTCCTCTCATGTACGGGGAGAGGGTGCCAAACCTAGATAGCGCTACCAACTAATACTCCGATACCTCTCAGGTAACCAACAACAAGGAGGTACTTTAATTGTGATAGAATGAGTGTATTATCCAACATTCCCGATTTACCCAAGACGTATTCCTCTCAGGAATACCTAATGGATTTACCCAAAAACCTATCCCTCCCAGGGATAACCAATGACTGTCCCAACCACCGAGATGCATGCTCAAGAGGAATGAACTCACCTTAGAGTGCTCGGTAGAATACATTACGTGTTCCAAGTTGATCAATTAGTTCCTTTTATGGTTACCACTAACAGTTAGAACCTCATTCTGATCAAACCACGTATCAAACCACGCATGTAACAATTTGCACAAAGTGTATTAGTTATCACGTAGTTACATAGTAAACATTCGAGTCATAAATACTTCACATATTCCATTCACGTCTCACATTCACCATTAATACTGTAATGCAATAATCCAAACAATTATGCGGCCCGGGTCTAACCCGTGGTCCAAATAAATCCCCAGCCCACTAAATAATTCGGCTCGGCCCAAGTATCGAGCAAAAGCCCACCTGATATCGGCCCAACATATTTTATCATAAGGTGTGCAGCCCACTTGCGTAAGGTAACTAATTTATTTTGGCCCAATTTAATAACATGTTTCTAAATCAACAAATCTCAATCAAATAGTTATCAAACCAATTCCCATGAATTTTTAATTCCAACAGAATCCAGACCAAATCCTTACTATTAACATATAACCATTATAATCACGTAACCTTAACTTGTGAGTTGATTCTCATTATATAACATATCATATTAATCTAACCCATGTTCCTATATCATGACTATTAGTTCTCGATCTAGTCATCAACCCACATCGCCATACATAAAACTATTAATCCGACCCCCCTCCCACTAGGTGCGGCCCAACAGAATTCGCACATCCCATTAACCCTTCGGCCCAACAATCCTAATGTCCATTTACGATTTGCATGGTTAGTCACATTAATCAATTTTCCTTGTTTCACATACATGTTGCATAAATCTCGCACATAATCTACTCATCACAGCCTTGATTCATTACTGTTTATTTCTAGAGTTTAACAAATCATCCTTTTATAATCAAAGGGATAATCTAGTTAATATGTGGTTAATATGCCATCCTAATTCTTTTACATCAACAGATTTTGATTTCATTAAATCGGCACATCTAACATGTTTTATTAATTACATCACACAAACTATGTTTCAATTTCTCAATAGTATAAAATCCCATAACTGAATCATACAATTTTAATTAACACAACAATATATACATATATTCAGATCTCATGAAATTCACATATAGTTCCTAGGATCATGCTCCAATCTAAACACATCAATACATGTTCACATATAATCAAAACAAGTTAAACAGACATGAGAGAATACTAACCGGTGATAGTGATCATGACTGGGGGGTTCTATTGCCATATGTAGAAGATGAAGGAAAGTAGGGTTTGATGTTTTGAGTTTTTGTGATAATTAGAATATAATACGTATACTTAAAAGGTAATAGTTTGGGACGGTTAATCCCCTTTGGCCGAATATAATGGGCTCATGCCCACCTAATTGGGCTGCCCTAATAACGTGCAAGATTGTTAACTTATGGGTCAATGGTGGCGGCGGTTTGGGCTTCTAATCCCATCGGGTTTTCTTTGGCTTCACGGGTTTGGGTTGCGGCCCATTAGATTAATAGTTTAAACAAAACACAAGGGTGAGACCCAATAAGCAACATATAAATTTCTAACAATGTTATCACAATCATTAAACGGAATCATACAAGTACGGAGCGTGAAACACATCAAAGAGGAATATCAAGGGTCGAGTTGTCACATCATCCCCAGCTTGAAAAAATTTTGTCTTGAAATTTGACAAGTAAACACAGAGGAGTGAAGTGAGAAATCAAGATTGCTGCGGATTTTGCTCAGGTGCCACATCATCCCCAACTTGAAATGGAATTTCATCCCGAAATTCACCAGTAGCACCAGAATTAGATTGGTCATTAGGAAAGAGTTGAGGGTATTTGAGCTTCATGTGATCCTCGCGCTCCCACGTGAACTCCAGTCCACGCCTTGAGTTCCAATGAACACTCACAATTGGAATTCAACTATGTTAACGAACCTTGACTCCCTGGTCCATGTGTTCGATAAATTCCTCCAGTAAAAGTATCGCACGTGTTTCATCAGACAACCACTGCCTTAGATCCGAAACATAAATGACATCATGTACGTTACCCGATTAATCGGGTAACTCGAGCTTGTAGGTTACGCTACCGATTCTTCCCAGACTGTTGAAGGGTCCATCATGACGTCAGTTACGCTTGCCATGCTTCCCAAGTGTAGGATCGTGTTCTGACCCGAACGAGTCGTTCAGAGGCGTTCTTCTATGTTTCAGGTGCGGAATTACAAGAAACGTAGATAGAAATAGGTTGTTCTTCACTTAAACTACTGATTTCATTGATTTAACAACAATTACAGCCCAAACGTCACACCGGCAGCACCTCGGTATGGAATCCGTCAAAGTTCTTATGGTTTCGCTCAAAGAGACTCCTATATATAGTGCACATGGTTTCGCTTATGTGTACATGACACATAAGCGGAACCTCTACAGTGACAACAAAGCGGAACCTCTAGCCTATGTCCCTACAAGCGAAACCTCATCCTAAAACACATATATTCTCCTATTTTCTCGTATATTGAGCCCTAATCCATACAATGCAATGTTTGACTTGATCCAAGACGAAATCAACAGATGTAGTGCACCAACAGACTCCCCCTCAGATGTTGATGGATTCGTTCATCGAGTCACGACAAAGCTGTATCTTCACATCTTCAATCTTGATCAGTCTCTGGGCTTTTCTCTCTTTCTGTCTTCACCAACAGACTCCCCCTCTCGATTTACTGGTATTCCTTTGTTCTTCAGCAACTCTTCAGGATCGTTGTCTGGCCTTCACAGGTTCTTAGGATCAATCAGCCTGGCTCAAACAGAGGTCTTCAGGAATCGAACCCTGACACTCTATCTTTAGATCCAAGATCAAAACCTGACTATACCTGCACATTCTTAACCCAGCAATAAGATTTCGAAATTTAACAACTTGAGTGCATCAACACTAACTCCCTCTCAGATCATTCACTTATGAAGAACCACTTGATAATTTGAAAAACATATTTTGACAATTAGACACTCTCCCCCTCACAACAATGTCATCATGTTTAGCACTTGAAACTTTGAAAATCAGCTTTCCAACATCAGTTGTCAAAAATCTATTTGAATTTTCTGAAACTTTATGCTAAAACACACTGAAAATCTTTTTGGATTTTCTAATAACGAAACATGTAATGCAGTAAAGAAATGTTTTGTTGATGCATTTATTGTCTATCGCCTTCGTCAATCCGAGTCGTAGTGAAAAGCCGGAAGGAATCAAGCGCATAATGTCATATTTAGTTAGAAATGGCAAGGTGGCAAACTTGTAATTAGTGTGAACTTTCATTAAATAGCCTTGACCATATAAATAGGGGATTATGTCACTAGTTTAGTTAGTTCTTGATAAAGATTTTGGATAGAAGTTTAGGAGGAGACTTGGAGGAGAAGACTTTCTAGAGAGAGAAAGTAGAGAGAGAAAGTATTGTATTTGTGATTCTTGTACCGTGCACGTCAAGTTTAGCAATGGAATCACATTAGTAGTACGTTATCGTGTGTTCAGTCACGTTCGTTCACGGATTCCACACGTGAAACGTTCGTTACGCAATCGAACGGTCTCAAAACCGATCCTACATTTGGTATCAGAGCTAGGAGCTCGATTGCTTGATCAAACACATCATTCGTATCAGATTTCAGAGCCAAATCAGATCCGGATTCATTGATTTCTTCATCTTCTACTCATTTCTTATGTTTTTCACTAAAAAACGTCAAATTGAACAGGTAAATACGGTCCGTTTCGTCTGATTTTTGGATATGATGTGCGTTTAGACTCGATCTTCAACCCTACCAAATTTCAGCTCGAAACTCCAAGCCGTTTTGGAGATATCGCGATTTTTCGGTCCGATTCACGTCAAACAGGTAGGACCGCTCGAAAGGTATTATTCAGGATCGCTTTTGTGAACTTCTTGGATCGCTCGTAAGAAAATTCAGAACCGCTCATAGTGACACATGTGAATCGCTTATAAGTCAACTCTTGAACCGCTTTTGTGTGAAACGTGGTTCGCTTATAAGGTTTGAATGTTGGGTTGCTTATTAGTCACCTTCTTCACATAATTGTCTGAGCGTAACAGATTGTCAGTTCAGTAACAGAACAGTCCTCGTAAATTGAAGTGATAAGAATTGAATGTGATCATGTTGTTGAATTGAATGTGAAGTCCACCGTCCCATGTGAAGCCCATCAAAGACAACCTTTGTTCACCGCCCACAATCGGTTTGAAGTCCAATCACTGTTTAAGTGCCGGCATTTTATCGTCTGTTATAATAGAGGTCCAATTATGCATTGCCGTTCACTGTTGCCGCCCACAAGCCCATGTGATGTGTTTTAGATCCATGTGCAGCCCCACTAAGACTTGATAGTGTTTTTGTTTGGATTTAATGCACCACCCCACTAAGATAATTGGTTAGCATTATTTGGCCCAATGGCAGCTCTTCAATTGCACCGCCCCCATTTACATATAGTGGCCCATGTGACATGTTAAAATCGGTCCAATTATAGTTTCTTTACACCGCCCACATACCATTTTTTTTGACTTGTAGTTGTTGATTGTCTAAAGGCACTGCCCCACTGACTAAGTTGGCCCAATCCCAGCCCAACATCACTGCCATCACGGCCCAAGTGTTGAGATCACATATTCACCGTGTCCAGTCGGCTCATTTAACCCATCCGGTCCGCCTTTGTGTCAAATTGCTGATTGGTCCGCTTTTCCGTCATCCTTGGTTCGCTTATTTGTCAACAAACACGTGTCGGGTTTTTTTGCGAAAAATGGCAATGGTGTTTGATGAATAGGAGAACTATTATTTCGAAAGATTTAATGATTGGCATCACGGATTTCTAGATGAGGGGTATAGGAAAGTGAGCAAAGATGGATGGGCAAAAAGGTTCAAATATTTTGTGTGTTTGAAAGACGAAACGTTGGATGATCTTAAAGACCGATATAGTGTTTTACTGAATTATCTGAAAGATCACGAGATATATCCGTCAAATGTTGAAAAATTGGAGAAATTTGCAGATGCATTATCGATTGAATGGGGTGAATGTTTGAAGAATTTAAGGGAGAACTCAAATTTTTCAAAACTACCTCTAAATCAATTCATCAGCAAACTTAAAGCTCATGAACTTGAAGGTTTTGGAGTATAATGTGCTAGATCTAAGTTCAGATGTGATTGAAGAGATGCACAAAAGAGTTACTAAATGTATCAGGACAAAACATGTGCTGAAATACGATTTCAAACGAGGTTGTTATATTGATAATAATGGAAATCCTCTTGATTTCGTTAAAATGTTCTGTGCAGATACATTCACAGCAAAGGAAGAAGAAAGTCCAAAAGCTGAAGAATCGGTGAAGAATGAAACAGTGTGCTCTAAGTGTGACAACTTTAAGACTGACAATGACAAACTCGTGACAGACAATATTTTTGTGAGTTCGTATAAGAGGATCATATCAGTTTAAAGACATGTCACTAACACCGTTAAGCATGATTACATTTTCAGTTCAAAACAATTCACCTAGATTGTCAGTATATCGGTCTACTGAAATTTTCACACAAAGTTCAATTGATCCGAGATACGATATTAATGTCTTAGATACTGACTTATTCGTGTGTCTCACTACTTGAATATACTCCCGTATCCAGATCCCAATATTCAGTCTTACAGGTGAGTATACCACAGCTGATATCTGTATAGGGGTTAGATGCGAGGGCCATGAGAGCTCAGGTCGATACTTCCGTATACGCAGATGACGGCTTCGACTTTCGGTGTGTCCCCTTTAGAGGATCTTTTAATTTCAACAGCAGCGACTATCAATTTTATTGTTTCATCAGCATGCTGAGGGTGAAGCTATGTTTCAAGCTTTTGCAGAAAGCATTATCCGGGGACTAGGTCAGTACTTCCATACAGCAGAAGGCCCGGGATAATACCCCAGATATCGCTGAGCATAAAGACCTAGTATCTCAGAATAAGGGACCTTTCAAACAAGATTTCAGGGGTTACCTATATATCCAAGTTTGTGTTAACCCACAAAACAAGCAAGTTTGAAATTTAGTTTATATCTCGTCACCATTTTCTAAATGTGCGAAAACCTACTGACATATCCGAAGTGAGACTGTTTATCACATTTTATCTTTACATTTCTTTAGCATGTTGTGACAGCCTACTGATGTACTATCATTTCCTCTTTTCACAACACAACTCATTTTTGAATTTATCATGTTTTTGAATTTTTCAAATTTTCTAATGTTTTTTGATTTTCTGAAATTTCCCTACTCCCCCTAAAATGCAAACACATTTCAAAGGAAATTTGAAAACTACTAGACTCTTGACCCACTTTAAAACATAAAAAACAACACAAACTGTACAGAAACTTGACAACTGACATCGAATCACATCAAATCGCCATTCACTCGGCATAAACAATCTGAACTCCCCCTATCACAAACCATTTTCTCATTTAGATCTCAAAACACTTAAGTTTGTTTTAATCAAAATGATTTTTCCGGAAAATGAGTTTGTTTTTACCACATGTAAGTTAGCATCATATTCGGGGATGTGATTCATCATCCTGTCTATTTTAACCATATTTAGTAAATCAAGTACAACTTAATGTCCTTGATTTACCATTCACAGTTCACAAACCTCTGTACCACTTGTAGAAAAAATAACCACTTGTAAGATCACAACCAATACCACTTGTAGGTATGGTAAACCAATACCACATGTAGGAATGTTACGTCTACATGCTATCCATCAAAGTGCCGATTCCTGCTTCGCACTTACCAACCTGGAAGCTCCGGCGTAGTCCTTCAACCTGCCAACATTCAAACATTATTCAAAATCTTTCAAACAAACTTTTCAAATACAATAATGATGCCGATTCCTGATCCACGATATAAACTTGGGATCTTCGGCGTAGTCCTAAGACTATTATGGGAAACAGACTTCCATCCAAGTCTTTTCAGACTTGATGGCTTTCAATTCTTCCAAGTCTTTAGTTGCATAGAAGTCTTTAACTCCCTTTGCTTTCCCGTTTAACATTTTTCCAAAAATTTTCTTAACATTCCCATTGAACGTTTTCTCGACATCGAACTCATTTCTCTCGGAGTAAAACTGATCCGAGATCTCAACCTTTCCAATTTTCTTTTTAACTTCTTCAAATTTCAGTGATGGAAAATCATCATCATTCACTGAAATTTTTTCCTCAACCTGTGGCTCTTCTGGCTTTCTGGAACCAGATTCATCGCCGACATTCACATCATTCCTTTTAACAACCCACACTTGATTGTCTTTTCCTTTCTTTTTATAAAAATTCTTTTCCGAACACTCACCAATCTCAAAAGTTGAATTTTCAAAAGTTTTAAGTTTTTCGGTTGGTGGTTCAACATCAACAACTTTTTCTTTTAGTTTCTGAGAAACTCCCTGTTTTGTCTTGGCATTTATCTGACAGTTCCATGCAATGTGACCAGCTTCATTGCATTTGAAACAGGTTCGAGTTTCTCTTGGATGAAACACTCCAATTCCATTCCTTTTCTTCTCAGCAAGAAACTCCTGGTTCGATTGTTTCCAGAACGGTTTCTTCTGTTCATCTTCTGAATTTCCACCTGAAACAAATTCTGTTTTTGTTTTAGTATTTTTCTCATTTTTATTATCTTCTGGTGGAACAAAACCTAATCCTTTCTTTTTGTAGCTACGATTTTGGTTAGGTTTCCTTTGAAAACCAGAACCAGAATTGTAACCCTTTTTCTTCTTTAGATGTTGTTGAACTCTTGAAGTGTACTTTTTAGGTTTTTCAAAACTTTTTAAAACTTTCAATTCAGGAATATTAATTTCTATTAGTTTGAAAGTTTTATTAATCAATTCCGTTTTAATACTCATTATTGGGAACTCTTTGTTGTAATATAATTTGTCAGAACCATTCAAAGTATAAACAACTTCGAATGTTTCATCATTCAAATTTGCTTTTGATAACAAAAATTCTTTACTATAAGACCGTTTAACCAACGACTTTGAACTATTGACCGACGAACTTGACCCTCCAGACTCAGATTTTGACTCAGACTCCTCATCAGTATCCAACACCTGATCGACCACCTTTTTGGTTAACTTAGACTCATGATCAGTATCGGACGAGGTAAACGTGACATCAATGTTATCTGGCAAAACGTCAGTTGTGTCGGTTTTTAGCTTTATATTGACTCCTTTTTTCCAATTGCTCCTCGTTTGGTTTTCTAGGAGAGTACCCTTCCCAAATTGGAGGTGGACACTTGTTGTAGCTAACAGTCGGTTTCTTACCACAATCTTTCTTCTTCATCGGCTTCTCGTCTTGAAAAGCTTCCATTCCTGCAACAGTTGGGTAAATACGATCAATGAGATAATCAGAACTAGAATAGCTTTGCAGTAAACGTCTAATCCACTCATTTTCGATCTTCTCGGTCTCCAACTCTTGCTTCCACTTGGCACTCTCTTCGATGTAGAAGTTGATGGCTTTCTGCTTTGACATCATGACTGCATTCATCATCGTCAGTGCTTGTTCTCTCTCTGAGTTTGTCTTTTGGAGGCCAGTTACTGTTTTGTTCAAGACATCATACGATTCTTTCACATAGTTGAGGTTAAACGGTAACTGCTCCTTCTTCTTCTCATACTCAGCAATGATGTCGTCTTTTGCTGCACAATCCTTGCAAGCTTCCAAACACTTCATACAAGGCCTGACAACTTCAACAATCTTTTCAACTTCAATTGTTTTCACAACTTCTATCACTTTTTCTTCTTCTTTTACCTTTAGTTCTTCTTTCACTTTCTCAGTTTCAACTATCTCTTCAGCAACACTTTCAACATTTTCATTCTGAACAACTTCTTCAATCTTCACTTGTTGTTGTTCTTTAGCAGCTCGTTTCTCCTTCAGTTTCTCCATTCGATCTGCAAAATAGAAATGAAAACTTTCAGGAGAAAGATGAGATTTAGCAACATTAATATGTTTCTCCTCCTCATCATCACTGCTACTATCAACTGGTTATTGATCAAACTGTACAGATTTTTCAGAATCAGTATCTGATAAACTAGAATCAGATGGTGTTTGATCAAATACAACTTCCTCTTCAGAACTAGCAACATTTTGAACACTCTTATCTGAACCCTCTGAAATTTCCCCAGATCTTTCTGAAAGTTCATCAACACTTTCTGAATTTTCATCAGACGTAACAGACTGTTCATCCTCACTCGTCACATTCACTCCAATAGATTTCATCCAGGTAGCAAACATGTCTGGCCCTCTGACAATCTTGGCGATGAAGGCTTTGAACTCTCCTTTTTCATCAACGAACATATCCCAGCTGAAACCTTCAGGTAGTCTCTCATCATCTTGATCAACTATACAGGCTTTGCTGTCAGGAGATATGTATTTGTCCCAGCTGAAGTCCACTAAACACGCTCTCTTTGAATCTTCAATTTTCCTACCATGAGCCGTCTGTGAGTCTTGAGATTGACCAACCTGCTGATAAATGGCTATCCGGTAGTAGTCGTCTTTTCCGAACGGATTCTAAGCACCACTAGCTTCTCTGCCCTTGCACTCTCGTTTGAAATGGCTTTTCTCCCTGCATCGAAAACAAGTATCCTTAGATTTATCAAAACCTAAAGTAGATACATGAGCATCAAGAAAGTCATTTCTCCCGGTGATTGTTTTGAACTTTTCAGCACGTCGAAGAACACTTGCAAGACACCATTTAATATCCATTAATTCCATCTCTTCGGCGTCTATCTGATCATAATCCTCCTTTGTGAGCATAGGATTTCCGATCCGACCAGCGACAAGACCCTCATAAGATAACAACACAGAACCAAGAAGTGCCATGTGGTCTTTAGTAATGTCTTCTGAAAAGCTTTGACCTTCTGGAAGGTTTAGAGCTATGTTGCACTGAATCACGTATCCATTTCCTGTCTTTGTGCCCTGAGACTGAAAGCTTGAATTTGACTCTTTAGGGTTAACACTTGGAAATGATGAGAGTCCGCTGCTGTTTTTTCCAGAACCCTGATCAGCCTTTTCTGATGAATCCCCAGCACTGAACGCAGTTTGAATTTTCGGACTTCTCTCAGCTTCAGGTGTGACACCTGTGTCACCGCGACCATCAAACAAATACCAAGCCAATGAAATATTGTATTTCGTACTTGGGATCTGTATAAATATGTTTATCTTTTGCACGTATCAACTTTTGTTCAATTTCAAACCCTACATCGCTTTCTGGAGAATTATACGCAAACTGGTGCGTAAACGTACTCAGTTTAATGCGACAAATACTCCGGAACATCAACATATACTCAACATACCTTAAATAACCTTTACATAACTTAGAAATAAGTTTTGAAGGCTTTGGTATGGCAAAAACAAGTTAATTCGCTTACAGGGACTAAACTTGACAAACTGCGAAAGTATGCCAATTTGAACTGTAACGGACATTCCGGAACATTTCCATAAGTTAAACATACCATAAATATCCTTTACATAGCTTAGAAATAGGCTTTGTGGGGTTTGGTATGCTAAAATAAACTTTTGGATCATTCAGGGACTAAAAGAGTCAAAAAGTGCACAAGTTTGCACTTTCGCGCATAACTTACGTTCTGAATACATCCGGACACCCAAAAATTTATGTAAGCATCCTAATATTATGCCTTAGTGTTTGGCATGAGAAAAATCCATTCGTCGCGTCCTTTGGATCGTCTTTCGCGCTTATGCGCATTCCGTCGTAATTAAGCGAACATCGCGATCGTACGGCCAAACGAACCAACATCCGACATATTTTTGGGCATGTTTCATGTCCACAATGTTTAGGCATCATTTTAGGGCCTTAAAGTTGGCTTTACGGGCCTTAGAAGTGTCGGGAATGGCTTAAATACGCGACAGGGACCAAAACTGTAAATTCTGCAAGTGGTGCAGATCAGACAGGGCCAGGCGGGGCGCGTAAGGATTGCCCAAATCCTTACGCGGGGCACGTCAGACCTTCAGTAACAGAATTTTGTCTTTCTTGCACAACTTGGCCTTTCAAACAACCCAAAGGGCAATGCCCTTTCACCCAATCAAGAGCCAAGGGCCATTTTTCAGTAACCACAACATTTTGACAAGTGGACGCTTAGGATCGTGGCACGAAAATCAAGAAACGATCCTAACGGCTCTACTTTTCCTATAAATACCCCCCCCTTGTTTCCAAAAACCCACACAATCTGATCAAAATGCTCTAAGTTGATGCCTTTGCTTCATACTTGAGCTCTTTGATCTAGATTAGCATTCGGGGACCCTCCGTAAGTGTTCTTTCGTTCTTTTATTCGCTTTTCGAGTCTGAAAGTCAAAGTTTTGTTTGACGGTCGACACGAAGTTCATAACGTGAGCGTGATCACGATGGTTATAGTCCGTAGTGACTATACCTACTGATTACCACGTTATCTAGGCTCAGTGACGACTCGTAGTTTCGGCCAAAATGCGCATTCTTGCGTATTTTGTAACCAAACTACTCGTGAGCATCAAAGCCGTTTTCTTTGATGCCAAACCTGTTTTCTAAACTTAGTTAAGCATGTTCTAACATGCTTAGCTCGTCACTCTTAGTATAGTGCTTATATAGGGTCGTAAGGTAAGCGATCTAAACCATCGCTTATACTTTCGAACCCGACCCATTTGGTCGATCATTAGGATCCGACCAAACACATTAGGTGACCATAGCTATAACCTTCCGGGGTTATACCTTGTGGTCACGATGTTAGGCGTTCCAGACGCGTTCTACGCGAACGACGCATAAGGTAACATAAGCTACCTAAACGGGTCGTAATAGGTCGCAAGCACTTAGGTTAGGTTCCATTTTAGTATGTAGGCTTTGTTAAACCATATTACACGAGTCTCCATACTTGTTTGGTTTACGAACCCGCATACTATCCAATCTTCCGATTTCGGTCCGGTATATTAACATAGCTACCTATTAGGTGCCATTTGATATTCCGTGATCTCTAGCATTGTTTGGTTATTTTACAAGAACATCAAAGCAATCTCAGGTGAGTACATTGAACCCCTCTTTTACTGTTTTTCCAAACTGTTTTGGGGTGAAACACATGTGCCTACTTGTTACTTTCATGCTTTCCGGTTTTCACATCATATGCTTGCTATGTTCGATAGTACATATATAGTACATGATTTCATTGTGTATATGCTATGTATGTCCATTGCGTGCATACTTAGTACATCACTTTACAATACATTTCATGCTACGTACGCCCATTGTGTGCATACGTAGTACATCGTTTCACATTGCATTTCTGTTGCATATGCTCATCCAGCATATGAACACATTATACTACATTTTGAACCGTTGTACTCTGCCATACATTTCATGCTACGTACGCCCATTGTGTGCATACGTAGTACATCGTTTCACATTGCATTTCTGTTGCATATGCTCATCTAGCATATGAACACATTATACTACATTTTGAACCGTTGTACTCTGCCATACATTTCATGCTACGTACGTCCATTGTGTGCATACGTAGTACATTGTTTCACATTGCATTTCTATTGCATATGTTCATCCAGCATATGAACACATTATACTACATTCTGAACCGTTGTAACCATTTGACTATGTGAACCGTCTAAACCCTTCGATCATATGAACCGTTTGTAACCATTGAACCGTGTAAACCAGTTGTATCCGTTGACATGATTTACAGTTGACAATAGACATTTGACTATACATAAACATTTCTACCGTTGTTAAACATTTCATCTTGATGGTTTGGTTTGAATAAGTGATTAAGTAACGAGGCGTGTGTAATATGATACAAACATGGTGGATACGCCACTGGTACTTCCTATATATAAGTGTTTGTATGGTATTACATATCGTAGCGTTATTTGAATCATTTCATTTTGAGACATATGACATTTTATACAAATAACACACTTTTCACGAGACATTGTTTTACAAGCGACTTATCTTATACAAATTCATTTTACATGGTTATCCGTTTAACCAAACAGTGTTCTCTTATTATACATATCATCTGATCTTATCGTTTTCAAATGATTTACAAGACAAAGCAAATTACAAGGTTCATGACTAAACATTTCCTCAAACATAAGTCATGATTTCCGTTTTCACAAAACCAATGTATCTCACAGGCATTTTTATGTTGACGTACCTATTTTCACATGTGTTTTCAGGAGATGATGCATAGGACTTATCAAGACATGCTTAGGCGGACCTGTGCCTTAGTGACTTAAAACGAGACAAGAACTAGTTAATTTATGTTATGTACTCTTTGGTTCTTGGTTTAACAATGTAAACTTTCATGTTTGATTAATAAAACGAAACTTCAATTGCCATGGATTTGAAACAATTAATTCTGTTACAACACTCCCCGACATTTCCGCCACGTTTTGTATGTTCTACGTGGTCGGGGTGTGACAGAAAAGATGGTATCAGAGCCAATGGTTATAGGGAATTAGGTTATTAGTAATGCTTTGACCTAGTCTATAACCTTCCTAGGACCCTAACGCGAGTTTACTTGCGTTTAGTCGTAAAACAATACTGTCACCTATCCTTAGGCAACGACCACTACAAGAACATAAATTTCAAAACCGCTTTGAAAACTAATCATCCGTTCTAGGATGATTGATTACTAGGTTTTGAACCCTCTGTTATAAGGTTTTGAACCCCTTTGAAATTTCAAAACTCTCGTCAAAGTTTTGGGTCCTAAATAGTGTGAACACGTGCAAACTGGAAGAGTGAATGCCTGTACCCTGGGTTTTCTGTCTAAGGCTAGAGTGTTCGTACAAATCCACATAATCGGACCAGTCACTCTTACCTGAGAACTCTTGGGGTGAGTGTCCACTTATAGGCGAGCATGTCTTCGCGATACACTATGAGGATCTATTTACTTTGATTCAGCCTTGGTGTTGTTTGTTTGCTTCGTGGTTCAAACAAATGACCATCAACCATGACTATGGTTGGCAATTGTAACATCATATTCTTACCCAATGCCATTTCATTTGCTTTCTTTCTTGTTTCTCTTTTAGAATGCCTCCTTCGACGCGAAAACCAGATAGCGACTGCCGAACTAGAAGAGATCATTGCACAGCAAATGGCTGCTCAATTCCCAAACCTCTTTGCTCAATGGAACCAAGCCAACAACAACAATAATGCCCCCTGCAACTTCAAGACGTTCAACTCAGCTAAGCCATCAAAGTTTACTGGGTCTCAAGGAGCGACTGCACTTCTGCAATGGTTCGAGAGTTTAGAGAACACCTTCAGACATGTTCAATGTCCAAATGAGCGAAAGGTAGAATTCGCATCTAGCGTCTTTGAGAAACGAGCTTTAACATGGTGGAATGGTGTGATGAGAGATAGGGGTGCCGATGTGGCACTAGCTCAAACATGGCAAGAGCTTCGAGCTCTGATGATGAAGGAATTTTGTCCTCGTCACGAGATCAGGGCTTTGGAAACGGAGTTCGACGATCTTAAGCAAGTTAGCGGTGAGCATCGAGCCTACACGGACCGTTATGAGGAGTTAAGTTTGTTATGCCCGGATATGGTTACACCTTTGGATAAAGCAATCGAAAAGTACATTGATGGCCTCCCTGACTCAATACAAGACATTGTGACTGGTAGCAACCCTACTACATTTAGACAGGCCATTGAGCTATCTGCAACCTTGACTGAATCAAAGATCAGGAAAGGTAAACTTTTCTGAAAAGGTGACAAGAAACCGGTTGGGGAATCGAACCCAATCGAGGAATCAAAGACCATGGATGAACAGACTGAATCTCCTAAGAAGTCAAGGAAGCGAAAGGCTTCTCAGAACTTCGTCGTGGTCGCTCACAATGGTCAAGCCGTCCCCAACCAACCAGCTCAACCCGTGCTAGAAAACCATACAATGGAACTGCACCCTTGTGCAACCAATGTAGCCTCCATCATCACGCCAATGTACAGTGCCGCAAATGCCAAACTTGTGGGCTTATAGGCCACACAACAAGAGTCTGCCCAGCTGCAGCTGTGCCAAACCAAGCTGGCAACAATCATGCTCAAGGTCGTTTTCTACCAGGCTCTTGTTTCAACTGTGGCGAGATGGGTCATTTCCGAAGAAATTGCCCAAAGCTTGCTAATGCAAATCCAACACAGGGATGACCATCTGACTGACTAGAAGACAACGTCGTTTAGAAATAATCACGTCTTATGTATTATATTCTTTTATTGTCAAGGTCCAAGAAACAGTTGTTATCGTTGTTTATAAATAAATCTTTTATTTACATTGGAATGTATCTCTGTGGTTGCATGTATAAACGACATATCCCTTACAATACCGACAATCAAGAAACCGTATTCCTTGAAGAACAAACTACCCCCAAAATTCTCCCATTCTATGATTGCTTGCGTCTTCCACGAAATTCCTAAGTACCCATCTATTCTAAGGAAACGAAGTACAAGGCACAGGTTACAACACAAGACGAATACCCAAAGTACCACTATAAAACCTTAATAGGGTACCTAAGGATTTCCCGTAAGTCTTTATGTGACAACTCGACCTTTCGGCTTTAAATGCACGTTGACTTTGACCATTGACCTTGACTGTTTGACTCGTATGACTTGTAATTGTACGCGTGGTGTGGTAATGAAATGTATTGTCGGTTGTGTATATATGTGATTACTTGCTTTGTAAAATATAATATTAGAATTATTACAGAACACTTAAATCACGAATCGAGATGTAATATATTATCAAACAAACTAGACGAAACAGAATTGTTATTTGCCATCCAACCTACTCGACGAAACATAAGTGTTTCGCCGAGAGCCCAAATTCGCCAAAGCCCAATACGGCCCAAAAGTTGTATGCGTAAAAATATATATATGGGATTAGGGAACGGTTATGAAACTTCTAAAAAAAAACCTATTCCTCCACCCTTGGCGTGACGGCAACTGCAAGACTCCAAACCTCCTCATTCGATCAGTCTACTAACACTCCCTTTCGGTCGTGATTAATTAACTGTGAGCGTGCGTATTCCTTTAGCATACCGAGCAAACCAAGGTGAGTTCACACAGCCAAGGCATGGGGTTCCCAGGGTGGGAATGGGATTTGATTATTTACTGGTACTTATCTATACTGGAACGTAGTGATGTGATTTGATGAATTATGGTACATACTCCGCTAATTGAACTACGACTAGACTAGTAACACTTATTGAACTGATCTTCGCACACCTGCCAAGGGTTGGCCGCGATATTATGACTGACTTCGCACACCTGCCTTTGGAAGGCCGCGAACTGTAACTTACATATCTTCGCACACCTGCCTGGTAGGCCGCGATACAGGTAAACCTAGTCTAGAATACTCGGGATGAACATCCCCTAATATCTTCGCATACCTGCCTGGGAGGCCGCGATGCAAACTAATACGATACATGACATAACGAACGAACATACTACTACTCACACTGTACTACTACTGAACTGTTAACTGTGAATTCGCTCAACTAGTTGTTGATCCTCTGTTACATGCCTTGCAGGTCGTTAGATACTTATGGAGCTTGCACAGGGAGGAGCAGGTCGTTGTGGAGCATGGATTATGTTTTGAAACTTATCGAACTTATGTTACACATTTGGGTTTTCGTACTTATGCTTCCGCTATACTTTAAAACTATGATTATGTTTGAATACCTATCATATTGAATGACTGGTTTACATTTATTATATTCGGTATTAATTACATGTTCGATATGATTGGTGGCTTGATCCTGGTCAGTCACGCTCCCAAGCGGTGATACTCCGCAGGTGGATTTTGGGGGTGTGACAGATTGGTATCAGAGCCATTGGTTATAGAGAACTTGGTTTTAATATGGGAAAACGTTTTTATTAAAACCAGACTATAACCAGAACAGTGCTCTCGACGATCCACAACGACGCTTCGCTCCACGTGCAAGACTCAACATCCTAGGTAATAAGGTTTATGTTTATTGCCTACATGCTAGAATTTGCATAGAACTTTGCTCGTAGTATGCTTACAATACTTTGCTCACTACTTGTTATTGCTTGAGAACACTTACGTGCTTACACTCTTCTGTCATCGCACTATTCGCGAACCTTTCTCACTTATGTTGCCTTTGATGTGAAGATCAATGGCCGGACGAATTAACATGACTCAAGCCCAGCTAGAGGCTCTCGTTCAAGCTCATGTTGCTGCGGCACTTGCAGCTGCTCAAGCAGGTCAACAAGCGCAGCAGCCTGTCTGCACTTTCAAGAACTTCATGGACTGTCGTCCAAGCTCATTCAGTGGCACCGAGGGGGCAGTGGGACTCCTCCATTGGTTTGAGAAGCTAGAATCTGTGTTTGAAATGTGTGAATGCCCTGAGGCTCGCAGGGTCAAGTACGCCACTGGCACTTTGGAAGGAATCGCGTTGACTTGGTGGAACGCGCAAGTACAGATCCTAGGGTTGGCAGCTGCTAACGCCACCCCTTGGAATGATTTCAAGGAATTGATCAAAAGGGAATACTGCACTCGTGAAGACATTCACAAGCTGGAAGATGAACTGTATCACTTGAAAATGGTTGGGTCAGAGATCGAAGCCTATACCAAACGGTCGAATGAACTGGCCGTGCTATGCCCAACTATGGTGGACCCTCCAGTGAAACGTATTGAGTTGTATCTCAAGGGTTTGGCGCCAGAGATCCAGAGCCATGTGACATCGGCTAATCTTGATAATATCCAGGCTATTCAGCGCCTTGCTCATCGTATTACAGATCAGGCAGTGGATCAGAACAGGCTGCCAAAACGTGTCAAGGCTACCACTGCTGCTGTCACCACTTCTGCTACTCCCAGTGACAACAAGAGGAAATGGGGGGGGGGATTCCAGCAAGGGATCAGTTTCTGTTCAGTCTCAGCAGCGCAAGACAAATGACTACCAGAATTCGAGTCAGCAATCATCTGGCAGTCAGGGGCAGGGTGGATATCGGGGAATTCACCCACTGTGTAATAAGTGCAACAGACGCCACAGCGGAAGATGTCGCAGGGAACGTTGTCAAAGATGCCTCAAGATGGGTCACGAGGCTAAGGATTGTAGAAGCTCACGGCCAGCAAATCAGAACCAGCAACTCCCACCGCCAGCTCCACAGAACCAGCAGCAGCAACCACAACGTGGAAACCGGGGATGTTTCCAGTGTGGGGCAGAAGGTCACTACAAACGCGATTGTCCTCAGTTGAAACAGAATCAGAACCACGACAATAACCAGGGCAACGGGAACAACAACAATGGCAACGAGGCAAGAGGTCGAGTTTTCGTGTTAGGACGAGGAGACGCAATGAACGATATTTGAACTTATAACTTATTTTGGGCTTTCATTATTATGTTTCCGCTACTCAAACAAAGTTTGGTTTGAACATCAGTTGTATTGGGTTTTATGAATTATTTTAACTACTATACCTTATGTTTGATATGATGGATGGTTTGATATTATTGAGCGCACCTGCCGTATTTATGGACCTTACGGACAGGGTGAGCAAACCCTATCTTGACAAGTTCGTCATTGTCTTCATCGACGACATTTTGTTCTACTCCAAGAGTCAGGAGGAGCACGAGCAGCACTTACGTCTTATCTTGGAACTTCTTCGAAAGGAGCAACTGTACGCAAGTTTTCTAAATGCGACTTCTGGCTTCGTGAAGTCCACTTTCTAGGCCATGTGGTGAACAGTGATGGGATTCATGTCGACCCATCCAAGGTAGATTCGATCAGGAACTGGCCTGCACCGCGTACACCGACGGAAATACGCCAAATCTTGGGTTTGGCGGGGTATTACAGACGACTCATTTCAGACTTTTCGAAGATCGCGCAGCCGCTTACTATGCTGACACAGAAAGGTGTCACCTACCGTTGGGGAGATTCCCAAGAGACCGCTTTTCAGTACCTAAAGGATAGGCTTTGCAGTGCCCTTATTCTCTCACTGCCGGAGGGCACAGATGACTTCGTGGTTTATTGTGACGCATCGATACAGGGTCTTGGTTGCGTATTGATGCAACGGGATAAGGTTATTGCTTACGCTTCGCGGCAACTCAAGATTCATGAACGGAACTACACGACGCACGATTTAGAGCTGGGAGCTGTTGTTTTCGCGCTTAAGATATGGCGACACTACCTGTACGGTACCAGGTGCACGATTTACACCGATCACAGGAGTCTCGAGCATATTCTTAAGCAAAAGGATTTGAACATGCGTCGACGGAGATGGGTTGAACTTCTGAACGACTACGAATGCGCTATCACGTATCATCCAGGCAAGGCCAATGTTGTGGCTGACGCCCTCAGTCGAAAGGACACCCTACCTAAGCGCGTGCGAGCGCTACAGCTTACTATCCAGTCCGGTCTTCCTGCACAGATACGAGCTGCTCAGATAGAAGCATTGAAATCCAAAAACGTCATGGCTGAAGCCTTACGCGGTTCAAGGCAACGGATGGAACAAAAGGAAGACGGCGCCTACTATGTAACGGGGCGTATTTGGGTCCCACTTTATGACGGTTTACGAGAGCTTGTGATGGACGAAGCACACAAGACTCGCTACTCGGTACATCCAGGGTCGGACAAAATGTACCACGACATCAGAATTACTTATTGGTGGCCTGGCATGAAGGCCCACATCGCCACCTATGTTGGCAAGTGCTTGACCTGTGCAAGAGTTAAGGTTGAATATCAGAAACCCGCAGGCCTACTTCAACAGCCTAAGATACCTCAATGGAAATGGGAAGAAATTCCCATGGATTTCGTTACAGGCCTACCTAGATCTCAGCGTGGAAACGATACAATATGGGTAATCGTGGATTGACTCACCAAGTCTGCACACTTCCTATCTCTAAAGGAAACGGATAAGTTCTCCACTCTCGCAGACATCTATCTTAAAGAGGTTGTTTCGAGGCACGGGGTGCCCATTTCCATCATTTCGGATCGGGATGCACGATTCACGTCAGAGCTATGGCAAGCGATGCACAAATCCTTCGGCTCGCGATTAGAGATGAGCACAACATATCATCCTGAGACGGATGGGCAGACTGAGCGAATGATCCAAACTCTTGAAGACATGCTTCGAGCATGTGTTATCGATTTCGGCAATGGCTGGGAAAAGAATCTCCCTTTGGTGGAGTCTTCTTACAATAATAGTTATCACACCAGCATACAAGCCGCTCCATTCGAGGCATTGTACGGACGTAAATGCCGGTCACCTCTCTGTTGGGCAGAGGTGGGGGATAGTCAGATTACGGGTCCAGAGATTGTAGTGGACGCCACAGAAAAGATTGCATAGATACGACAACGCATGGCGGCAGCACGCGACCGTCAAAAAGCCTACGCGGATAAGCGTAAGAAACCGGTGGAATTTCAGGTCGGGGACCGGGTTTTACTTAAAGCCTCACCCTGGAAGGGTGTGGTTCGTTTTGGCAAACGGGGCAAACTCAATCCACGGTATGTGGGACCATTCGAAATCACTGAAAGAATAGGCCTAGTAGCCTACAAACTGAACCTACCAGCTGAACTCGGTGCAGTTCACAATGTATTTCATGTGTCGAATCTGAAGAAGTGCCTGTCAGATGAGACCCTCATAATTCCTTTTAAGGAACTCACTATCGATGAGCGGTTGCAGTTCGTCGAGGAACCAGTTGAAATCACGGACCAGGATGTTAAGGTCCTCAAACACAAGAGAATCCCTCTTGTTCGAGTTCGTTGGAACTCCCGACGTGGCCCAGAGTACACCTGGGAACGCGAAGACCAGATGACAGAAAAGTACCCCAGTTATTTGAAACCAATGCAACCACTACTGAGGCCGAAGCTACTACTACTGAATTTCGGGACGAAATTCCAAATCAACGGGGGGATGATGTGACACCCCAGGAAAACCAGTAAACGATACAACTTACCTAGCTTCCTCAGTGAGTGCGTACCAAATTTCGGGACGAAATTTCTTTTAAGTTGGGGATAATGTGACAACTCGACCTTTCGGCTTTAAATGCACGTTGACTTTGACCATTGACCTTGACTGTTTGACTCGTATGACTTGTAATTGTACGCGTGGTGTGGTAATGAAACGTATTGTCGGTTGTGTATATATGTGATTACTTGCTTTGTAAAATATAATATTAGAATTATTACAGAACACTTAAATCACGAATCGAGATGTAATATATTATCAAACAAACTAGACGAAACAGAATTGTTATTTGCCATCCAACCTACTCGACGAAACATAAGTGTTTCGCCGAGAGCCCAAATTCGCCAAAGCCCAATACGGCCCAAACTTGTATGCGTAAAAATATATATATGGGATTAGGGAACGGTTATGAAACTTCTAAAAAAAATCCTATTCCTCCACCCTTGGCGTGACGGCAACTGCAAGACTCCAAACCTCCTCATTCGATCAGTCTACTAACACTCCCTTTCGGTCGTGATTAATTAACTGTGAGCGTGTGTATTCCTTTAGCATACCGAGCAAACCAAGGTGAGTTCACACAGCCAAGGCATGGGGTTCCCAGGGTGGGAATGGGATTTGATTATTTACTGGTACTTATCTATACTGGAACGTAGTGATGTGATTTGATGAATTATGGTACATACTCCGCTGATTGAACTACGACTAGACTAGTAACACTTATTGAACTGATCTTCGCACACCTGCCAAGGGTTGGCCGCGATATTATGACTGACTTCGCACACCTGCCTTTGGAAGGCCGCGAACTGTAACTTACATATCTTCGCACACCTGCCTGGTAGGCCGCGATACAGGTAAACCTAGTCTAGAATACTCGGGATGAACATCCCCTAATATCTTCGCATACCTGCCTGGGAGGCCGCGATGGAAACTAATACGATACATGACATAACGAACGAACATACTACTACTCACACTGTACTACTACTGAACTGTTAACTGTGAATTCGCTCAACTAGTTGTTGATCCTCTGTTACATGCCTTGCAGGTCGTTAGATACTTATGGAGCTTGCACAGGGAGGAGCAGGTCGTTGTGGAGCATGGATTATGTTTTGAAACTTATCGAACGTATGTTACACATTTGGGTTTTCGTACTTATGCTTCCGCTATACTTTAAAACTATGATTATGTTTGAACACCTATCATATTGAATGACTGGTTTACATTTATTATATTCGGTATTAATTACATGTTCGATATGATTGGTGGCTTGATACTGGTCAGTCACGCTCCCAAGCGGTGATACTCCGCAGGTGGATTTTGGGGGTGTGACACTTTAATTGTTGTATACCTTAATTCGAATGTGGTGATTTCTTGTAATCAAAAATCGAATTTGGGAGATCTTCCAATCTTCTAAGATAGATCCCAGCGGACATTGTAGCCCATCGACTGGTTTCCATATCCGTATTCAATCAATAACAAGTTAATAACAAATTATAATCAAGTTAAGCAATTATGTTACTTTGTGCTTATGTGTTCCCTTATGTGTTGTTGTGTGATCCAAAATATGTTATCCAAATCTTCGCGGAATCTTACATATCCTTGTACAAGAGATTCATAGTAGGATACCCAAAGGTATTACTTAAAATCCTCAATGGACTTCTATGTTATAGTTAAGTCCCTCGGATTATAAAGTACTACTTCATAATTAGACCCCTTGAGTGGTCTAGTTAAACAGATTGATCCAAAAATCTGGTTAGGGATATCATGTGATGATATAGCTGAAAGGACTCCTTGGTGGCCTAACTAAGTAGATCCTCTGTCGATCTAATTAAAAGGACCCGATGGAAGTCTAGTCACCCTCATCACAAACTTGATATCCTTCCCCAAAACATTACAAAACAAACTGTGCGGACTGTGCAAGGGATTACGTAATTATGGATGCATACATAATTATGGAATTTAGTGCACAGAAATCACAGCAAGTTCTGTCATGTGTCTAGAGTTAACCCTATTCATTTCCAACTCTGAGAAAGCAACCGTTGAAGATGACTCCGTTAGTTCATTTTCGTTTCTGAAGATTTATCCGTTGAGGAAATGAATATCCGTTGTGTAATCCTTCATTTCCAACTCTGAGGAAGCAACCGTTGAAGATGACTCCGTTAGTTCATTTTCGTTTCTGAAGATTTATCCGTTGAGGAAATGAATATTCGTTGTGTAATCCTTCATTTCCAACTCTGAGGAAGCAACCGTTGAAGATGACTCCGTTAGTTCATTTTCGTTTCTGAAGACTTACCCGTTGAGGAAATGAATATCCGTTGTGTAAACCTTCATTTCCACCTCTGAGGAAGCAACCGTTGAAAATGACTCTGATAGTTCATTTTCGTTTCTGACGATTTATCCGTTAGGGAAATGAATATCCGTTGTGTAATCCTTCATTTCCAACTCTGATGAAGCAACCGTCGAAAATGACTCCGTTAGTTCATTTTCGTTTCTGAAGACTTACCCATTGAGGAAATAAATATCCATTGTGTAATCCTTCATTTCTGACTCTGATGAAGCAATCGTTGAAGATGACTCCGTTAGCTCATTTTCGTTTCTGACGATTTATCCGTTGGGGAAATGAATATCCATTGTGTGATCCTTCATTTCCATTTCTGATGAAGCAACCATTGAAAATGACTCCGTCTGTTCATTTTTCGTTTCTGAAGATTTGCCCGTTGAGGAAATGAACACCCGTTTGCTTATTCCGTCATTTCCATTTCTGAAGAATATTCGTTGAGGAAAATGACTCCGTCTGTTCATTTTCGTTTCTGAAGAATGACCGTTAAGGAAATGGCAGGATTTTGCCTTGCATATCGCTGGTGGGTATTTGGCAAAGTCACTAATAGACTCCTACGAATAAATTTCGGGACGAAATTTCCTAAAGTAGGGGAGACTGTGACACCTGTGTCACCGTGACCATCAAACAAATACCAAGCCAATGAAATATTGTATTTCGTACTTGGGATCTGTATAAATATGTGTATCTTTTGCATGTATCAACTTTTGTTCAATTTCAAACCCTACATCGCTTTCTGGAGAATTATACGCAAATTGGTGCGTAAACGTACTCAGTTTAATGCGACAAATACTCCGGAACATCAACATATACTCAACATACCTTAAATAACCTTTACATAACTTAGAAATAAGTTTTGAAGGCTTTGGTATGGCAAAAACAAGTTAATTCGCTTACAAGGACTAAACTTGACAAACTGCGAAAGTATGCCAATTTGAACTGTAACGGACATTCCGGAACATGTCCATAAGTTAAACATACCATAAATATCCTTTACATAGCTTAGTGTTTGGCATGAGAAAAATCCATTCGTCGCGTCCTTTGGATCGTCTTTCGCGCTTATGCGCATTCCGTCGTAATTAAGCGAACATCGCGATCGTACGGCCACACGAACCAACATCCGACATATTTTTGGGCATGTTTCATGTCCACAATGTTTAGGCATCATTTTAGGGCCATAAAGTTGGCTTTACGGGCCTTAGAAGTGTCGGAAATGGCTTAAATACGTGACAGGGACCAAAACTGTAAATTCTGCAAGTGGTGCAGAACAGACAGGGCCAGGCGGGGCGCGTAAGGATTGCCCAAATCCTTACGCGGGGCGCGTCAGACCTTCAGTAACAGAATTTTAACTTTCTTGCACAACTTGGCCTTTCAAACAACCCAAAGGGCAATGCCCTTTTACCCAATCAAGAGCCAAGGGCCATTTTTCAGTAACCACAACATTTTGACAAGTGGACGCTTAGGATCGTGGCACGAAAATCAAGAAACGATCCTAAAGGCTCTACTTTTCCTATAAATACCCCCCCCCCCTTTTTTCCAAAAACCCACACAATCTGATCAAAATGCTCTAAGTTGATGCCTTTGCTTCATACCTGAGCTCTTTGATCTAGATTAGCATTCGGGGACCCTCCGTAAGTGTTCTTTCGTTCTTTTATTCTCTTTTCGAGTCCGAAAGTCAAAGTTTTGTTTGACTTTCCGTGTGACCAGCCTATGGTCGACACGAAGTTCATAACGTGAGCGTGATCACGATGGTTATAGTCCGTAGTGACTATACCTACTGATTACCACGTTATCTAGGCTCAGTGACGAGTCGTAGTTTCGGCCAAAATGCGCATTCTTGCGTGTTTTGTAACCAAACTACTCGTGAGCATCAAAGCCGTTTGCTTTGATGCCATACCTGTTTTCTAAACTTAGTTAAGCATGTTCTAACATGCTTAGCTCGTCACTCTTAGTATAGTGCTTATATAGGGTCGTAAGGTAAGCGATCTAAACCATCGCTTATACTTTCGAACCTGCCCCATTTGGTCGATCATTAGGATCCGACCAAACACATTAGGTGACCATAGCTATAACCTTCCGGGGTTATACCTTGTGGTCACGATGTTAGGCGTTCCAGATGCGTTCTACGCGAACGACGCATAAGGTAACATAAGCTACCTAAACGGGTCGTAATGGGTAGCAAGCACTTAGGTTAGGTTCCATTTTAGTATGTAGGCTTTGTTATACCATATTACACGAGTCTCCATACTTGTTTGGTTTACGAACCCGCATACTATCCAATCTTCCGATTTAGGTCCGGTATATTAACATAGCTACCTATTAGGTGCCATTTGATATTCCGTGATCTCTAGCATTGCTTAGTTATTATACAAGAACATCAAAGCAATCTCAGGTGAGTACATTGAACCCCTCTTTTACTGTTTTTCCAAACTGTTTTTGGGTGAAATACATGTGCCTACTTGTTACTTTCATGCTTTCCGGTTTTCACATCATATGCTTGCTATGTTCGATAGTACATATATAGTACATGATTTCATTGTGTTTATGCTATTGTATGTCCATTGCGTGCATACTTAGTACATCACTTTACAATACATTTCATGCTACGTACGCCCATTGTGTGCATACGTAGTACATCGTTTCACATTGCATTTCTGTTGCATATGCTCATCCAGCATATGAACACATTATACTACATTTTCAACCGTTGTACTCTGCCATACATTTCATGCTACGTACGCCCATTGTGTGCATACGTAGTACATCGTTTCACATTGCATTTCTATTGCATATGCTCATCCAGCATATGAACACATTATACTACATTTTGAACAGTTGTACTCTGCCATACATTTCATGCTACGTACGTCCATTGTGTTAATACGTAGTACATTGGTTCACATTGCATTTCTGTTGCATATGTTCATCCAGCATATGAACACATTATACTACATTCTGAACCGTTGTAACCATTTGACTATGTGAACCGTCTTAACCCTTCGACCATATGAACCGTTTGTAACCATTGAATCGTGTAAACCAGTTGTATCCGTTGACATGATTTACAGTTGACAATAGACATTTGACTATACATAAACATTTCTACCGTTGTCAAACATTTCATCTTGATGGTTTGGTTTGAATAAGTGATTAAGTAACGAGGCGTGTGTAATATGATACATACATGGTGGATACGCCGCTGGTACTTCCTATATATAAGTGTTTGTATGGTATTACATATCGTAGCGTTATTTGAATCATTTCATTTTGAGACATATGACATTTTATACAAATAACACACTCTTCGCGAGACATTGTTTTATAAGCGACTTATCTTATACAAATTCATTTTACATGGTTATCCGTTTAACCAAACAGTGTTCTCTGATTATACATATCATCTGATCTTATCGTTTTCAAATGATTTACAAGACAAAGCAAATTATAAGGTTCATGACTAAACATTTCCTCAATCATAAGTCATGAATTCCATTTTCACAAAACCAATGTATCTCACAGGCATTTTTATGCTGACGTACCTATTTTCACATGTGTTTTCAGGAGATGATGCATAGGACTTATCAAGACATACTTAGGTGGACCTGTGCCTTAGTGACTTAAAACGAGACAAGAACTAGTTAATTTATGTTATGTACTCTTTGGTTCTTGTTTAAACAATGTAAACTTTCATGTTTGATTAATAAAACGAAACTTCAATTGCCATGGATTTGAAACAATTAATTCTGTTACAACACTCCCCGACATTTCCGCCACGTTTTATATGTTCTACGTGGTCGGGGTGTGACATCAGGAACTGGAATACTACCTTTATAGTACATCATCACATCCTGTTGACCACTCGGACTATTCATCCTCACGATCTTTTCCTGTTCCAAATCCTGACTCTCGATCTTTTCAATAAACTGAGAGATCGTTAACCCATCATAAACACCCGTGTTCTTCAGAATCATCAGATATGTTCCCCACTCTTTCTGTGGTAGAGCATCGGCAAGCTTGTCCACCTACTCCTCACGATCTTTTGTAATGCTCAACATAGACATGGATCTTACTAAGTGACAGTATCTCTCAATTAGCTTCTTTGTATCCTCTCCCGGTAAACTACTGAGCAGATCAAACTCTTTCTTTAGCAACGCCTTCTTGCTTTTAATCATATTCTCGCTACCTTCAAACTTGACTTTAAGAGCATCCCATATCGACTTTGTAGTTTTGTCGTGCTGTAGCAGAATGAATATATCTTCTTTGATCGCTTGCTGCAATAAACTGATCATCATCTTCTCGGCTTTGTACATCACCCGTTCCTGATCCGTGAATTCGGATAACTATTTGATAACCTGCAATTCTATTCGAGGAAACACATACTTCTTCAATATACACTCCCATGATCTAAGATGATTCGCCTGAACCCAGTTCTCGAATCTATCTTTCCACCCGTAGTATTCTTCGATACTCATCAATTTCAGGGGCTTTTGGGTGGTTCCCATCTCGTTCTCTAAGTTCATGGCCTGAGTAATAGCAGCTGGAGTAGACGGTGTTGCAAATGCGTTGTAGAATTCGGTATCCATGACGACTTAGCACGTTTTTCAAAAACAGTGACGAATAAGCGAAACTATTTATGTTCACAGAAGCGAAAATAGGGTTTGTCCGGATAAGAGAAACCCTGATTGTCCTTTGAAGCGGAACCTGTTGATGACCTTTGGAACGAAACCTTAAATGTTAAGATAAGCGAAACTTAGATGATCACTGAAGCGAAATCTATAAGCGGAACTTCAAATATGTCCTTTGAAGCAGAACCTTGAAGCAGAACCTTTAATGTTTTTTTAAGCGGAAACCCACTTATGGTGACACACAAGCGGAACTACCACGTAACTTGGAGCGGAACCTCTGAAAAATGACCGAATAAGCGGAACTATGATGCAGTTTGAAGCGAAACTACTCAAGCGAAACTCCAAATTGTCAGTTTAAGCGGAACCTTTCAAGCGAAACAGTCAAGTGTCCCTTGAAGCGAAACCTAGTCCGAGGATCATTTAGTCCATTTTTAGTTCGTATTTTGGTCCGACACTTTCCAGGATTTGTCTTTGATCTATTGCGCACAATCTGAGAAATTTTGAGCCAATTCTAACCGTTACAACTTTCTGAATTGAAACTATAAGGTGTAGAAGAAAGAAACAATGATGAAATCCAGCTAATTTCTGTAGAAAACCTCCTCCCAGGCTCTGATACCACTTGTAGGATCGTGTTCTGACCCGAACGAGTCGTTCAGAGGCGTTCTTCTATGTTTCAGGTGCGGAATTACAAGAAACGTAGATAGAAATAGCTTGTTCTTCACTTAAACTACTGATTTCATTGATTTAACAACAATTACAGCCCAAACGTCACACCGGCAGCACCTCGGTATGGAATCCGTCAAAGTTCTTATGGTTTCGCTCAAAGAGACTCCTATATATAGTGCACATGGTTTCGCTTATGTGTACATGACACATAAGCGGAACCTCTACAGTGACAACAAAGCAGAACCTCTAGCCTATGTCCCTACAAGCGAAACCTCTTCCTAAAACACATATATTCTCCTATTTTCTCGTATATTGAGCCCTAATCCATACAATGCAATGTTTGACTTGATCCATGACGAAATCAACAGATGTAGTGCACCAACACCAAGCATTCCACACCCTCCCAGGGTGAGATTTCAACACGATACGATCGCCTACAGCGATCTTCCAGCGTTTCCCAAGTTTATCAGCTTTCCTGACGGTCACGCGTTGCCGCCGATCGACTCCCGATCCAAACAACCTTCCCAAGAGTTTCGAGTACCAGTCCTGGAGCAGTAATTAAGTTGTCAACCATCACAGTCTATCAAGAAGGTTGGCATTATTGTGTAAGTAATGCCTCAACAGAGTTGTCTGGTTACCAAGATGATAACTGCCATAGTAGTACTCAACCATAGGTAAGAGTCCTTCCAATTTGCACCAAAGCTAGTCACACACATGCTCGCAGCATGTCTTCGAGTGCCAGGAGAGTTCGTTTTCTCTGATCATTTGCCCAACAGCGATAAGCAATGCTCTGGTCCTGACGGGAGCCAAAGGTGTTGTGTATTGCCTGACATAAATCATGCATAGCTCAAAATCGAAGGTATCAGGAGTTGGCACCTCATGCCTAAACACTGTCTCTCTCAGAGGAATATTCACCAGCTATGAAGTCTCGTCTGTTTCCTTGATTGCAAGAAAGTGTGCTGGTTATATGAGACAATCAACGATCACCCAGGTGATAATGTTTCCGTTTTGAGTTGTAAGTGGACTGTGGCTATGTGGGCCTTCAGGCACGGTCACCCGTACATGGTCTTCAGGTTTTAATAGATCCTATCAAAACTCAGATGAATAGGATATCGAGGCCCGTGTGCTTCGCATGCACCAGTTCCCTAAGTTTGTTGTATAGTGAGGTCCATATTCGTTCCATGAAGTAGCAAATATCGTTCAACCTGCCAAAGGTTGCTTCCCCATGCCCCGCATGGGTCAATCTTGAGAACTCTCTTCCTTCAGTTCTTCAATTTGAACAAGGCGAGTCTGATCAGGTATGTTAAAGTCGATAGTGACCTGCAAAGCTCGTGCACGTCCAGGTTTCACGGTCGTATTCATTCAAAAGTTCCACCCAGTGTTGCCATCACATGTTTAGCTCCCTAGAAACAAGGGTATACGGGAGGCCCTTGTGATCGGTCTAGGTGGTGCATTCGGTACCGTCCAAGTAATGCCTCCAATTTAAATCCAAAGACTATGGCTTTCACCGCAGGTCGTGACTCGTGAAGTCCTTCCTGTAAGTCCACCACGTGGGCCATCTCCTTCTCATGTTGCATCGATATGTAACTGGGACTCTGATTCGAACCTTCATGGTATACCGCTAGATCATCAGTACCTCGGATAGAAGTGATGCTCAGTGCGTTGCAGGCTTGGGTTTCAAAAGCTGAAAAGACGTTCCCCTGTTTTACTTCCCATGAATTCACAGCTCTCCGCTGTGCTAAGGAGGTTGAAGTTACGCAATCTTCGAAAATCCCATGATGAATCTGCGATAGTATCCAGCGAACCCAAGGGATTGATGTATCCCAGAAGTAATCTGAAATTGCATAAGGTCAATCTGAAATTCCACCTGACAATGTTGAGGTAAACCAAGTAACTCTTCAGAAAACACGTAAGAAAATCCACGAGCAACTGGAAGATACTCGATCTTCCTTTCTTCAGGTTGCGAATTGGTGACGAGAGCTAGTATTGCAGGGTAGCCCTTTCGTAGACACTTCTGGGCTTTCATGGCTGAGATGATGCCAACCATGGCACCACTACGATGATCTTGAACTGATAAGGATTCCCCACTAGCGAGAGGGATACGCATGATTTTCTCTTTACAGAGAATTTTCGCTTGATTTATAGATGACTAAATCCCTATCAACGACCACGTCAAAACTTACAAGGATATCGGGAAGTAGGTCAATGTCGAACACTTGACCTATGAGATCAAGTTTACCACCAAAAAGAACATGAGAAGCTTCTATCGATTTACTATCAGCTAATTCTACTACATGCTTATTTACAAGAGGGGTGGAGTCAGTCCTAACTGACGACTGAACCCCAAAGACACATAACTCCAATCGAAACCAGAGTCGAATAAAACAGAAGCAAAAAGATCATTCAAAGAAGACGTACCGTTCCCACCATTGCTCCCATTGTTGTCATTCATAGTATTGTTGTTGTTGCCAGCATTCTGATTAAGCTGAGGGTAATCCCTCTTAAAATGACTCTCATCACCACACTGAAAGCGCCCCTTTCGATTACCCTGATTCTGTTGAGGCTGCTGCCTCTCCTGTTGTTGCGGCTGCTACGGCGGCTTTGGGAGCCAGACCCTACAATCTTTAGCCATATGACCCACCTTGTTGCACCTGTGACATACCCGAGTGCACAGCCCGCGATGGTGGAACATACACTTATTACAATTTGGTAGCTTTCTCGCGTAGGAGCCCTGATTTGAATTGTCGCTCAGATTTTGATTAACAGAAGATGACTGGCTGAAATTGAGATTGTTGCCTATGTCTGGTTTCTTCTGTGACTGCACTGAATTGGACGTCTTTTCCACATCATTCCATTTACGCTTGTTGTCAGTAGTGGAAGCAGTAGTTGTAGCTGTAGTAGCAGAACCACGCAGCGGAAAATTGCCACGTTCGACCTCTTGTTCAGTGATCTTGTGTGCCAAACGGATGATCTGGGACAGATTGTTGAGGTTTGCGGCAGTGACGTATCCCTTTACGGTTGGTGCTAGGCCCTTGAGATACAATTGAACTCGTCGTGGTGGAGGTCGAGACAGGTTAGGGCACAAAATTGCTAACTCATGAGATCATTTCGTGTAAGCCTCGATCTCAAACCCCTCCATCTTCAGGTTGTAATACTCGTTCTCAAGCTTCTGTATCTCATGAAGAGGGCAGTACTCCTCTCGCATCAACTCCTTGAAATCATCCCAACATCTGAACCTAGGCATTCCACCAAGTCAAGGCACCGTCCTCGAGCGTGCCTGAAGCATACTTCACCTGGTCCCCCACGGGACAATTACACATAGCAAATACAGATTCGGCCTTTTCAAACCAACGCAAGAGTCCTACAGCTCCTTCAGTCCCACTGAAGGTCTGTGGCTTACAATCCATGAAGGTCTTAAACGTGCAGGCAAGTGGATTGTTTTGATTCGCAGGTTGACCTAAAACGAAAGAACGTACAACACACAAATAAGATTCGAGTATACGACAGAAGGATAAGGAACATTTAGCACATATCGTACCAGCCTGGTAAGCCGCTAGGGCTTCAGCCATACGAGTGTTGATCAAGTTAGTTAATTCAGCCTGAGTCATAGCAATGTGACCGCGTCCATGGCCTCGTCCGCTCATGATTCTATAGGAGAAGAGGGAAAAGGTTACGAGTCGAAATAAGGTTGGAGTCAAACCTCCTAATGACTTTTATAGACTAAAGAGTTCACATCAAACAACAGAGCGGAACCCCTCTCACACTCGTTAAGCCTCACTGGGACTCACATGCACCCCACATTATTATTATATGTGTACCCATAATAATAAGGCAACTTGCATGCTTATCTCAGTGCCTCTTAATTCGCGCAAAAAGTTTCCCCTCATCCAAACAGCAAACAAAAGGTATTACAGGGTTACGAATCACAATAGTCAATGGGTAGTGTTACACTAACAGATCACATAACAGGGGTTCGTAACATAAGGGCTCATTCTGCTGTGCCAAGTGTGCATTCACGTGTGATGTTATTCATAAGCAAACACTAGATATGCTATGCAATAATAAATGAGAAACGAACCTTGCAATCTGGAGCTGGGTGTTAGGGTCGATTTCGGTACTGTTCGGTTAGAGCTTTGCTTTATAAAACGTTTTAAAACCAAGTTCAATATAACCAGTGGCTCTGATACCAAACTGTCACACCCCCAAAATACCACCTAAGGAATGTCCCTGTTAGGCGTGTGACGTACCAACAACGAGCCACTAATTACATGAAACCCATTCAAGTTTATAAGTAAAATCCCCAATTATTAATGAAAAATGTCATCAACAAGTTTAAATGAAACCAACATGTTCAGCGGAAGCAAATAGTAAATCAAAGTTAAATTGTTCAAAACCAATGTAATATATCAATAATCAATCACATGAATCCCTCCAGTCGACCCATGACCACTCCAGCTACTCAAGACAGCAAGTTCCCAAATCCAAGATATCTAACGACCTACGAGCATGCAACAAGTGTATCAGACAACGCTGGTGAGTTCATAGTTTTACGAAAACGTTGGTTACCAAGTGTTTTGTTAATCCATTGAATTTAATGTTGATAATACCCCGAATACAAGACGACTCCTGATTTACATTGCCCTTTCCCCAATGCTCCTATCAAAGCATTGGGCATAACTGAGTCATTAGTTCACACCCGTCCTCTCAGGTACGGGATGAGGGTGCCAAACCTAGATAGCGCTACCAACTAATACTCCGTTACCTCTCAGGTAACAAACAACAAGGAGGGACTTTAATTGTGATAGGGTAAGTGTATTATCCAACATTCTAGATTTTACCCAAGACGTATTCCTCTTAGGAATACCCAATTGATTTACCCAAAAACCTATCCCTCCCAGGGATATCCAACGAATGTCCCAACCATTGGGATGCATGCTCAAGAGAAATGAACTCACCTTAGAGTGCTCGGTAGAATACGTTACATGTTCCAAGTTGATCAATTAGTTCCTATTGTGGTTACCACTAACAGTTAGAACCACATTCTTATCAAACCACGTATCAAACCACGCATGTAACAATTTGCACAAAGTGTATTAGTTATCATGTAGTTACATAGTAAACATTCGAGTCATAAACACTTCACATATTTCATTCATGTCTCACATTCACCATTAATACTTTAATGCAGTAATCCAAACAATTATGCGGCCCGGGTCTAACCCGTGGCCCAAATAAATCCCCAGCCCACTAAATAATGCGGCCCAAACCAAGTATCGAGCAACAGCCCACCTGATATCGGCCCAACATATTTTATCATAAGGTGTGCGGCCCACTTTCGTAAGGTAACTAATTTCTTTTGGCCCAATTTAATAACATGTTTCTAAATCAACACATCTCAATCAAATAGTTATCAAACCATCCCATGAACTTTTAATTCCAACAGAATCTAGACCAAATCCTTACTATTAACATGTAACCATTATAATCACGTAACCTTAACTTTTGAGTTGATTCTCATTATATAACATATCATATTAATCTAACCCATGTTCTTATATCATGACTATTAGTTCTCGATCTAGTCATCAACCCATATCGCCATACATAAAACTATTAATCCTACCCCCTCCCACTAAGTGCGACCCAACAGAATTCGCACATCCCATTAACCCTTTGGCCCAACAATCCTAATGTCCATTTACTATTTGCACGGTTAGTCACATTAATCAATTTTCCTTGTCTCACATACATGTTAGCATAAATCTTGCACATAATCTACTCATCACAGCCTTGATTCATTACTGTTTGTTTCTAGAGTTTAACAAATCATCCTTTTATAATCAAAGGGATAATCTAATTAATATGTGGTTAACATGCCATCCTAATTCTTTTACTTCAACAGATTTCGATTTTATTAAATCGGCACATCTAACATGGTTTATTAATTACATCACACAAACTATGTTTCAGTTTCTCAATAGTATAAAATCCCATAACTAAATCATTCAATTTTAATAACACAACAATATATACATATATTTAGATCTCATGAAATTCACATATAGTCCCTAGGATCATGCTCCAATCTAAACTCATCAATACATGTTCACATATAATCAAAACAAGTTAAACAGACATGAGATAATACTAACCGGTGATAGTGATCACGACTTGGGGGTTCTATTTCCGTACATAGAAGATGAAGGAAAGTAGGATTTGATGTTTTGATTTTTTGTGATAATTAGAATATAATACGTATACTTAAAAGGTAATAGTTTGGGACGGTTAATCCCCTTTGGCCGAATATAATGGGCTCAAGCCCACCTAATTGGGCTACCCTAATAACGTGCAAGATTTTTAACTTATGGGTCAACGGTGGCGGCGGTTTGGGCTTCTAATCCCATCGGGTTTTCTTTGGCTTCACGGGTGTGGGTTGCGGCCCATTAGATTAATAGTTTAAACAAAACACAAGGGTGAGGCCCAATAAGCAACATATAAATTTCTAACAATGTTATCACACTCGTTAAACGGAATCATACAAGTACGGAGCGTGAAACACATCAAAGAGGAATATCAAAGGTCGAGTTGTCACACAAACATTAACTACCAAAGATTGCTATGTTAGCGTTCATGTGGGGCCACCAGTACAGAGTCTTGAGATCTTGGTACATCTTGTCAGAATCAAGATGCACTGAGTAACGAGACTTGTGTGCTTCGTCCATCACAAGCTCTTGTATGTTCCCATAAGATGGAACCCATTTACGTTCCATGAAGTGGTGAGTACCATCTTCCCTGGGTTCAAGTCGCTTTTCCATGCCGCGCATGGACTCAACAAAAAGGTTCCCTTCTTCCAACGCTTCGACCTGGGTGTTGCGGATTCTGGGTAGGAAGACTGGAGTGAATGGTAAGCTGTAACGCACGTACAAGCTTAGGTTTGGTTTCCTCGCGACAGAGGGTGCCAGCCACCACAGTGGCTCTGCCTGGATGGTTCTTGATTACGCATTCGCAATTGTTAAGGAGTCCGACCGATCGACGCGGTCGCTTGTTCAACTCCTTCTGATCGAAGATATGCTGGAGACTCTTGTGATCGGTGTAACTGGTGCACTTGGTACCGTCCAAGTAATGTCTCCATATCTTGAGTGCAAACACTATTGCTCCCAATTCCCACTCAGGGGTAGTGTCGCCCTTTTCGTGAACCTTGAGTTGGCGTGATGCGTATGCGATGACCTTCTCAACTATGTCCCTGGATGGACGCGTCATAATAAACAACGAAATCATATGTACCTTCTGGTAACGAAACAATGGGTATACTACAGGGTTTCACCTTCAACTGTTGGAATGCGGATTCCTAAGAAAGCTTTGGAGTTACGAGGGTTTGTGCATACAATTGAAAAAACGGGTTTCGCAACGCCAAAAGTTGTTCACTGGAAACTAACATAAGGTTGTTTGTGTCGTAGGAGCTCCATGGTAAGGTATGGGTGTCGCTCGGATCCCTACTAGCTCTTCAAGTAGATTAGGATGTTGTCGGAGAAAACAAGTGACATATTCGTCAGGTTAGACTAAATTCGAATGTCGTGTCAGAGGAGTTATATCGGTCGTATCCAGGTCAAAGGACAGTACTTGTGGTATCATCATATTTATGGCCCAATGCTCAGCGAGTAACGTTCGTGGAGTGTAACCTGTCCAAGCGAGTGTCCGCGGTCGTAGGGTTCAGAAGTATATCGCGTATGGATGTGGAAACATGAGAAAGGGTAGTCGCAATCGATGAGTAAGCGTTTAAGAACCCATAACAGGGTTTACCTGATGTCGATGGTACAGCTGGTTATGCGCATGTTGTATATGGTTAAGATAAAGTATGCCATTGATCAAAAGAGATGTCACAAAGTTAAATCAATCGGAACAAGGATTTTCCATAGTAGCATGATTGTCGTACAAGTTTGTAGTGTTAAGATTCACTGAGACTTCCATCAAAAGTCGTTGGACTCGCCCACATGCGAAGGAGGAATAGTTCACCTGGATCCATGAACTTAAGTGTGTTTGTAATTCATCGAGTCGGTAAACAACCAAATTCGGGGTAGTTCCTTAGGCCGTGCGAATAAATCCAAAATACGTTTGTGTAGTCGTGAGGTTCCAAAGAAAGGACGCGAAAACATGTTCAAGAGAGTATAATCGTATCAACAACACATCATTACCCTCAAGGTTTCAAGGAGTGATCACCAAGGATCGAGAGTTGAGCCTTCCAAACTCTCTATGCTAGAGGGTGTTCGTTTCGGTGTCTGTGCATGGAGAAGCGAGAACGAAATGTCACTGTGGTAAGAGAATGACAGTTTGGTCTAAGAAAATGGTAGAAATTAGACATAACATAAATCAACAATCATGTGTCGGTACAAAAGCTACTGCAAAGATTCCGCATATTTAAGAAGACTATCATGGAATCAAAAAATACGAATCTTGTAGTGTAAGGTGGGTCAGGTAACCGTATAGATTATCGTGTTCGCCTGTAGGTTGAGTGATCCATATCTTCGTCCTCGAATGTCCTGAAGACTATCCCATCAGTAAGGGTATCCATTCGCTAAGTTCGGTTTACGAAGGAGTAAATCAAGTAGAATAAGCATTAACCACCCCAACAAGGTAATTGGGGGGGGGGGTAATCTTGTGATCGGTGGAAATCATGGTATGGTTGTTAGCGTTTCGTTATATTGGTTGCCAATCGAAGAAACAGGGGATTGGTGAGGTTCATATGAAGAATTTAGTGAAAATAGGTGTCCAACAATAACCGAAGAATTCAACCAACTAATCTGTTGTCTAGAGGCAATTCCAGTAGTCATGTATTGTGGCATGGCACGAAAGGGAAGTTCGCTGCATCACGGTCGCGGAAGTATATCACTTATCCAAAACAAAATTTGGTTGGTAGGGTTTTGAGTTGCAAAACAATGAACGCGTGTAACTATGACTACTTCGTTTTTGGTGACGATGACCGGTGGAGATGATAAGGTTCGTCAAGAGAGATGCGTGGATATAGTTCTCCTAATCCCAAGTTCGTTTGAGCCAGGTCTGGTCTTCATGAACATTGACGTGCAAACCGAATGTACGGAGGGTCAGATGGCGACGTCATGTCGAGATAAGCGTGTAAATAGATAGAATGCATAAACAGTCGTCGTAGCGGGGTGACGAGAAATCAGAAAAGAATTTGATCACCACTCATCAAATTTCGAGTAAACAATTGTGTGTCATAAAGAACACAATAGGGCTAATAGACAGCATGCTACTACCCTAAATAAACACACAATAAACATCACACCAGACAAAAGTAATCTAGCAAGTAAGAAATATAAACTTAAATCAGACCACCTAAAGTGTTGAGCCTTGCACGTGGAGCGAAGTGTCGTTTTGGATCGTTGAGCACTGAGCGGGTTATAGTCTGGTTTTTCTTAAAAAGTTTTTCCCACTTTAAAAACCAAGTTCACTATAACCAATGGCTCTGATACCAATCTGTCACACCCTCAAAAATCAACAAGCGGAGTATGACCACGAGGCGTGTGACTGACCAGGATCATACCACCAATCATAATAAACAAGTAATCAATGTAAAGTAAAACCGTAGCAACCAATTTAAAAGTTCACCAAACCAAAGTCCAAAACCAAATTTTAATGTCAGCGGAAGCATAAGTTCAAAAACCAAAATAATAATTTAACGTTTCATATGGTTATCATGAACAACAACGGTTCATGTCCCACAACGACTCCTTCTCCAATGCAAGCTCCATCAAATAACCTAACGACCTGCAAGGCTTATAATAACGAATCAACAACAAAGTTGAGCGAGTTCACAGTTGGTTGTCCATTTTAACGTTGTTCCAAAAACCATACTTATGTTTCGAAAATCACGAGTTAAGCAGTTCCTTGTTTCCCAAACCATACTCAGTGGGGGCTTCCCCATGTATCCCACTAGACCCGTTACCCTATCGACTACTGACTGTAGTTATGTTTATGTGACCTGCGTCAATGTCTATCATCGTTGACTAGTGCCCAAGTCCATTAGTCCACGCCTGTCCTCTACGACACGGTGTGAGGCTTGTCAAACCTAATAGCGCTATTTAACTAAAGACCCATTCGCCATTGGCCCAGCGATTAAGTCGATATAAAATAAGGTACTTAATGATAGAGTTTTGTCTAGTGTCATTCAATGTTGTCACCCTTCACAAAAGAGGGTGGGGGTACGTGTCCTACCCAAGGAGAACACGCAAGTTTCAATGTTGTTACCCTTCACCTAAGAGGGTGGGAGTACGTATTCTACCCAAGGAGAATACGTAGGTTTCCTTATTAAAAGTTAACCCATTCCCAAACCACCAGGAATCCCATGCCTTGTAGAAAGTGTGAACTCACCTTTGCTTTGCTCGGTAGATAATTTACTTATGTTACGTTGGTCAACCATACCCTAAAATGGTTATTAAATATTTATTAGGTTCGTATGCAAGTAATGTCACGTATAAATTACACGTATCTAACACATAACATGTAAGTCATACTAGCATATACGATACTGGGCCTATCCTAGCATATGAACAGTTAAACAGTAACAGTTAAGCATTAACAGAAGCACATAGTCCATACCATCAATTTGTGCGGCCCAATAACTGAGCAGGGCAGTCCAGTCGAACTGGGTGGTCTCGACTCGAGACAATGAGGTCTCGAGTCGCAACCATGAGATTTCGAGTCGGAACCAGGTGGTTGCGACTCGCAACCTTGGTCAGAATCTCAATATCATTTAAAGTCACATAAATCTAAATATCATGAAGGAAGAATTCATTCTTAAATTAACAAATCAATCCTTCCAAACACCATAACACTTAATTATTATCCATCAAGACTTAACACATGATTTCCCAATTCAAGTGTAAGACAGTTTTATAGGAATTTCATAAATAAAATCATATCAAACGACTTATACTACTTTAGTGAACCCTAACAATAAAGCACAGTTTATGATCAATATCCTTAACATATTAATAATCTAATCTTTTTTTTCTTTTCAAACAAACAAACAAATGAGCAGTTCATCAGACAACATTTCACCCACTAGCATATTAAATCAACATCCTTAGCATACAATAAAAGTCAAGGGTTGCAAGGAAGGTAGCCAATAGTTCATCTCAATAATCAACAGTAACACATTATTTTATCATCTCACTAATAGTCATCAACATAAATTCCCCAATTCAACAAGTCAAAAAATCAGCGACTATAAGTGTGGCCTAAATTATCAGTTTGTCACTAATCACTTGTACACTTTCATTCTACCAGAAAATCACAATCTCACACAATTAATCAACTCAAATCCATCAGTCCATATAACTGTTTGTACCTTAACCATTATTCCACTTAATAAATCAATTCAAAGTTAGACTGTTTGCACAATACACACTAATCCATTCCAACTATGAGTTATATGGAGTCAAGAAGCACAATAGGGTATAAAACAGTTTCTAACAATCATTTGCACAAAAGCATAAAGCTCAAAATACAAACAATATTCGGATAAACGTTAACTGACCGAGAGTTACGACACCAAAGGATGTGTCCGCTGCCACCACAACAGCCTGAATCGGAGCTTCGGTGATTCGTCGTTGCTGCTGAGTTTCGCCGGAGAGTCTGTTTTTTTATTGCTGACATCACTTGTAGGAGCCACACTACATCTGTCTATTTGAACCAACGAACACGTTGTACAAACAGGACCTCACCCCTTACTCGAAACGCCACCGCCATCTCCGTCGTGGCCCGACGGCTGCCTCCGCCGTCGGACACCACTACCGCTCCTGTTACCGGCCTTATGTTTTCCCAACGTTGCCGTCATTATTTTAGTCAACATCCTCGTCTTCGGCCATCGTTAACCCTACTTCTACCGTCTCTCTCTATCTTGCCGCAGTTCTCTCTCTCTAAAATCATTGAGATGGCAGGTGTGGTACGTATGTTACATGTGCCAAGGAGGAAGGAGGGGATTCATGTGTGCTTGTCGGATAAAGGAAAGGGGCGCCGAAATTCGATCTCCGGTCGCCGGAGTCTCAGATGAGAGAAAGGAATGGGGAGGAGGGTGTTCTCGTCTGAAGTATGAGAATGTTTAAGTTTTTTTTTTAGTTTTTTTTTTGTTTTGAACAATTAGGGTATAAGGTGTTTTATATAGGCTAGGGTTGAGGGGAGTTGGGTTGGGGCCTGGCCCAAGTGCGTGAACCCGTTAGTTTGTGTGTCTCGCTCAATGGACTGACCCGTTTATATTATAAATTGATATGTATGCGTATTAAATTGAGTGCGTGTTGTCCACATTGTCAGTTAAACGGTGCGATCCTCTCGAGGTAGTTTATTATTAAATAATAATATAATATTAATAATAATAACAACAATAATAATAATAATAACAATAATAATAAAAATAATAATAATAACAACAAAATACCCTTCCCTTGATGATCGGGATCGAGAGTATGGGTTGTCACAGTCTTGGTCGCACTCCCTCTTGTAGTCGCACACGGGATTGGATCGCACAAATAATTGGGCCCACCCTTACATCTGGGTTTCCTGGAATCGCACACTCAGTTGGGCCGATACCTTATTGGGCTCAATCGCACACTTGTACCTTGGTTGCACACCTGTGCTTTGATCGCACACCCCGGACCAGTCGCACAAGTCCCTTGGGCCTCATGTTAAGTGGGCCCTGTTATTGGATCGCGCCGTAGGGAGTGTGCGATCGGAATACTGTTTGTTTATATGTGTATGGATAAGTAATTTGCATACAAACTGATTGAGTATGTGTAAACATTATAGGCTCTGATTGATTAACTTGAACGTGTAATCTGCCTTACCGAGCAAATCTAAGGTGAGTTCACTGCTCTTTTCAAGCATGCGTCCCGGGGAGGGACATCTGGTAAATATTCCGGGGAGGAATATTGGGTTATTGGGTTTAACTAGAATGTTAAACTGGAATGTTGGATAATACACTTACCTTCTATCACCAAAGTCCCATCTACTACCGAATTAGTTGCTCGGGAGGCAACAGGGTATTTAGTTGATAGTGCTATTAGGTTTGGCACCCTCACACCGTACCAGGGAGGACGGGCGTGAACTAATTAGCTTAACCACTCGACCAATGTCTGATAGAGCATTGGGGAAGAGCAAACAAACTAGAGCTATCTTGCGGTATCGAGTTATTATCAACATGCTTTAAACTTATATTTGTTAACTAAACGTTTTAACAAACTTTGAACTCGCCAGCGTTATCTGATACACTTGTCTGCATGCTTGCAGGTCGTTAGATTCATGGACATGGAACTTGCTATCTGAGAGTGCTGGAGTGGTCATGGGTCGAGTCTTTTGGATACATGTGATATGTTTATTGGTTTCGTACATTGGCTTTGAAACATTTGAATAATGATTTACTCTATGCTTCCGCTGAACGTATTGGTTTTAAGTTATGTATAGGAAATACATTACGTAATACATGGAAACTTTTCTTAATATCTTTTTATAGCTCAATGTGATTGGCGGCTGGATCCTGGTACATCACACGTCCTGCGGGGTTTCCGCATGTGGTATTTTGGGTGTGTAACATAACATACAAGCATTCATCGAATAACACGTATAACATGCATAGCGGTTAGCGTATAAAAGTAGATGCGTTGTGTGTCGATGTTATTTAATATAGGTAACGTATGTAACAACCAAAAGTGCATTAAGCAAAAAGGGATCGAGTATCCTCACAGTTCGTGTTTAATAAATAAACACAAGCTTGGATTGAAGGGAGCACTTGAGAGATTAGCCTGATCACAATACGACAGTATAAGCGTTGAACAGCGTGTAAAACAGTGTCGGGTGATGTCACACCCCGATTTCCACACGTTTCACCGGTGGGCCCGGTGGGGGATTACCGTGACGTAGTTGGCAACAATATAGTCAAACCACACAATATTTAAATGCACAGCAGAAGCATAAAGATAGATATATTTCAACCATCGAATGTAATATCCAAGTATCACAAGTAGTCGAAATAAATCCACAGAGGACCTAAATAAAATAGAAATATTGTTCAACAGATAGTGGCATCCCAAGCTTGCGAGACTCTAACGATGCTAAGGAGTGGCCAGCCTATTTCGTGTAGAACCTGCATTTAATCTTTTTGGGGAAAATACGTCAGTTTACACTGGTAAATACATTCAAACGACCCTTTTGTAAAAGGTTTATAAAAATTGATTTGAATGCACAAGGCACAAACTCTTTATAACTTGGGATAATTAATTAACTAAATCTTGTAAAAGAATTATATGTTCACTATGCGTTTAGTCGCCCGGGTTGTGCCGGGTTTAAGGTTAATTAACACACCACAAAGCATAAAACCGTGGCGGGAAAACCAATGGTCATACCTTTATAATCATGGACACATTGTCGGGTGTACGCCTACACCCGCGTGTCAAGGTCGTGGCCATTTCGTAAAATGATGCCAAGGATATCCGGGACATGGTCATTAAACTCCCAAAGGCGTAAAGCCAACAAAACCAATTTTCAAACGGGTCATATTGATAATACCCAACTACTAATGAGTTAGGGTCAATTGCCCGACCAAGTGGTATTTTATATACCATATCCCAAGCCCGTATAAGGGGAAATAAGTTAAAAGTATTTACCTGAGCAAGTAATAACCTCAACAACAAATGCAACTATCTTTTACTGGTCTCCTATTCTGGAACGAAGGTTTATAACAACCTATTAGAATCCTAACGGGTCTTTAATTTAGCCTAAGCTTAGACCGGTCAGTTTCAAATGATAAATACGGTTTAATCGCATGAAAGGAGAAAACCGGGAATGGAATGTGGTTTGGACCCAACAAGTTTAAAGACTTGTTTTATATGGGTAATATAAACACATTCTAGATTTTGAGGTAAAAATGATAAGGTTTGGCCCGTTTCGGTTAGTTTACGTAAACTAGTTACATAAACCGAACCGTATGCGCAAATGGCGTAACAGGTAACCGTAAGAGTCCTACACAGGCTTCCTAAGTTAATATGCTCTAAGGAGGTTGTGGTATCAGTAGGATACCTTCCATTATGCCCGTAACGAGTTTAATCCCAATATACGCCCCGTAGGGGTATTTTGGTCATTTTAAAGATTATAAAAGAGGTTTCCGAACAAGTTATAAAGTTCAAAATACTTTATTTATTATTTAAAAATCAGTAGCAACTGGATTCGGGTCAAAATACCATGTAGAACTCATTTTATGTCTGAAAAGGGTATATTCGGTATTTACCGAATCAATGCCATAACCGCCGGTTATGAGCAGGTTAAAAATAATTAAAAATCTTTAAAAATCCCAAAATATTATTTTACATCAGTGTGTAAGAGGTTTGGTGTCGAAATTTGTGTTTAGATAGGTTTTATACTAATTGCGCCGTTTAATTACTAATGTTTCCGTAATTGCGCTATTTAGCATAACTCCTATTCTAGACCTCGGATTGACATGAAATTTTAGGGACATGCTTAGAAATCAGTAACTAAGGTTATTGTCATTTCACATGCCCAAAATTCTCGTTTTAAAGTTAAAAGGGCGTTATGGTCAACATTTAAGCATATAACGGAAATGTGCAAACGACTCGGACAAACAACGAACCGGTCACAGAGGGTTATACCATCATGTAACCTGGTCCTAAGAGAGTCCTACGGCATATCTAAATCATACCATAACGGGTCAGAACTGAAGTCAAAGCAAAAGTTAAAGTTTTGCGACTTTCGGTTCCGAACCGGGTCAAAACGGTAAATGGTCGGATCAAACAAGCTTAGACCAGTTATTATACTTATTATCATGTTATATGAGTGTCAAAACAGGTTACACGCCATCTACATTACTGATGATGCATAAAATCGGTTGACTTTTTCTAAGCAACTTTGACCCGACATTTGGACTAGTTAAAGTGGGAATCAGAGGGTGCCCTTTTAAGGGTTTAATGCCCACATGATTACCAACATATAACTACCTTTGTTTCGATTAATCACTGGACCATTTGTGATTAACCATTAAGTCAATCGTTAATTGTGACGGATTGACTTTTAAGCTATATCTAAGCAAAAACAAAACCATAAAGGGTTAAGCACACTTACAGAAGTTAAGTACACGACCAGAGATGCTAAAAGAGTATTCTTGAGCTCCAGAACTGATCAAGAAAGCAGATTGAGGTGTGTTTACTAAGTGTGCACTTCATGGCCTTTTATAGTGAAATTGGAAGCAAAAGATGATTACAACAATGCCTACAAGTGTTTCTAGATGATCAACAACTGTCCCTGAGTGCTAGGGGACGTTTAGGGGGCGCCCATGCTGCTCATAATTACTCCTAAGTCGGTTAAAACAGCAAACAGTGCTTCTGTCTGAATTATATGCATCTGGGACATTGACGCAACCCGCGTTAATGATCACTCAACTTTTACGCGGCCCGCCTGAATCTCAATGTCAGAGCCCATATCTTTACTGTCAGCGCGGCCCGCGTAAGACCCTTTGCTACTTTTACGCGGCCCGCCTGAGACCTGTTAGTAAGATTTTCAAATCTTTTTCATTATTGCAGTTGGCCTTTGGCGTTTCGAAGGGGTAACTTTGCGTTTTGGGCCTCTTTTATTTACGTATAAGGGCCTCGTGACTTTTACCCGCGCCGTTAAGTCCTCGGTTAGTTTATTACTACCCGAAAGGTCGAAACTTTCAATGTTGACGCTTTTAACCCCTCGCATACGAATTTGATCATAACTTTCTCATTTTAAAACGGAACCTTGCGAAATTTATATCGTACATTCTAGTGAGCGTAACTTACTGTTTCAAAGTCTCGGGTTTGCTAAAGGGTCACTCAGAGGTATAACTTAAACATGTTGACACATTTAACCCCTGTAGTTTGTAATCTCTCACTTTCTTCCACATTTCATTCCGTACGATCCATGATTTATTCTTTTGAAGGTACGAGCATCATTTAGGGTTACTGTAGAGTATATTTATCCCTTGTTGACATTTTGAACCCTCGAATTCACATACTTTCTATGTTTGTCAACTTTAGTCCCTCTTTAGTATTTATCACCACGTGTAAACTTATGACACGTGTCAATACATTATAGGACGCAAAATTTTCGAGGTGTTACAGGTGAGATGAGGGACGGATGGTGGTTCGGTCGGATGACCATCCAGACGGATGACCATTCGGTCGGAGGGTCGTTCGACTGAATGAGTGTGTTTGTGAAACGTTTGAACTTTGAAGTTTTCGTTGTAGCATTTTGAAAAGTGAGAAATATCTCTATGTGTCTAGCCATCCGGTCGAATGGTCATCCGGACGGATGGCCGTTCGATCGAATGGTGATTCGTTCGATCACAAGTCACCTGGTCGAATAGTCGTTCGACTGGATGGTCGTCCGATCAGACGGCTATTCGTTTGAGCGACTCTTTGGTTTGAAAACTCGTGAAATCAGTTAAGTTGAAAGTTTGCAGTTTGACGGAGATGTTATGACGGCGTGTTAAACAATGGAAAACCTCATCAAGTCCAACTCATCCGGTTGGACGGGAATCACCCCATTCGATCCAGGCCAGCTGTTCTTGATGGGATTTACTGTTCAACCCGTGAATTAGTCGTCTCTCCGATAGAAATCCGTGCTCAGCCCAGTTATCTACTAGAGAATGAGTAGAGAGCCCGAATACGTCAAGATTCTAACGGTTTTTTAATGAAAAGTGAAAAATGTTGAAGAAAAGTCGAAATTAGTTGGAAAATGTTTAGATTTAGGTGAAATTAGTGCTTAAACATGTGGAACAACCCGAATCAGTGTTCAAAAGAACACCATGATGACGTCACCTTAGAACAACCCGAATCAGTGGATTTCACGGTGGAAAAGTAAGACTTAATGGTGAAGATGATTAGAAAGTGTGTGTAGATGATAGAAGTACAAGATTTGATATGAAAACTTACAAGAATCGTGAGGAATCAAGAGAAAAGTGGCTGAGAGTGCACTGGGTCGGAGGGAGCTGTCACATCAATGAACAGTGATGTGACAGGGGGGGGGGGGTATTTATAGTGTGAGGATGAGAAAGGCGGTGCAAGGATGACTGGTCAGACGACCTTCCGATTAGATGGCCATCCGATCGGATGGTCATCCGGTCGGATGACCATTCGATCGAACGGTCGTTCGATCGGACGATGCGTGCGAGTTAGTTTTCAAATTCCGTTTCGTGCGTTGAGCGTTGCGTTGCGTTTAATCGAGTTGCGAGTTAGCGATGTGATAGTTTTGAATAATAGTTACACCAATAACATAACTCCTAAAAGACATAAAAAAGTAAACTTGCATATCGAGTTCTCGATGAGATTGCATTGTGATAGAGTTGCGATTGCGTTTGCGAATAACGCCATTCACTTATATAATTATGCACAAGTAACACATAATAACAGACACACATAGAACAATATCCAATAAATGCGATTCGAGTTGCGATGCGATAGCAATGAGTTAGCGTTAAGTAGACTTGCGTTTAATTACGTTTATCACATTGTTACTTCACAAATTACAAATCTTAGCGTAAAATAGCGTAAACTAAGGTATCGATTGACGGGTTCGAGAGTACAAGCAATAATTAAGTAAGAAATGAGAGATTTGATTAGCAATCTTTCCTTCCTTTGACTTTGAGTTTGACTTGTACTTTAACTTTAAAAGTCGGGTTGTTACAATTGGAACTCGTAGGAGAGTATGTCTATGAACACGTAAGGGTGGAGAATGATATGTATGTGATTTACATGTATTAGACGTGTGTGTTAGGACTTGGATGTTATGTTGTGTAAGATGTAAATTGTAGGTATGTGTACGAATAAAAGGGTATATATGCATGAATTGGGATTTAATTATATGCACGAACGAATGAGACTTGTTTATGCGTATACGTGGACTTACACATATGAGTGAAATCTAATGATGCTAACCGTTTTTCTATAGAGAATGAAATGGAAGTGCAGGTATACTAAAAATGGAAGTTGAAGGTTTGACAAGGAAATCCAACGATGGTGTTTGAATGGATGGACGAATGGATTAACATAAGCGAAGGCATGAGATGTTGACGCCTAATTACGCATGTTTAAAACTTACGTAAGATGTCACCAGTTGCTAACGATGTGATTGTATGTGGTGTCTGCAGGTTGTACAGAATTATAGGTTCTCATCATGGAGTGTAAGCGGTCGAAGATCGAGTCAAGACATGGATTGTACGCGTGTGGTTGGTCACGTAATTTAATATATGTGTGTCTGATTTTATTCAACTTATACAAAGGTCTAATGTATTTAATGTAACAAAATGATTTAATGTATTTCCAAGTATGTTGGAATGAATATAATGAAAGAAATTTTTAAGTTCGTATTTCCGCTGCGTCATTTGGTTAAAACTTGTTAGGGTCTTACGGATAATCGCTTTGATGTATCCGTTTAAAAAAGTTCAAAACATATATCTATGAGTTCCATATTATTCACGTATTTAGACATGTTAACTCAAGACTGATCCTTTTCATTTCAACATGGTGTTTTACCTTTTTTTTTTAATTTCTATAGGATTATTATCTATGGTATTGCTAATTTATTTAAGCGATTCATATTAACCTGACATAAAATGATATAATTAATAAACTAACAAACATTTATGATCCCGCCGTAACGCACGAGTTTCCCACTGTTAACTAAATAAAGAAATTGACATATGATAATCGGAACAACCACTGCAACGCACGGGTATTCCCACTAATGTGTGTGTGTGTGTGTGTGTATATATATATATAATAGAGCATAGGGGAAGGTTCATTTGAGAAGAAGAAATTTAATGTGAGAAGAAGAAATTTAATGTGAGAAGAAAAAGAAGAAAGAGTATAATGGTAAAACATTAAATAGTTTATAACTCCTCCCATTAATTATGTTATCTCTTATTAATAAAGCAAAAAAAAAAATCCTATACATTTCAAAAATTATCTTACATATATTTACACTTACCGAAATTTACCCTACACATATCTAAATTCAGAGCCGGCTCTTGGGCTGGCAAACCCGTACAGATGCCCGAGGCCCAAATTTTCAAAGGGCCCGAAAAGTTTTTATAACCTTCTGTATATTTATTAAATTATATATTTAGTATATTCTTCGGTTTGTTATGGAAAAAATGTTGGTGGTGTAATGGAAAAAACCATCTTAAGATGATGTAAAGGTCTCAAGTTCAAATCTTGACTCCACCACTAAAGTTTTATTTTTTCAATTTATTTCTCCTTAACTACAATTTTGTGCCAAATTCTTTTTTACGCCCGAGGCCTAAATTTTTTCGAGAGTTTTGGAGGACGACTCTGTCTAAATTTTTCATACACATTTCAAAATTTATCATACAGATGTCGAAAATTGTCCTTCACCATAAATTATTTTATCTTGAAAAGATGATAATTAAAAGTGAGTTACAAGTTTAATTAGTTAGCTAATTAACTATAATTATAAATTTACCCATATGCCCTTTCCAACAACATTAAATACACATATTAAACAAAGTAAATGAAGCATTTCTATTGGTTTAAAACTTGTTCTTTTTATTCTTACAAAAAAATTCTTCTGATTTGAACCCTCCACATAGAGCATAAGATTATCTATATAGTAACTTGATAATTATTTTTTGTTTATTTGTGAAACTCATCTATCAACTTTCAAAATTAATACTTACACCCTCTCAATTTTTTAAAACTTTGTAAAATGTCATTTTGACCATCTCGAGTTTTAGATGCTTATTTATATGTACGTGTCGGTATAAATTCAAGTGAGTTTACGTTTCAACATATTTTTTGTTTAAAAACCGAGTCATGTCAAAGATAATATGTTGTCGTGCTTATTTTTAAGGATGTTTTCAGTTAGTCTACGTACTGACTTAATTGTTTGGAAACAAGTCGGGTCAAATATAATACGTTTTCATTAAACGATATAAATTCGAGCTAGTTTACGTTTCATGAGTCATGTCAAATATAACATGTTTCTTTGCTTATTATTTTGGGCGTCATCAGTTGGTCTACGCTTTGATGTTTATGCACGTGTCGGTAAAAATTTAAATTGGTTTATGTTTCGAGGTAATTTTTTTTTTTAAGAAATTGAGTAATGTCTAAGATGATAATACGTTTTCGTGCTTATCTTTATAAACGTTTTCAGTTGGTCCAAATAAGCAATCATAAAGAATTCGAGGAGCTATAAAAAAAAAAAAAAAAAAAAAAAAAAAAAAAAAAAACCGACCCCTTATGGTTTTGATAAACGATACCAAGAAATGAATTCTACCCAACGACAGAAAAAGAAAAATGTCAAATGGTACCCATATGTGATGTTCCCAAACCCTAACCCTTACACCTGCTGCTGTATGAAGGATCATTTGATGTGCTTCACGGACGGCTACAATTATCTGCTGCTGCTGCTGCTATAAGATGAACAATCGGAGGTCGACCATCCAACAAACAGCATAGCATCATGAAGAAGCTCGCATTTTTCCTGATTCTGTACTCAAATTTCACATTCACACAATCAGCAAAACTCGATAAGCAAGAAGGTCTTCTATTCTCACTCACTGATTAGCTTGTTTTCCGGATCTATATATTGACATCAATTTGATTGATTGTTGCAGTGAAGGTACTCGCACAAATTTGGGGAAAGTTAGGGCTAAGAGAGAATTGGCGATGGGATTTTGACGAGGATCCGTGCAGTGGCCACGGGGAGTGGCAGTTCACTGTTCGATGTGTCTGCTCTTTCGATAATAATTCCACCTGCCGTGTTACTGAAATGTATGTACGTGCGTACGTAGTGTTTCGATCTTATTGCTTTAATTATTTGTTAAGTAGCTAGCATTCTTAAGATTTTAACTACTCTTCTTATTACTACTTTTTTAATCTGTTAAGTAGTAGCATTCTTCTTTAAATTTCCGGTCTGCTTCTTGGAACTTATACGTTCTTGACATGGAAATATTATTATAATACTTATATTATCACCCGCCTCCGGGCGATGGAACATAATAAATAATACATCAATATATCTAACTTTTGTGTGATTATTGATTGAATAACTTACTTACTAACTGGAACAGCACACGTAATTCTTACCATTCATACTTCCAAAGAATAACAAAACTTTATAACAATTCCAAAAAGTTACACATATTACATCCGATAAATTCGAATACCCAACTTCAAAGTAATCAATAAACGTCTCGTCTCAAAAACATCAATGCTTTGTGTATATGTGTATCTCTAAAGAACTTCAAAGTAGTTCTTACGATTGCAAGCACACAAAGGGCAAGATAGAAAGCCATGGCCAATCTATGATCATCATATGTGTATGTTTTCACAACATTCAAATTCTCGGGTGGAGTGATCACACGGTAATCAACTTTGCTCCTAACTGATTTTTTTTTCCACCCGTTCAGTTAAATGACTTTTTTGTCCATATTTTTAAAATAGCTAATAGCAATAGTATTACAAAAACGATATTATTACTATAATAATGAATGAGCTAAATCTCCTTATAAAACAATTTAGGAGTTTGGAGACTTCCAACCCATACTTTATTAATTTCACCCATTTGATTTGAGAGGCATTATAACCCAAATCAACACGTCCATGTGTGTTATGAATTAAAAATAATAATAGACACGAAAGTGCTTGTGAGTCAACCTAGCCCATTTTGACCAGATATTAAACACCTCAAGTCTACTAATATTCTTATAAACTTGGGCTTTTTAAGGACAACTAAAGTCCTTATATCCTATACGTTCCACTTGCCTTTGTGTAAATTTGACGATGTTAGTATCATGTAGTTACAAAAGACTTTATTGTGATGAAGTTAAAGAGTATATATTGAATGTATCCACTATTATGATTTACTAATACAACTACTGATCATCAAGAAATAAGAATTAACTATAGGATCATAAAACAAAATGGAAAAGGTGTTAGGACGCACCATTTTAAGTGAATAAGGGGGCATACCCTTGATACCGGCAAATATATAGAGGCGTTATTTACCAGATAATGCATCCAAAAGCATATCAAACTACAATCAATAGACAAAATACGATGTTAGTATCATGTAATTACAGAATACTTTATTCCAAATTTCGACATCTCCACTTTATCTGCTAAAATATTTAACAATTAACAAAAGGGATTACTTCCATGCTCAAAAGTTCTTCTAAACCCCTAAAACAACATACAACCTAAAACAAATTAATTACCTTACGAGTAATCCATAAGAAGCAAGCTTGCAATCAGAATAATCAAGAACAACACGTTCATCCAGAAAGAAAATCAACCATTTCGACCAATCCATCTACCTGTACAGAGGCTCCAGTTTCTGGTGTTACTACAAATCACCTCAACGTTAACCGAAAATATAGTTGTCAAAAGTTATAACTTGTAAGTGAACTTTCAAAATGGAAGTGACACTAGGTGAATGTTAATGAATTGGCCCAAGGGCCAAATAAAATTGAAGTGGCACCAGAATTTTGGGGCCCGTTTAAAATATAAAAACTATACATTTCATGTGGATATTAATATATAACTAGGAATTAGTACCCGCCGCAATACAGCGGGGTTCTTACATGCGAGCAATGTCGTTTGACCCATAAGCCTGGGCATAAGCAGCCTCAAGAGCTCCAGTGGTGGTGCTGCATAATAAATAGTGTTATTTAAAGTTATCGAAAAAGTAGTTCACAAGATTAGAGATATTTACATGAATGTCCAACAGGATCCATAAGATCCTTGATTCTTGACTGGGCTCACAATTCTTGTTTTCCTCCAATCTTGCTGCAACACACATGACAAGTAAGTAAGATGATAGATAGATAGATAGATAGATAGATAGATAGATAGATAGATAGATAGATAGATAGATAGATAGATAGATAGATAGATAGATAGATAGATAGATAGATAGATAGATAGATAGATAGATAGATAGATAGATAGATAGATAGATAGATAGATAGATAGATAGATAGATAGATAGATAGATAGATAGATAGATAGATAGATAGATAGATAGATAGATAGATAGATAGATAGATAGATAGATAGATAGATAGATAGATAGATAGATAGATAGATAGATAGATAGATAGATAGATAGATAGATAGATAGATAGATAGATAGATAGATAGATAGATAGATAGATAGATAGATAGATAGATAGATAGATAGATAGATAGATAGATAGATAGATAGATAGATAGATAGATAGATAGATAGATAGATAGATAGATAGATAGATAGATAGATAGATAGATAGATAGATAGATAGATATATAAAGGTAGGTTGATCATCTACCGTGAGTGGGACGGCAACATCAGTGAGTTTATGAAGCTGCTCCCAGTTTGTTTTTGCTGAATTCTTCCTATGTCATATCAGCATATTCTGTTCCAACCAGCAACTAACAAAATCACATTTTGGTCTCCAACAACTTAGTAGGTGGAACCAGTAACATAGGCTAAATTGACAAGTCAAACCCCACATCACATGGCTAATGACTAATAGGCTAAAATCAAACCGCACACGGCTAACTAAGTGGTTGTTTACTAATCATCAATGTAAAAAAGGAACTTTGCTAGCCTACAATCGCTAGTGGCAGAAAATAATTACATAGTTGAAAAAACTCACTGTTGACTCCAAGGGTATAGGATAGCCCCTTCTTGTTGTGCGATCTAATCGTCTCCAAACTTTCAGCGAAAATTGAGTACCTGTGCTTCATTTCGTCACTACTCTGGTACTTCCTCTACCGGAAAACTGAAATATTAAACATAGTCTCAATCATCTCCCAGTGAGTTGATCTATTCGAAAAGAAGACATGCAAAAGAAGACATTGGTTAAATCGGTTTTCCGGTTCGATCATACAACATAATGGTTTATTTTGTTCCTTTTCAGATCATGTCCTATTAATTATAACACATATGAAGTACTAATTAGCAGTGAAATTAAACTAAACAAATAACCTAAAACCGAAACATTGGTATTATTTTTTTCGGTTATGGTCCGGTTCGATCATAGTTGATAAAGATTTATTTTTGTTACTTTTCATGAATTAAGGTTGAGATCATATTCAATTAATTATCCACACATATGAAGAACTAATTAGCAGTAAAAATAAATAAACCCTAAAACCCTTTTTCACAATAACAATTCCATTCACTTAAATTAATTAAAATAGAAATTTTCTAACAAAATTCATAAAAAACATACTTTTTTCTTAAAATGAACAGGAAACCAAACAGGGCAAATTACTAACAATATATCTTCTATAAAAGGGATTAATTGTAGTCCTTAATTGTAATCAAGATTCAAGATTCAAAAAGCAAGAATCTTGAAACCAACATACACATTCGTAACCCTAAATTATGCACAACACATAACACCAGCAACCAAACACCATTCTCCATAATAAAAACTCAAATTTTGCAATAAAGATAAACAACCCAGATAAAATTAACCACAAATCTATCAAACCCAATTGTAAAAACTAAAAATTGATGAAAAATCAGTCACCTTTATCCACCCCAAGATCAATCTGCTTGCAAAAGTTCAACGGCCACTAATTTTTTTCCCTCAAATATAGGAAAAAGATGCACATAATCATGAGAAAGAGAGTTAAAGATGTCCTGTTTTGAATATAAAATGAATAAACTTGAATAAAAATTGAAACTTTTTAACATACTGAATTGGGTGACCGGAAACTTGTTGAAAACTCGTCGGAACCCTAGAAAATCCACAATCATCAGTCATCTAACCACACATTGGGTTTGAGATAGTCGCCTGATGAGACGATTCAACCACCCTACGCCATCGACGCCGTTAATCACCAGCAGATTCTTCATCAACCAATACGTGTCCTTGTTGCCGGAGATACTGCGTCGGTGGTTGTGCCGGTGGCGTTGGCGATGGAGGTGAAGCTGATACAGCGGTGGTGGCGGATGGTTCTTTCTCTGGACTGTGTGGATGTGGATTTGGGGTAAAAAGAAGAGATGAAACACTTGTATATAGCTGACAAGAAAAATGTAAAAGAAAAATCAAGTTTTTTTTTTAAACACTCCCTAAGCTCATGTTACAACCCACATATGCACAAAGTCGTTGCTTCTTTATATAGGTTTTAATTTAATTTGGTTGCTTATAAAGATAGCCGTGTTGTACTTTAGTGGTAACAAATTCATTGCCTCTTCCATAGAGACCCTGTTTTGAAACCAAGCAACTTAAATTTTTACATTTTTATGCCTAGTGTTTTGAACTGGACAGGCCCCTTTAGGCCAAAAAAGCCCAATGTCTAAGCACACATGTAGAGTTTTGTTATTCTGAAGTCTGTTGGGTGGTGTAGAAGGGTCTCGTTTTAAACTTTTTTTCGTAGTTGGGGTTCATCTTTCAAAGAAAATGATCATTATGTTGGAACCGTTAGCTTCTATATCTATTCTCTAACATTGTTGAATTCGAATACGCACACTTCGTATGCAATTAACAAACACACGGTTAAAGATTGAGAGATTTTACACTCTAAAACACACACACTTGCATTCGAATTAGATCAAATGTCAGATACAATGCCCTATTTATACCTGCCCATATGACAGTTTGTTGATGCACTTTATGTGGATGCGTCTCATTCCGGTTCAAATACGTTACCTAGTAAAGACCGAAGAGATATCCTCCGTCGTGTCTAGGTGCGATCTCAGCTGTGTCTGCAAGTTCTGCATGTCTGCATGTATTTGTGTCTGCATGTTGCAGCCCTCCACGAAAGACTTTGTCCATTCATTGCAGACCACGAATAACCACGAAGAACCAACCTGCTTCTTCTGAAGAACCTTGGCTGAAGAACCTTGGCCGAAGAACCTTCCCAACGAAGAACCATAGTAATTCATTGTTATATTGTTCGCTGAAAGTGGTCCACGAAGAACCCATGTTCTTCGTGAGATTCACTTCTTCGTGGGCTTCATTTTGGGCCCAGTTAGTTCTTCGTGAGCAATGAATAAGGTTGAGTATAAAAAGACACATGCAGACAGTTTACTTTAAGCACACAGATAGAACACAAATGAGAGTATTCAGCTATGCAGTTAATGCGGTAAAATAGCGGATAGTGGTCAAGGTCCGCTATATTATATATAGTTTATAGCGGTGGTATAGCGGTGATATAGCGGTAATTTTTATGCCATGCATAATTTATGTATATATATATATATATATATATATATATATATATATAGGTGAAGGATAAATCGAAAACCCACCTGAGTTGAGAAAACTTAGAAAACCTTTGTAAAAAAACCCATGTAAATTCAAGAAACATTTTTTTAACAAATAGGAAATTTAATATACATATATTTCAACATTTTTAAAAAAGAAACACAAAAAAACGCTGAGTAGTTTTTTTTTTAAATGTTACAAATTTCAGGTTACATAATATATATGTCCAAAAAAATGTAACATACAAATTTTCGACATTTTTTAAAAAAAAACTAGTAAGCGTTTTTTTCATTTTTTTTCATAAATAGGTCCGTGTACATTTATATTACATTCCCTATTTTTCTTTTAGAAAAAATAAAAATGTTACATAGCGTTTATTTGGGTTTTCTCAACTCACATGGGTTTCGATTTATCTTTACCCTATATATATATATATATATATATATATATATATATATATATATATATATATATATATATATATATATATATATATATATATATAAATTCACAAGTATGAGGACTAAATATAAACTAATGAAGATGGAGGGGGTTATATGTTAAAATGCCAAACATAAATAACCCTAAACATCCTCCCTTTCATCATACGCCGTTTTCCACTCCCCATCTCTTCTTCACTGCTGCAAGAGAAACAGTCGCATCCACATCCACATTCACACTGTTCCCAGATACACATTCTTTAGACGATGATGATGATGGATGCTCTGTTCCGGTTACAGCAGGGAAGGTTAGGTTCGATCAGCATGTAAGGTTCGATTCAGCAACTTCGATTAGCCACCATCTCTTCTCTATTGTTACCTAGCAACTAAGGACCAAGAAGTAGACTCTTTGACTTGAGTTTTTAAAGAGTTGAAGCTATAACCGCTATATAGGTTTCCAAATACCGGCCAAATAGCGGTATTTAGCGCCGCTAATAGCGGAACCGCTATAGGCCACCGCCATTTGGACCGCTACACACCCTGAGGTCCGCTAACCGCTATAGCACCACTGTTGACTGTTTAGGTATTCAGAGAGTTTGAGAGCATTTTTCTGGTTTTATCTTCTTGTAACAAACTTTCTGAAAGTAATATATTTGACCATTAAAACGTTGAATCTTTGTGTATTGTGTGTTCTTTAGCTCGGTTTGCATACCCATTTGGATTCCGCACTTGCGGGTGTGTTCAGTAACAAGGATAAGGTTACTAGATCCTCCTCTAGGGACCTACAAGTGGTATCAGAGCTTTGGCTCTCGTCCTTGTTAAAACCGAGCAGTGTGTCAAGTTTTCGAACCCTTTTCTTGAAGGTTTTTCTGAAAGCTTGTTTGTTTTAAAAGAAAAATGGTTTAAAACTTTCAAAAATTTGTTGTTTTGCTTAAAATTTTTACTAAAACCTTGTTCGAGTACATGGAGACATGTTAGTGTAAGGTTTTTCTTGAATTTTTTGTACAAAATAGTGTTCGGAAAACTTTTCGGTGAGTTGTTTGTAACCGGTATATTCTGTTTTTGAAAGGTTTATTCACCCGTTTTTCTTTCTGTTGAAGAAGATAAGCTTTACCTATTTTGGATAAAGCTTACGAACTCTAACCAACTTTTCACATATCTCAAAGTCAACGAAATACATTTTTCGTCCAAACCTATTCTTCGTGAGAATTGAAGTCAATGAAATATTATATTTGGTCAAAAGAAAACCAATTTGTTTGTCATATTCAGGGAAAGTTTGTTATATTTTCCATTGAATTTTATTTGGTGGCCAAAGAAGTTAACAATTTTTTTTTGTGTGGCCAATTCTTCGTCCAACAGATTCTTCGTGGGAATCTATTTTGAAAAACTTTTCATTGTTCACGAAAAACCTACATTTGTTAGTGGGCCTTTGTTTTCACGAAATACTCAAGCATACAACAATTCTTCGTGGGAATCTTATCTGTTTTGATCTTAAGTCTTTCGTGGACTTGTTATCTTTCGTGGAATTGAGTTTTTCATGGTCTCTTGTCTTTCACAGAAGGTTCACAGAAGCTTTACCATTACCTGTTGAGTTGTTTATTTTCATTCCACTATGAGTTCTGACTGGTGTAGTTGGAAACCGGATCCTAATGCGGATATCTATACAAGTAAAGGTTCAGTGCCTTCATGGGCTCAGACTCCCACACCCACGCCATCAACACAATTGAGTTCAGCAAATCAGTGGGCTTTTGTTACAAACCAAAACCAAAGTATTCAAAGTCTTCGTTTGAGCGAAAATGAAACCGGTAGTAACAACCGCCCACCAAAGCTCATGCATATGAACTAGTATCCCGATTGGGAAGAGAGATTTCATACGTATATTCTTGGGCAAAACACGGAGTTGTGGTTGTCTTTTATCACAAAATTCGATCAAGCACTTGATGAAGCCGGTTCCAATGCTGCGACATTTACGGATCTTTCTGTCGATGATAAAAAATCATATGATTTAGAAAAGAAAGCATTTGCAATTCTAACTCAAGCCTTAAACAAAGATATTTGTTATCAGTTTGTGGGATTTAAAACGACAAAAAGTTTATGGGATGCACTAAAGGCGAGAGGTCAAGGAAATGCGTCGTCGCGCAAGCAAAGACATGATCTGCTCAAAAAGGAATTCGACGGCTTCATGTGTATGGAACGGGAGTCACTATGAGATATGACAAGTCGATATTATCATCTGCTGAGTGAAATGGGTAATTTTAGGGTTGTGGTAACTCCGGAAGAGGTGGTCGCAAACTTTTCCAATGCATTGCCAGCTCAATGGAGTGGTTTCTTGGAGATTCTGAAGTATAATGGCACGTTAGCTACAACCAACATCCATGATTTTGTTCTACTCTTTGAGAACAAAAATCAAGAGGAAATCAGGAAGGCAAAAAGTGTGCCGGTACCACAAATTCCTGAGATATACTAAGGAAGTCACGGTTGCAAGACCTATTCAACATGCTCAGCTACAAACGGCTTTTGTTTCAAGCACCGATATGTATGGAACACCACAACCAGCTGCCTCAGAGCAAAACCATCATTACTTGATCCAAACTACAAAGGTCAACAACAAGCCTGTTATGGAAACACATTATCAACAGTCAATGCTGGTCAATCAACTAATCCAAACACAGTTCGGCTAGACATTTCAAGTTTCTCGAAAGTGAGTGTTGAAGTGGCAAAGGAACATATGGAGCTTCTAAACACTTTGGTGAGCGCATACTGTGTGCTAGTAGCAGGGCAAATTGGAAACATCAATTTAACTCGGGAAAATTATCAGCAAATTGATAAGGATGAAATTTATTTGATGGATATCAAGTGGGCATTTGCTGGTGCAATGAGACGTACAAAAGACTTCATGGAAAGAACTGGTAGAACTAGCTTGGAAAGCAAGAAGGACACCAAGTATGGATTCGATAAGGAAGCAGTCAAGTGTTTCAACTATGGTGAACGAGGCCATTTCAAACGTGAATGTACTAAGCCAGCTCAGCATGGGAACCAGAATCCGTTCAGAAATCAAGACAATCAACAGAATCAGAATTGGACTAGGAATAATGAATGTGCCTTGATGCCTGCAAACAATACTCATCAAGCAGGTCTGTTGGTGCATGTTTGTGACAACAGCTTAGATTTGGTCTTTGGATATCTTGTAATTAGTTGAACGATAAACAGTTAGCGGGATTAGCTTTGTAATAGTTAGTTGTAATGTTTGGGCTAACTAAACCCAAGGAATTGGATGATGGGGGGCGAATTGGGCCTGTCCAATTCGCAGCCCATGAGGTTTGACCTAGCCCAGTTGTGAACCTTGTGTTATATAAACAAGGTTAGACATTAGGGTTTAGGTTAATCAGCCAAAACAGTTATTTGAGAGAGGATTTTCGTGAGAGCTATAGCTTAGAAGAATTAGGGTTTGATTGATTGTATACGCAAGTTTGATAATCAATAGAAACCCGGGTTTGAAAGTGTCTTGCTGATTTACTCGTTTCTGTGATATTCTGAGGATTCCGCACTCTTGATTGGAAAGAGGATTCTGTGAAGATCCATAGACTCAAGGGGAACTACAATTGGTATCAGAGCATTAGGCTCTTGAAGGCTCGGTTCAGAATAGTGTTCTGCAGAAACAGGGAGTTTTTAGATTGGTGAAAATTAGGGTTTAAAAATTTCGAAATTTTGAAACCTGAAACTAGGGTTTCGAAATTTTTTTAATTCTGATAATTTTCTGCGAATTTGTTGGGGTCTGATCATTTTGTTTGTTTAAGTTTGTTGATTTGCAGGTTTTCGGGATAGTATTTGGTTGTTTTTGAAGGATTTTGGCTGAAAAGGATTGAAGATTCGAAGATTGTTCTTCGTGTTCTTCATAATTTTCGAAAAATTTGGACTGATTTGCTGTTTCGATTTTGCAGGAAATTGTTACGAAATCTTGGAAAATCTCAGAAATTTGAAACAGATTAAGTTTCCATTTTTTTTTCTGGACCAGCGAATTTGCAACATCAGCAAATTTAACAAATTTGCTGACTGATCAGCGAATTTGAGACCCTATATCTCGGTGACCGGCGAACTTAAATCCAAAGGCGACTTTGGTAACCGTGTAATTGTCCACAGCGAAATTACCACGGTTTTCAGCGACCTTACTGTCGTCGTTATCGCGAAATTAATCAGCAAATTTGACCAGCGATTTTGAACCTTTCAACGAAATTGACCAGCAAATTTAAGTGACCCACCGAATTTAACAGTTGCCCAGCGAAATTAACTATTATCCAGCGAATTTAGAAGCAAAATTAAGAGGTCGAATTTCAGTTGGCAAGCGTCGGAAAAATTTCAGTGTTTTGCAAATAGAAATTGATCCCGAAATCGGTTTTTAACATTATATATCATTGGATTCGTCTTTTCGAGACGATTCTAAAGGTGTAACTTGGTAACCACTGTTTTCGGAGATATTTTGTACGGTTTTACCAGTCTGTTACGTTTAAAATGTCGAACATGGCCAACTTGAATGCTCCTAAGATGATGAAGGTGGAGAACTATCTTACTTGGAAAAACAGCTTCAAATCCTTCATTGAATCTCAGGATGCACGCATGTGGATATGTATTGAAGATGGGTATGTAAACCCAATACATGATTTTGAGGGCAGACCACGTAGAACAGACTACGTGAACATGAAAGCTGATGATAAAAAGACATACGATGCTGAAAAGAGAGCTTTGGCTGCAATAAAGACATCCTTACCTGATAGCATCAAACATACCTTTACGAAGTACACAAATTCAAAGGATATGTGGGATGCATTACAAAAGCGATATCAGGGAATTGAGAGTGTCACTCAGGCATTTATGGCAGAGATAGTGTCAGTTGATGAGGCTGAAACAAGTGTGAGTGATGCAGAATCACAAGTGGAGAATGCTGAAAAAAAGGTGGATGCTGAAGTAGAAAAAGAGAGTGAAGCTGAAAAGGTGGATGCTGAAGTAGAGAAAGAGAGTGCAGCTGAAAAGGTTGTTGCTGATCAAACTACAAAAGTTTATGAGAATGAGAATGAAGCTGAACAGGTTAGTGCTGAATCTAATTCTGTATGTTTAAGATGTCGTGAATTACAGGGTGAAGTTGATAGGTTGACAACACAAAACAAAAGTCTGGTGAGTGAGATGTCTAGCATAAAAGAGTCGAACTTTTTTGCTAAAAGAAATGAATCTCTATACTTGAAGAAGATAAAAGGTCATGAAAGTGAAATCGAAGCTTTAACATGCAAACTAAACGAAAAACTTCAAGTAATAGACTTAGCTCACGAAATGATGGCTGAGAAAACAAAAGAGATTTCTGAAAAATGCAAAGAGTTGTCAGATGCACAACTCAAAATTATTGAACTTGAACAAAAATTAAGTCAATTAAGAGATTCTTCTTTTGTTATGAAACACATGATGGGTGGGTTAAAGAAGAGTAATGACAAGACCACTGTGGGCTTCCAGGGCTTTAATGAAGTCCCACCTCCTCTTAGTCATGACTATTCTTTCCTACCTGATGAACATGAGCTAGCAGCCTATATGTCAACTGCACCAAGTAGTTTCGGATCTACATCAAGTCAAGGTGAGGGGTCTGAGAGCGATGATGCTAAGAAGAACAATAACAGGGAATTTTTGAAAAAGAAAAATTCACCTCCTAAGAGCAAAAATCAAACTTTTGTTAAAAAGATTAATTTTGTTCAAGGTAGTGATATGAAAAATGAAACCGCTGTTATTGAAAAAGAATCAAATGTAGAGTTTGCTAAAAATAAGAACAAAGAAAAATCTGAAATTAAGCAAACTGAACAAAATTCTTCAAAGGCATCACCACCATCTGACAAGGGATCTACCTCAGAGACTCCAGCTAAGAAGTCTTTGAAAAGGAGATCGTGCTTCAGGTGTCACGTAAAGGGACATGTAGCCAGCTGTTGTCCTAACAAAAAGAGTGAAGCACAAATGACTAAAAAACAGAGAGGGAAATTACCAGTGAAGAGTGGTGATAGTGAGGAGAAAGGGTCAAATTCTCCAATGAAATCTGCTCCTAAGCAACCAGAAAATGTTGCTGTTGGTGTAGATAAGGCTGAAACAGGAACTCCACAAGTTCCACGTTTTCAAAGAAATCAACAAAGATTTCAGCCTAGATCTCCACCAGGCAGATATCAGAGACCTAGAAGCAGTTCACCTAGAATGAACAATTATAATTCAAATAATTTCAGAAGTCAAGGTCAATATCAAAATCGATACCAAAATAATGGTGGTCGAAATTTTTATAACAATGGCTTTAGAAATTACAACAATAACGCTTCTTGGAATCAAAATCAAAATTTCCAAAGGTCAAATTGTCCAAATGTATATAGGAACCCTCAGGACCAAAGGCCTAGTGGAAATCAAAATCAAATTCCAACAGGTCTGAGATCCAAGACTCCAGTTAGGAGTAATGGATATTGGATGGATGTTCCGGTGGTTGGTGAATTTGGACGACCCAAGTCCATTAAGGCTTGGGTCCCCCAATCTAACTAATTTCTTAAGTTAGTGTGTGCAGGAGCTGCTAAGGAGGATTATCAACTTATGTTGATAGTGGCTGTTCTAGGCACATGATGGGGGGTGTGAGATTGTTGATATTTTTTTTTAAAATGATTTATATTGAAGTTCAAAGTGCTGAGTCGACACAGAAGATAACCTGGCAGATCTTTATACTAAAGCATTTGACAGGGCTCGCTTTGAACACTTAGTCGAACTCAACGGGATGAGGAATCCTGAATAACTGGTTTTTCATAAGAATTTTTGTAAATAGTTTACTGCTTTTCTTAAAATCAAAAACACAAAAAAAAAAAGAAAATCAAAAATGAGTTATCACTGTGTGAAAAAGAAGAAATGATAGTACATCAGCAAGTTAGACTGTCACACTGAACTTGAACCATAAATTGCTTAAGTGTGATAGCAGCTTCATCATATGATGTATCAGTAGGCAAAGAGCATGAAATAATCAACTTACCAATGTGATATAAACATAAATGAACTGAATATGAGTGGGGAACGCATCAGTGGTGTATGGTCTTATGACCTTAATTCTTGCGTTGATAGATTGCCAAAATCTGAAGTTTTGGGTCTTTATACTGTTATTTCATCTAGGGATATCTTGGTTGTCTGTCTGTTAGAACTAAAATTGTACATGACCTCAGGAAAGAAAGTCACTTGGAATTAGCTCATTTCTATTTGAATGTTTGTATGTGTCCCGATACACACAATTTTGATCTGATTCTGAAATCTTCTCTGAAAAAAGTCGTGTGCCTCCTCTGCTGCATCCAGATATATGCTGACCTGGAGGTGCTAGGCAACGACAGCTTCTGCTGCATCCAGATACATGCTGACCTAGCTGTACGTTGTCGCGCTATAGATCTAATACACCCGAAAGAGGCCCTCAAGTGCCCAAAAGAAACCCAACAAACCTATATCAAACTAAAAAAAATCTCATTTGATCTGTATATTATACCATCTCTCCTAAAGATCTATTATTTTCTCTTCTCAACCTATTCCCAGTTAAGATTTCAGAACTCTGGATTGGACTTGTGAAATATGTGGTAGGGAAGATACTTGCATGATAGAGTGTGATGTTTATATTTCCAGGATTTGATTAGTATTTATTTGGGTGTTCATTGTTAAGCAATCAAAACATGATAAAACATATTATATGCAGACACAGTAAGAATATCTTAAAGTATGACTTCAGTATACTCACCTACTACGATGAATCTTTGTGCATACCTTGATCGTGGGGGTATATCGTGTTGTGGGACACGCTCATATCTCAGAAATAAAATTACCTTAACGTATCATATGGTAATGGTACTTGAAATGTTCATGCATTTTGTTTAAGTGGACAAACATACTGGTAATCGTCTTGAACTGCTTTTCACTAAAAATTAATTAAAGAACTATCTAATTGTGTGAAACAGTTTAATTGTGCTGATATGATCTTCTTACCAGTGATTCTCACAAAAATAGAGTGTTTATTGTTTTTGTATATTGCTTTCAGAAAATATAAAAATCCAAAAATAGTGTCTTTTTCTGTTTAAAATTCTTAACGTACGAAAAACTGTTATTCTTGGAGGAATTGTTACCGATAGGGGGAGACGGTGTTAGTAAGTGAGTTCAAAATTTTAAATCAGACAGGTTCTTGTGTGTTGAACAAAATGTTTTTGCGTGTTGGTGATGAATTTGAAAATGCTCAATCTGTGATACAGTTTAACTATCTCTTGAATAATAATAATTTATTTAACGTCTGTTGAAAAATTCTTATGGTTTCTCGAGATGTTTGTGTTATAGTATACAGATTGAAGCAGTTTGTTGCTGAGAAGTTGCTGTGAAGTGTGAAGATGAGAGTTTGATTGGCTGCATGGTAGAACCTCTTCTCTATATTGCAGACAAGATTGAAGAGTTGAAGATTGATGTGCAAATGCTGAACTGGAGTTTACTCAAACGCTAATGTTTTGAAGATTTGGTGATTGGATGCATCAGCTTAGGGGGAGTCTGTTACTACACAGTCTGCTGCTGACAGAAGCTATTGAAGCTGAAGCTATCCAAAGACCAAAGACAGTGCAAGACTACTTGAAGATTGCTAGAAGACTGAAGACAAAGTTTTGACTCAAGACAAAAGTTTTTATGAAGCTATTGTCAAGGTGGAGTTTGTTGGTGCATGTTTGTGACAACAACTTAGATTTGGTCTTTGGATATCTTGTAATTAGTTGAACGATAAACAGTTAGCGGGATTAGCTTTGTAATAGTTAGTTGTAATGTTTGGGCTAACTAAACCCAAGGAATTGGGTGATGGGGGGCGAATTGGGCCTGTCCAATTCGCAGCCCATGAGGTTTGACCTAGCCCAGTTGTGAACCTTGTGTTATATAAACAAGGTTAGACATTAGGGTTTAGGTTAATCAGCCAAAACAGTTATTTGAGAGAGGATTTTCGTGAGAGCTATAGCTTAGACGAATTAGGGTTTGATTGATTGTATACGCAAGTTTGATAATCAATAGAAACCCGGGTTTGAAAGTGTCTTGCTGATTTACTCGTTTCTGTGATATTCTGATCAAGAGGATTCCGCACTCTTGATTGGAAAGACGATTCTGTGAAGATCCATAGACTCAAGGGGAACTACAAGGTCCATCAAACAACAACGGAGCTCTTGTAGTTCAAGTTGATGAAGGTTGTGACTGGTCGATTCAACTGGGTAGTGGTGACCAGGATGGAACAGCTTGTTTCGCAGAAGTTGTCAAGGATCTAAAACAAGCATGTGGTAGAGAATCTTTAGATGAATACAGTTCAGGTTATAATGAAGCTCAGATGAGAAAACCTCAAGTTCAGGTGAAGACGGCACGGATGAAGTGTCACATGAGACTATTGATGCAGATGTTGAGAAGCTTTTAGTGAAGCTAAAGCAGGGAATGACCGAAGAACAATTCTGGTGGATCAAGCTGCTTATTCTTCTTCCTCTCATCATTTAGCCTTTATGGCTAATATTGGTGGTTCGTCAAGTCAGGTACGTGTCGATGAACCAAAATCTGATAAATGTGATAATTGTGTTGATTTAGGTGCTAGATTGTCTAACTTGCAAAGCAAATATGATGAATTTCAAAGCAAGTATGACGTGACGTTTATCCACAATTAAAAGTTGATCGTGGATCTTTCGAAATGCACAGAGGATTAATGATTTATATGTCTTTGATATGAGCCAAGCAATTACAACGTCTACTTAAGTAACTTGTTTTGTTTCTAAAGTCACATAAAAGGAATCAATCTCTTGGCACAGGCGGATGGGACACATTCACTTAGGAAAATGAATCATCTGGTGAAGAATGAGTTAATGAATGGTGTTCCCATTAAAACATTCATCTGCAAGACATATGTGTTTCTTGCCAAAAAGGAAAGCAAAGTAAGAAATCACACCCGATAAAGAAGATCAACACCGTGGCTGTGCTGCTTGAATGCTTGCACATGGATTTATTCGGTCCTGTCAAGCATAAAAGCGTTAATAATGACTCGTTCTGCCTCGCTGTCAGTGATGATTATTCAAGATATTCTTGGGTGGCGTTTATGGCACACAAGAGTGAAACTTTCGAAATTATCAAAAACTTGATCACTAAGATTGAGAATTTGTATTCTTTGAAAGTGAGACGCATACGCATCGACAATGGAACTGAGTTTAAGAATCATGCTATGGAGGAGTTCTATAGATCCAAAGACATTCTTCATGAATTCAGTGCTAGATACATTCCTCAACAAAATGTCGTCGCTGAGCGTAAGAACCGCACATTGATCGAAACTGCAAGGACTATGTTGGTAGAGTCATAGTTGCCCATTCCATTCTGGAGTGAAGTTGTGGCCTCTGCATGCTACACGTTGAATCGAGTCCTTACAGTAAAAAGACACAACAAGACCTGCTTTGAGCTTCTTCATAAACGGAAACCAGATTTACAATTTCTTGAACCGTTTGGAGCTTCTTGCACTATGATCGACCCGGATGGAAAGTTTGGGGCAAAAGCAATTGAGGGATACTTTCTCAGGTATTCCACCTGTAACACCTCGAAAATTTACGTCCAATAATGTATTGACACGTGTCATAGACTTTGCATATGCAAAAACCAACTTTAGAGGGACTAAAGTTGACAAACGGTGAAAACTATGGAACGTAAGGGTCCAAAGTGTCAACAATGGATAAATAGACTCTATAATAACCCTACATAATGTTTATGACCTTAAACGGATGGATCATGGATCATACGAAGCGGAAGTTGCACAAAAGTGAGGAATTACAAACTATAGGGGCTAAAAGTGTCAACATGTTGAATTTATACCTCTGAGTGAACTTTTGGCAGACCCGAAGCTTTGTAATGCTAAAATATACTCACTAGAATATGTGGTAAAAATTTCATGAAGTTTCGTTATCGAATGAGAAAGTTATGGCCAAAACCGTACTTGAGGGGTTAAAAGCGTCAACGTCGAATTTCATGGCTTTTCGGGTGAGCGCAAAGTTATCCGAGGACATTACCATGTTGGTAAATGTCCCAAGGTTCTTAAAAACCAAGTTTGGGGGTTTACGAGTCAAAATAAATAGCCAAAACCTCGCGTGCAAAGACAGGGACCAAAGCTGCCATTTTTAATCAAAGTTTGGCAGCCCCAGGTGCAGAATTCGCGATCAGCTGCTGTTAAGTCCGAATTTTTGAGTGTTTGATAGCTAATATCACCTCCCTTATGCACCAATGGATGGACATGCAAGTATAGACACATGTAGACTCCTTACAACATCTGATTTCCTTTATAATTCAGATCAAAGCTCACATTTTGGGCACTTGAATTAGAGAAACAAGAACATAGCAACTATCAAAAATTTCACAAGGCTTCTCCAGGGATAATCTGATCGACAAGGCAGCCTCCAAGTGTTTTCTAGGCTTCATTAGGACCTTTGTAAGCATTCATATCATTCTATAATTCGTTCTAGCTTTGATTATTAGCAAAAAGTCAATCCGTTGTTCATATAGTTTGACTTTTCGATTAAACGAGTTTGGCTCTGTCATTTCTCAAATTGAAACCACTTCGAATTTGGTATTTATGTGGGAAACAAACCCTCAAAAGGGCATTCTCTGATTCCCACTCTAAGCATGCTATTTGTCGAGTCAAAGATGTTCTTAAAAAGTCAACAGAAATCGTTTTTGCGAAATATAGCATAAATGGTAATGTAGATAACATGCAATCAGTTTGATCATCAAAAATAACTTATAATGAATATAAGAATGTGTTTTATCATAATCAACTCGACAATCTTTAGTATAAACTCGGATCGGAACCGAAAGTCTTATAAAACGACTTCTTCGTAGACTATCGATTCGGATCCGTGCATGCATGTTTGAGATCTGTATTAGAGTGTATTTTTGACCATTTTTATTTATGTATAACTTTCTGGAATTTTTACATCTTGAGTCTATGCTTAACCGATTCATATGCGTGTTTCCGATTATGCTTAAAAGTTGACTATTTTGCCCTTTTGATATAAAACGTGATTTTTGGAAAAGTGAAAGAGTAGAAATCTTTATTATTAATTTATAAACTTGCACCGAAAATTTGAGATCAGTTGGTGGTCCAGATTTTGAGTTATGGCCGATAGCGTAAAACTATATCTTTATGTTAAATAAACGGCGCATTTAGCGTATAACCTATTTCAGGCCACTTTTCGATATAAAACTTTTTACCCACTGATGTTATATAATATTCTGGGATTTTTGAAGATTTTTATTTAATTTTTGGCTGATCGGATCATACGTCGCTAAGTCGATTCGGTTAATGCCGGTTTTGACCGTTTAAGCCATAAAATGAGTTCTATACATTCTTTTGACCCCAAACCTTTTTCTACTGATTTTATTTGTTAAATAAATTATTTTGGGCATTCTGGAAATATAAAAATCTCAGCTTTCTTTTAAAAACCCGGAAACGGCTCTAAATCGCATTTTTAGCGTTTTTAGCGCATTGTAAGCGTTATACTCATATTAAACATATAAGACTCATACCTACTGATGTATTTAGCATATTTTCATATAATAACAGTAAGTATAAGATTTTGAACTCAGATTTCCAGTTTTGACGTTTTTAGCCCTTGTGAAATTACTAAAATACCCCTACGGTGCATAGTTTGATTTTAAATGATAAGTTTTGTCTACGGGTCATACCCTACTGTTATAACATGACAAATTAAGTATGTTTACTGTATAATTCAGACCCGTAACTCAGATTTCCAAATTGACTCTTTTATAATCTTTTAAATGACCAAAATGCCCTTATGAGGCGTGAATTGAGTTTAAATCCATTCGGGGCATAATAGAACATAACTTGCTGATATTATATCATATTTAAAGCATATTATCTCAAGGAACTTGCATATGACTCTTTTGATTACCCGTAACGCCCTTTTAGCGTTCGGTTCGGTTTATGTAACTAGTTTGCATAAATTGACCGAAACGGGTCAAACGTTATCATTTTTATCTCAAAATCCAGAATGTATTTAGTATACCCATATTATACAAGTATTCAAACTTGTTGGGTCTAAATCAAATTCTATCCGGTCTTTCGCTTAATCGTGCGCTTGAACCGTATCGTCCTTAAAACTAACCGGTCTAAGCTTAGGCTTAAATAAAGACCCGTTAGGAATCTAATAGGTTATTATAAACCTCTGTTCCAGAATAGGAGAACCAGTAAAAGCTATCTGTACTTGCTTGGTGGTATACGGCTGAGATTGAATTTATATTTAGCTCAGGTAAATACATTTTGACTTATTTTCCCTATACGGGCTTGGGGTACGGTATATAGAATACCGCTTGATCGAGCGTTCAAATCTTGCACCCCTGGGTATGCAATTGGAATAGTTTGTCCGACTCGTTTAAACAGTCTTGTTTTACTTTAAGCATTTGGGGGGTTATTGACCGTGTCCCGGATATCCTTGGCATTATCTTACGAGATGGCCACGACCAGAGCACGGGGTGTAGGCGTACACCCGTCGTGTATAACTCTTTAATGTGGTGTGTCTACTAATCTTTAACCCGGACAGAAGATCCCGGGCTACCAAACGTACGAGTCGCATGTAATTCGTTCACAAGTTTATACTGCATAATTATCCCAAGTTATAAAAATGTTTTATGCCATGTGCATTTAAATAAATTTTCAATCATTTTCAAAATGAGTCAGTTAACTTGTATTTACCAGTGTAAACTGACTTATTTTCCCAAAAGGTTAAGTGCAGGTACTACACGTACTAGGCTGGCTGTCTCCTAGAGCGTCCACAATAGTCTCGCAAGCTCGGACGACAATAACTGTTGAACAATTATCTTATTTTATTTGATCCGCCTGTGGATCCGTTTCAACTACATATGATATTTATTATTACATTTTATTTAAATTTGAAATGAATCTATTCTGCTTCCGCTGTGCATTATTATATTGTGTTGTTTGTCTATGATGACGCCAACCACGTCACCTTACCCCACACCGGGCCCACCGGTGACACGTGGAGATCGGGGTGTGACAGGTTGGTATCAGAGCCAACGCTGAGTGAATTAAACACTATCCTAATGTGTTTAATCTCAGTGACACGATTGCACATACTTGAGTCTAGACTTAACATAGGAATACTCCCGATTCTAATCTGGAACTTATTGCTTCCAATTATTTTATATATTGGATACGTCGCCAAGCGAAGGAGCCGTAATAGGAGTTCTCCACACCCGGAGCCCCGAGATGCTGAGCTTCGTACCACGGCTAAAATGAAATGAACATCCAAGGAGAAAGCATTCAGAAATAAAATAACGAGGAAGAGACTCCTTTTACTGAAGATCGTTTCCTTAGAAGTCTTTATAACGGTATTTATCTTTTGGTCCCTTTGAGGACAACATTATTCCCTTTAAATCCCTTTTAGGACAATTCAGTATTTATAAAATCATTGGAATAATTTATCAAAAATTTCCTTTATTCGATATATAAGAATATAATATATGAAATAAATTAAAGTAACATTCCTTTTTGCAAGATCTACCATTATTATAAGATGGCAAAATCTAAAAAGGGCCAAGACCTAGCTCAGGTGTCATTTAAGCCAGAGCCAAGATGGTATCTCCATAATTAGATTCAGATCCATAATTAACGTCTCAACTTAGGATTGATCTGCGTTATGTTAAAAAGAGAATCTTAGGGGTGAAACCTAGCCACGTGTCGTCGCAGACATGGCCAAGATGGTAGAACCTGTCAAAAAGATTCCAAATTTATGTTAACGTCATAAAGTGTGTTAACATGCTGGGCAAATTGTGATGCAGTATAAATCACACAGGCCAAATTTGAAAATTGGGATTTATTAAAAAATTCCCTGTAAGTAAAATAGCCATCCGTTAAGGATGAAGTGCCTACGGGTAATAAATTTGAAAATTGGGATTTATTAAAAATTCCCTGTAAGTAAAATAGTCATCCATTAAGGATGAAGTGCCTACGGGTAATAAATAACGTCCTCTGGGACTAAGAGACAGTAGAAGTCTGCAACTCACTGTCAAGAAGGGTAATGAACTGTAACTCAGACCCAAATACCTCGATTCTGTGGAAATCCTCGTTATAAATTAAACTTGTCTACGTGACTAGGCTTTTATGCCATAGTTATATTTCAAATAAATGTAGGATAATTATAATCCTGAATAAAATAAATATCATTCTTCTCCTGCCAGTATTTATATTAAAAAGAGTCTCAAAGGGTATAACCTAGCTTGAATGTCGTTAGGGACCTGGCTAAGATGGTAAGACCTGTTTAAAGAGATTCAGATCCTTATTAAACACTTGAAAACGTGTTAACACTACCGACAACAGTGATACGATAAAATCACGATTGTCACCTTTATATTAGGAACTTCCAAACCCCTTAATTAGCCTATATGATCGATAGGAATCATGGCTAATAAACGTCGAACATGATGTACACATCTAAACATCCACCTGGGATGTATACCTACGGGCAAAGATGCATACATGAAAACGATAGTTCTATTTCATAACTTCTTGTCAAGACAATGAATTATGAAATTTTCCGATCCAAAGGAATCATTGATTATGTTTTAAAATTTCCCTAGTGACAAGGCATCTGTGCCATCGAAAAGTCCTATGGAACAAGCCGTTGTGCTATATAAGATGTCACTATGACATTGACAGTCGTGACTTATGTCCCCTGTCTAGTAAGTATAAAGGATTTTATTCCATTTAAACGCCAAGGATGGCTTATTTAAAAACCTAGGCAAAACATGATCAAATAAACTTAATACTATCTATTGGCCTATATGGTTTGTTGCACCATGGCTATTTAAATTATCAAGTTCGACAATTCCCTATAATTAAGTAAGCTATTACTTCTTGGTTTGTAGCCTTCGAAGCATCATCATGGTCGACCCCTCTGAAACTCCCAATCATCCAATTAATCAGAATAATGATGCATGACTGAATTTATCGGGGACCGAGTTACAGACTATGATAGATACGGCCGTAAACAACGCTGTGGACCGTGCGTTGAAGGGACACAAGCGAAAGTTCGATGACACCCCGAGTAAGGGTTGTAAAAAGGGTAAGGCCAGTTCAAACTATAGCCAGTTCAAGCCAAAGGAGGCAAAACCCAAGTGTAAAACCTGCAAAAGAAGACATTGGGGGCAGTGTCGATTAAACCAAAAGATAAAGCAATGTGGCATCTGTAAAAGAGCTGGCCACCAGTCCCACGAATGTAGGGACATGAAGGATGCAAAATGTTTCAGCTGTGGTGAAAAGGGGCACATCAGTACTAATTGCCCTAAGGCTGCCAAGAAAGGAGCAGCTAGGTCTGGAAAGGACTCGAAAGACAACCGACAGTTAGATAAAAAGCCCAAATGCAAAACCTGTAGGAAAAACCACCTCGGGAAATGCAGATTTGAATCCCGGCCTTTACTCTGTGGAATTTGCAAGTCCAAGGAGCATAAGACCTTGGATTGCAAGAAGTTTAGAGACGCAACCTGCTACGGTTGCAAAGAAATAGGGCACATCAAAACTAACTGCCCGAATAAAACCGAGAAGCCTGGAAAGACTAAGAAGAACAACGCTGGAAACTCTCAAATGGATGCTCAAGAAGCTAATCAGGATGCCAATATCACAACAGGTAATTCCTTTATCAATAACGCTCATGCTAGAGTAATACTTAATTGAGGTTCAGATAAGTCTTTCATAGACAATGGATTTTATAAATCTTTGAATCTGCCTGTTAAAAAAAAAAACTCTAAGCGTTAAGTATAAAGTAGGATTGGCCAATGGTACCCCAGAAACTGTTTCAAATATCAGATGGATATAACCGTTAGGAACCATCCTTATCCTCTATCCTTGTTTCCGCAGTATAGGAACTCGGCATAATAATAGTAATGGATTAGTAATCCTGTAACCAAATCTATAGTCAAGGTAATGAGAAGCAAGTAGTTATCAAGAGTTTTTATATTAAGCCCTTGGCAATTCAAGGAAGACTCATGGTAAGGACTGCCTGAGCACTTGTTGAATCTGGTATTTAATACCAAAGCTTCGAGTAGGGAAAACTCGTATAAGGCAAACAACGGTCGCAATGCTAGAGATGCGACAAATGTTATCGGTGCATCGAGAGTAAACCTCAATATCAAGGGAGTTAATCTCCAAATCGGTAATTAACGCAGCCATTGGAAAGGCTGGGAGAAGAGCCATGAAAAGGATCGAGGAACTGAATGTTGTTTGCTGTTTGCTCTAAAACACATGTCGCTGCTCATGAGAAGAACTTTATTCGCGCTTCAAATGCGAAGAATGAACTCAGCAAAACCATAAATGGCAAGGAGCCCATTCTTTTTGGATGTACTTAAAAGTACTTCGTCTCGGGGAAGTCCAGAGACTTCAATGAGTAAAAATGGGCCATCGATTGCAGGAAATTAATTGATGAAGTAGAAACCATTAGGTGCATCAGTGGTTAAGTTGAAAAGAACACTGTAATGTATGCATCACAGCCGTTCGATGGTAATACCCTTAATTAATAAGGACATTAATGAAGTCCACAAGAAAGATTCTCTTATACACTATGGGATGGGCCAAGTGTTAAGGACCTTATTAGAGATATCTATTATTCGCATCGAAATGGAAAAAGATGGAATGAGAATTTTCTGACTCTCACCACAAAAGTTTAGACTGTCGACAGTAGGTCGCGGATCGTAATTCATTGGCTGAGATAGTACCCTATTCCAATTACCCAAAGCCTAAGCTTAATGCAATAGTTATTTGTGGTTAGCACCGGCGATAAGAGGGCACATTAAGGTTCAAATCCTGCTTGTCATAAATCCATTATGGATCTACCTCAGCTACTCGCGTTATATAGATTTAGAAATAACCAGTCAAAGCTAAGACTGCCCCAAAATTGTTAAAGATTCTGCAGCTGAGTTTGAAAGGATTAAGATTAGAGGCATTTAACCATCCCGATTAATGATTAGAGGCAGTTCGCATTAATAATGATATTTGACCAATCCCCTATTGTGATTTTTAGTACTGAGAAATTTCGTTTGGGTTCAGGTACGGATAAGTTTCTCATAAAACCATAAGCTTAGTAGACTTTCAGAGAATATTCCGTAAGAACCCCAGATATTAAGTGTAAGGTAAAACTTACAAGCAAGATCGTAAGAACCATTTCTTCTGTTCCCATCAGAAACCTTCAGCCGTAAAATTTTTGAAGTATCTTCTCTATGGAGGAAGTGCGTCGGCATATACAGTTGATATCTCCTTAATCTCAATCGATTACGAATACCAGACGGTATGATAAAAAACGCCATATGGGGATTTGTGTATCTTAATATGTCCCATAGATTGCTTCCATGCCTGATCAGTATGGAGGTTTAATGCATGGGACCACAAAGATGTTCGGATGGTCATATGGTACTAAAGTCAACTAATGGTATTCAAAGAAGATATCCAGAATGGAAGTTTTCATGCAAATGTTCCCGATTAAGGAAATTCGTGGACTTATAACATAAATGTGTCATTTATATGACTCGGGCGATGAGGGATGAACTGGAGTCTGAGATTCGGAAAATCTCTGTAATGTCCTTGTATCTTGATTATCTTCTTCTAAGATTACCCTGTTTACCTCTTGAGAGGCAAGTAGAGTTAAGATTTATATCCCATTTAGGGTTGTTCTATTATGAAACCTTCAAGGTAGCTAGTGCCATCATTGGATAATTCGAAACCCAATTAAGTAAGTTTTAAAATAAAGGATTCATATAGCCTAACTCGATATCCTGAAGAAATCGGTATCGTTAATTAAGAAAGACGGTTCATTTTGCTTATGCATGAAATACCGCAACCCAAAATAGGCAACAATTAAGAATTTCCATCAGCTGCCCAGGATCGTCGACTGTTCGACTAACTGTGAGAATTAACTATCCCTTAGGATTAGTCTTAAGTAATGGTTGGAATAACCATTTCACAATTAAGATAAGCTTTTCTATAATAATTGATGTATAAGTATCAAGGCTACTCCTTTGGGGACCTTGCTTAGATGGAATGTTGATTATCTATTGTAAATAGAAGATTGGTAAGTCCAATTATCCGGTCTGATAGTTGCCTTGGAAACAACGAATAAGATCAGGAAAATCCATGATCATCTGTAAGATTGCCAGTTTTGGCAGAAAAATCGAAGAGTTATGAAAATAGCAACCCTCCTAAGTCCTTGTTGAGAAATAAGGTTCATCAAAGACATCACTCTGGAAGGGTGTGCCAAACTAATAAGTATCAGGCTAGTTAAACCCTGATTATATATAAAAATCATTCGAAGGAATCGAATGTATCATAGATCATATAACCTGTGAGCTAAAAGCCTATTTAAGGAGCTTAGAGGAGCTCGCAATGTATTGCACCCTAAGGATTAAGGGATATGTTTCGCCAATAAGTCAAAAGGCACTATCACATAACGGTTGGAAGACTTGTGATATTATGATAAACCCGTATCAAATGTGGATCCAAGGCGCAAAGATTTTCACGTCGAAGTAGGTGGAAAAGTGTTACTTAAGGTATCGCCCTGGAAGGGGGTAATGCGATTTGGTAAGAAAGGCAAGCTAAGCCCGAGATACAAAGGACCTTTCTAGATTGTCGAACGTGTCGGGTCAGTCGCTTATAAGTTCAACTTGCCTGAAGAGCTTAGCGCTATTCATAATGTGTTCCACATCTGTAAATTGAAGAAGTGTTTCGCGGACGAATCACTGGTTATACCGCATACAGATATACACATAGATGAGAGTTTGAAATTCGTGGAAAAACCTTTGTCGATTGAGGATCGACAGGTGAAGAAGCTTCGAAGGAAGCATATACCTATTGTCAAGGTCAAATGGGATGCCCGTAGAGGTCCCGAATATACGTGGGAAGTAGAATCCACGATGAAAGAGAAATATCCTCATTTGTTTCAGTAAATCTCGAGGTCGAGATTTCTTTTAAGGGGGTGAGGATGTAACACCTCGAAAATTTACGTCCAATAATGTATTGACACGTGTCATAGACTTTGCATATGCAAAAACAAACTTTAGAGGGACTAAAGTTGACAAACGGTGAAAACTATGGAACGTAAGGGTCCAAAGTGTCAACAATGGATAAATAGACTCTATAAAAACCCTACATAATGTTTATGACCTTAAACGGATGGATCATGGATCATACGAAGCGGAAATTGCACAAAAGTGAGGAATTACAAACTATAGGGGCTAAAAGTGTCAACATGTTGAATTTATACCTCTGAGTGAACTTTTGGCAGACCCGAAGCTTTGTAATGCTAAAATATACTCACTAGAATATGTGGTAAAAATTTCATGAAGTTTCGTTATCGAATGAGAAAGTTATGGCCAAAACCGTACTTGAGGGGTTAAAAGCGTCAACGTCGAATTTCATGGCTTTTCGGGTGAGCGCAAAGTTATCCGAGGACATTACCATGTTGGTAAATGTCCCAAGGTTCTTAAAAACCAAGTTTGGGGGTTTACGAGTCAAAATAAATAGCCAAAACCTCGCGTGCAAAGACAGGGACCAAAGCTGCCATTTTTAATCAAAGTTTGGCAGCCCCAGGTGCAGAATTCGCGATCAGCTGCTGTTAAGTCCGAATTTTTGAGTGTTTGATAGCTAATATCACCTCCCTTATGCACCAATGGATGGACATGCAAGTATAGACACATGTAGACTCCTTACAACATCTGATTTCCTTTATAATTCAGATCAAAGCTCACATTTTGGGCACTTGAGTTAGAGAAACAAGAACATAGCAACTATCAAAATTTCACAAGGCTTCTCCAGGGATAATCTGATCGACAAGGCAGCCTCCAAGTGTTTTCTAGGCTTCATTAGGACCTTTGTAAGCATTCATATCATTCTATAATTCGTTCTAGCTTTGATTATTAGCAAAAAGTCAATCCGTTGTTCATATAGTTTGACTTTTCGATTAAACGAGTTTGGCTCTGTCATTTCTCAAATTGAAACCACTTATAAGTTGGTATTTATGTGAACAAACCCTCAAAAGGGCATTCTCTGATTCCCACTCTAAGCATGCTATTTGTCGAGTCAAAGATGTTCTTAAAAAGTCAACAGAAATCGTTTTTTGCGAAATATAGCATAAATGGTAATGTAGATAACATGCAATCAGTTTGATCATCAAAAATAACTTATAATGAATATAAGAATGTGTTTTATCATAATCAACTCGACAATCTTTAGTATAAACTCGGATCGGAACCGAAAGTCTTATAAAACGACTTCTTCGTAGACTATCGATTCGGATCCGTGCATGCATGTTTGAGATCTGTATTAGAGTGTATTTTTGACCATTTTTATTTATGTATAACTTTCTGGAATTTTTACATCTTGAGTCTATGCTTAACCGATTCATATGCGTGTTTCCGATTATGCTTAAAAGTTGACTATTTTGCCCTTTTGATATAAAACGTGATTTTTGGAAAAGTGAAAGAGTAGAAATCTTTATTATTAATTTATAAACTTGCACCGAAAATTTGAGATCAGTTGGTGGTCCAGATTTTGAGTTATGGCCGATAGCGTAAAACTATATCTTTATGTTAAATAAAAGGCGCATTTAGCGTATAACCTATTTCAGGCCACTTTTCGATATAAAACTTTTTACCCACTGATGTTATATAATATTCTGGGATTTTTGAAGATTTTTATTTAATTTTTGGCTGATCGGATCATACGTCGCTAAGTCGATTCGGTTAATGCCGGTTTTGACCGTTTAAGCCATAAAATGAGTTCTATACATTCTTTTGACCCCAAACCTTTTTCTACTGATTTTATTTGTTAAATAAATTATTTCGGGCATTCTGGAAATATAAAAATCTCAGCTTTCTTTTAAAAACCCGGAAACGGCTCTAAATCGCATTTTTAGCGTTTTTAGCGCATTGTAAGCGTTATACTCATATTAAACATATAAGACTCATACCTACTGATGTATTTAGCATATTTTCATATAATAACAGTAAGTATAAGATTTTGAACTCAGATTTCCAGTTTTGACGTTTTTAGCCCTTGTGAAATTACTAAAATACCCCTACGGTGCATAGTTTGATTTTAAATGATAAGTTTTGTCTACGGGTCATACCCTACTGTTATAACATGACAAATTAAGTATGTTTACTGTATAATTCAGACCCGTAACTCAGATTTCCAAATTGACTCTTTTATAATCTTTTAAATGACCAAAATGCCCTTATGAGGCGTGTATTGAGTTTAAATCCATTCGGGGCATAATAGAACATAACTTGCTGATATTATATCATATTTAAAGCATATTATCTCAAGGAACTTGCATATGACTCTTTTGATTACCCGTAACGCCCTTTTAGCGTTCGGTTCGGTTTATGTAACTAGTTTGCATAAATTGACCGAAACGGGTCAAACGTTATCATTTTTATCTCAGAATCCAGAATGTATTTAGTATACCCATATTATACAAGTATTCAAACTTGTTGGGTCTAAATCACATTCTATCCGGTCTTTCGCTTAATCGTGCGCTTGAACCGTATCGTCCTTAAAACTAACCGGTCTAAGCTTAGGCTTAAATAAAGACCCGTTAGGAATCTAATAGGTTATTATAAACCTCTGTTCCAGAATAGGAGAACCAGTAAAAGCTATCTGTACTTGCTTGGTGGTATACGGCTGAGATTGAATTTATATTTAGCTCAGGTAAATACATTTTGACTTATTTTCCCTATACGGGCTTGGGGTACGGTATATAGAATACCGCTTGATCGAGCGTTCAAATCTTGCACCCCTGGGTATGCAATTGGAATAGTTTGTCCGACTCATTTAAACAGTCTTGTTTTACTTTAAGCATTTGGGGGGTTATTGACCGTGTCCCGGATATCCTTGGCATTATCTTACGAGATGGCCACGACCAGAGCACGGGGTGTAGGCGTACACCCGTCGTGTATAACTCTTTAATGTGGTGTGTCTACTAATCTTTAACCCGGACAGAAGATCCCGGGCTACCAAACGTACGAGTCGCATGTAATTCGTTCACAAGTTTATACTGCATAATTATCCCAAGTTATAAAAATGTTTTATGCCATGTGCATTTAAATAAATTTTCAATCATTTTCAAAATGAGTCAGTTAACTTGTATTTACCAGTGTAAACTGACGTATTTTCCCAAAAGGTTAAGTGCAGGTACTACACGTACTAGGCTGGCTGTCTCCTAGAGCGTCCACAATAGTCTCGCAAGCTCGGACGACAATAACTGTTGAACAATTATCTTATTTTATTTGATCCGCCTGTGGATCCGTTTCAACTACATATGATATTTATTATTACATTTTATTTAAAGTTGAAATGAATCTATTCTGCTTTCGCTGTGCATTATTATATTGTGTTGTTTGTCTATGATGACGCCAACCACGTCACCTTACCCCACACCGGGCCCACCGGTGACACGTGGAGATCGGGGTGTGACATGTGACAACTCGAAATTTAGAACCTTTCCTGTATCTCGATGTAACATGCTTGAACATTTCGTGACTAAGTTAACTTGTTAAAGTTACTAATATAAGTGAACTTTTATGTGAATATGTGTTTTGTTTGTATGTATGTATATATATATATATGTGCGTTTTATGTGAACCGAGAACAAAGGACCCGACTCAAGACCGTGAGGTCTCGAGTGAACAGTAACCATTAGGCCGGTTTGGGCCTTTGGCCGGTTGGGCCAAATGGGCCGTAAACCCTTAACCGGCTCCTAATCCCTTTAGGGTGCATTTGTGAAACAAGTATATATACTATGCTTTTAACCATTTTGCCATTTCTTGGGCAACCAACACACACACTCATACTCTCACTCTTTCCCCTCTCACCAAAACCGGAAACCACCCCCCCCCCTCATTCTCGGATTTGGATCGGCTCACACACATCCGGATTGGAAGATTCATACACACCTTTGAAAACCATCAACCGGTTAGTGCTTTCTTGATGTTTATTGTTGAATATTAGTGATTCATGTTGTGCTTTGTGTTTGGATTGATGGGTTATGATATTTTGGGTTTAAATGAAGTTAAACTACTAGTTGTTCATAAACTTGAAACCGGCTTGCATATAAGGTCATAAAATCGGTATTATATGATGATTTGAAACCACTAGATGAGTATGCTTAAGTGTTTTTATGATTGTACACAATCTCGTTTGAATAAGGGTTATGTATGTTATGAATGTTGAAGAACTTGATGAATGTGCCTTGAATATATGAAGAACTACTTGAATATGCTTTGAATGTGTTTTGAATGTTCGAATTCTGCATATTTGATCCGATTTTGGTTAGTGTTAGACAACAAAACATGTTTTAGTGGATAGTACCATATAATGTTGCATGACATTTGAATTTCATTGGATAGTACAACTGTGCAGAATCAGCAACTGCTGGGGAGTCGAAACCTCTGGTTGCGACTCGAGACCACAGCCTTACAAGCCGAGACCACAGGTTGCGAGTCCCGTTGCGACTCGAAACCATAGCATGACCAGCCGAAACCATAGTTGCGACATGGGTTGCGACTCGCAACCACCTATGATCAACACAAACAGCATGACTCGAAACCACGCTTGCGAGTCTGGTTGCGACTCGAAACCACACTTATTGGGCTTGCTTAATTACGGGCCTAAGTTAATGGGCCGGCCTTATGGACTCCTTGTGTTATACGTGCTACTATTAACTGAATATGTTGTGCACTGCTTGGGTTGAATCTGATATAAATGGTATCTATGTTAGGACATAGTTGACCACTTGCAACTTGATTGACCTTTCTATGATTTAACTGCCGAGCAAACCAAGGTGAGTTCACACCCTCCACAAAGCATGGGATTCCCTGGGTTGGGAATGGGGTTAAGGAACGTGGATTCCTCGTCCTCCTTGGGTAGGACGGCAATGGTTCAGGAATGTGATTCCTCGTCCTTGTGGATGGATAACTCGTACTAGACCAAAACTCTATCACGAAGTCCCTCATTTTTATATCGACTTAATCGCCGGGCCAATGGCGAGCGGGTCATTAGTTAGATAGCGCTATTTAGGTCTGACAAACCTCACACCGTGCCGCAGAGGACGGGCGTGAACTAATGGATCTGGGGCACGTCAATGATGATAGACATTGACAGTTTCAGGGCACATAAACATGACTACAGTCAGCAGTCGATATGGTAACAAGTCTAGTGTACGCATGGGGTAGCCCCCATGGCCGAAATGCCTGATAACTAACACGGGGTAGCCCCCACGGCTGGTATGCCAGAGTAACTGGGAATGAACAAGTCACGTTTTTAAACTATGGGGTAACCCCCACGGCAGGATGCCAGATAAAGGAAACTGTTTTCGAAACAACTAAAACGAACACCCAACTGTGAACTCACTCAACTAGTTGTTGACTCGTTACTACATGCTTTGCAGGACCATAGGTACTCAGATGGAGCTTGCATGGAGGAGAGTCGTTGTGGGACACGGATTGCTGCGTACCTTGTTAAACTTGAAAACATTTGAACTTATGTTTTAACTTTAAGACTTAGGCTTCCGCTTACAACTTAAACTTGGTTTTGTTTGAACACCAATCGTATTGGTTAGACTTTTATAACTATTTATATGCTTGTTCAGTATGATTGGTGGCTGGATCCTGGTCAGTCACGCCTCCAAGCGGTAGTACTCCGCGGGTGGATTTTGGGGGTGTGACAGATTGGTATCAGAGCCATTGGTTATAGTGAACTAGGTTTTAATAAAGGAGAAACGTTTTTGTTAAAACTAGACTATAACCGGTATAGTGCTCAACGGTCCACAACGACGCTTCACCCCGCATGCAAGGCTCGACATTCTAGGTAATATGATATGCGTATATTGCCTACTTGTTAGTTACATAGTACATTGCCCATGGTATGCTTGAATAGTGTAACTACTGTTGCTAGAACACGTGCGTGCTTACTCTATCCTATCATCGTGTTTTCGCGAACCTCTCTCACTCGTATTACTCTTGTTATGAAGAATCATGTCTGGACGCGTTAATATGACACAAGCCCAGTTGACGGCTTTGATCAACGAACGAGTTGCCGCAGCGCTCGCAGCTGCAAACGCAGGAGGTATATCCTGCAGTCTGAACTTATCCTAGGATCTTTAGGATCCTACTCTCGTGAACCAACCTTTGTGTTAAACTCTGTCTTTCTTTCCACTTACCTTAGGTCAACATGCTCAGCCTCCCGTGTGCACATTTAAAACCTTTATGGACTGCCGACCCACTACTTTTAGCGGAACTGAAGGAGCAGTAGGTCTCCTCCACTGGTTTGAGAAACTGGAATCTGTGTTCGAAATGTGTGAATGCCCTGAAGCGCGCAGGGTAAAGTATGCTACTGGTACTCTCGAGGGTTTGGCCCTCACATGGTGGAATGCTCAAGTGCAAATGCTGGGGTTGGTTGCTGCCAACGCCACCCCATGGCAAACTTTCAAGGAAATGATCAAGGAGGAATACTGCAGTCGTGATGACATTCATAAGCTGGAAGACGAGTTCTACAACCTCAAGATGACGGGGTCAGAGATTGAGGCATACACTAAGAGATCGCATGAGCTTGCCCTATTGTGTCCTACTATGGTGGACCCTCCGTATAAGCGAATTGAACTCTATCTCAAGGGCTTGGTGCCAGAGATCCAAAGTCATGTGACATCAGCAAACTTGGCCACTATTCAGCAGGTTGTTCAGTTGGCTCACCGTCTTACTGACCAAGCGGTGGAGCAGAACAGGTTACCAAAGCGCATCGGTGCTGCAACTACTTTTGGTACCTCTAGTGACAGCAAACGGAAATGGGATGGAACTTCAAGCAAGGGTTCGACTTCTGTGCAATCTCAGTCTCAGCAGAGAAAGACTGACGACCACAAGAGCCCCAGTCAGCAATCGTCTGGTGGTCAAAGTCATGGTGGGTACAAGGGGAATCACCCCAAATGCAATCGCTGCAACTTACACCACAGCGGGCCATGCAACAGGGGCAACTGTCATCGGTGCAACAAGCCTGGTCATGTTGCAAAGGATTGCAGAAGCTTATACCCCGCCAATCAGAATCGTCAGCAAGCACAGCAGAACCAGCGACAGCAACAGGGTAACAACAAAGGGTGCTTTCAGTGTGGAGCTGAAGGCCACTTCAAGAAAGATTGTCCCCAACTGAACCAGAACAACCACAACAACAATCAGGGGAATGGCAACAATGGGAACAACAACAACAACAACAACAATGGTGCTAGGGGGCGAGTGTTCGTGATTGGCCAAGGTGAAGCAAGGAATGACCCCAACGTGGTGACGGGTAAGTTCCTTCTCGACGACTTTTATGTTACGGTTTTATTTGATTCGGGTGCCGATACTAGCTATGTGTCACTAGAAGTTAGTCAAATGCTTAAGCGTATTCCAACACCCCTGAGCAATAAGCACAATGTAGAGCTAGCTAATGGTAAGAGTCTGGAGGCCTCACACGTAGTCAAAGGTTGCAAACTTGTCCTTGCTAACCAGACCTTCTCTATTGACCTTATTCCTATCGTCTTGGGTAGTTTCGACGTTGTCATTGGGATGGATTGGTTATCCCAACACCGAGCAGAGATTCTTTGCAACGAGAAGATTGTTCGTATTCCTGGTTCCGGTAGTGAACCACTCATGATTCGTGGCGACAAGAAAAGTGCTGTTGAAAACATTATCTCTCTCCTTAAGGCCCAGAAGTGCTTGCGAAAGGGCCACGCTGCAGTTTTGGCTCTAGTTACGGACACCACAGAGAAGGAGAAGAAGCTAGAAGATTTTCCAGTTGTACGTGACTATCCTGAGGTATTCCCTGAGGAATTACCTGGTCTTCCACCCCATCGCCAAGTCGAGTTTCAGATCGAATTAGCTCCTGGAGCTGCGCCTATAGCACGTGCACCTTATCGTTTAGCTCCATCAGAGTTGGAAGAACTCTCCACGCAACTACAAGAACTCTTGGATAAGGGTTTTATTCGTCCTAGCTCATCGCCTTGGGGAGCTCCAGTACTATTTGTGAAGAAGAAGGACGGTACCTTCAGAATGTGTATCGACTATCGTGAACTCAACAAGGTGACTGTGAAGAACCGTTATCCTCTACCGCGCATTGACGATTTGTTCGACCAATTGCAGGGGTCGAGCTACTATTCAAAGATCGATCTGAGATCGGGATATCACCAGCTGAGAGTTCGGGAAGAGGATGTCTCTAAGACAGCCTTTAGAACTCGATATGGGCACTATGAGTTTTTGGTCATGCCGTTCGGGCTGACAAACGCACCCGCAGTTTTCATGGACTTGATGAACCGAGTGTGCAAGCCTTATCTAGACAAATTCGTTATAGTCTTCATCGACGACATCCTGATCTATTCTAAGAGTCAGGAGGAGCATGAACAACATCTACGACTTATTCTGGAACTCCTTCGGACGGAACAACTTTACGCAAAGTTCTCGAAATGCGACTTCTGGCTTCGTGAGGTCCATTTCCTAGGCCACGTGGTGAACAAGGATGGAATTCACGTTGATCCATCCAAAGTAGACTCCATTAAGAATTGGCCTGCACCGCGCACACCAAAGGAAATTCGCCAATTCTTGGGATTGGCAGGTTACTACAGGAGATTCATTAAGGACTTTTCTAAGATTGCACAGCCTCTCACTTCGCTAACGCAGAAAGGCGTTGTTTATCATTGGGGAAATGCGCAAGAATTAGCCTTTCAACATCTAAAGGATAGACTTCGTAGTGCACCTATCCTTTCACTGCCAGAGGGCACAGACGATTTCGTGGTTTACTGTGATGCATCAATTCAAGGTCTTGGCTGCGTATTGATGCAACGAGATAAAGTCATAGGCTACGCCTCGCGCCAACTCAAGGTTCATGAAAAGAACTACACTACGCATGATTTAGAGCTGGGAGCTGTCGTCTTCGCACTTAAGCTATGGCGACATTACCTGTACGGAACCAAGTGCGCCATCTACACCGACCATAGGAGCCTAGAGCACATATTCAAGCAGAAGGAACTAAATATGCGACAACGACGATGGGTCGATCTACTGAATGACTACGAGTGCTCCATCAGGTATCACCCGGGCAAGGCGAATGTTGTGGCCGACGCCCTAAGTCGAAAGGACACTGCGCCTAAGCGCGTAAGAGCTCTACAACTCACGATCCATTCTAGCCTACCTTCGCAAATACGAGCTGCTCAGGTGGAAGCACTGAAACCAGAAAACGTAAGAGCCGAAGCCCTACGCGGGTCAAGACAACGCTTAGAGCAGAAGGAAGACGGTGCTTACTACGTAAAGGACGCATTTGGGTCCCATTCTATGGCGACTTACGAGAACTTATAATGGATGAAGCACACAAATCTCGCTACTAGGTACACCCTGGTTCGGATAAGATGTATCACGATATTAAAACTACGTATTGGTGGCCTAGCATGAAGGCCCACATAGCAACTTACGTCAGCAAGTGTTTGACTTGTGCCCGAGTCAAGACAGAATATCAGAAACCCTCAGGCCTACTCCAACAACCAGAGATACCACAATGGAAATGGGAGCAAATTTCCATGGATTTCGTTACTGGCCTACCCAGATCTCAGCGCGGAAACGATACTATTTGGGTGATCGTGGATCGACTCACAAAATCCGCACACTTCTTGGCGATTAAGGAAACGGATAAATTCTCCACTCTAGCGGAAATATACCTCAAGGAAGTTGTTTCGAGGCACGGGGTGCCCACCTCCATCATCTCCGATAGAGATGCACGCTTTACTTCAGAGCTATGGCAAGCAATGCACAAGTCCTTTGGCTCACGTTTGGATATGAGCACAGCGTATCACCCACAGACGGACGGACAGTCCGAGCGCACTATTCAGACCTTAGAAGACATGCTTCGTGCATGTGTAATCGACTTTGGCAACAGCTGGGAAAAGCATCTGCCACTCGTGGAATTCTCGTACAATAACAGCTACCACACTAGCATTAAAGCCGCTCCGTTCGAGGCATTGTACGGACGTAAATGCCGGTCACCTCTTTGTTGGGCAGAGGTGGGAGATAGTCAGATCACTGGTCCGGAACATGTGGTAGACACTACTGAGCGGATTGCTCAAATACGACAACGCATGGCGGCCGCTCGAGACCGTCAGAAGGCCTACGCCGATAAGGGCAGGAAACCACTTGAGCTCCAGGTTGGGGAGCGGGTATTACTCAAAGTTTCACCCTGGAAGGGTGTGGTTCGTTTTGGTAAACGAGGCAAACTCAACCCACGATACGTTGGACCTTTCGAAATCATTGAGAAAATAGGCAAGGTGGCCTACAGACTAAACTTACCAGTAGAACTCGGTGCAGTTCACAACGTTTTCCATGTGTCGAATCTGAAGAAGTGTCTGTCAGATGAGACCTACGTAGTTCCTCTGAAGGAACTCACGATCGACGAACAGTTGAAATTCGTCGAGGAACCAGTCGAAATCACGGACCGGGATGTTAAGGTCCTCAAGAGCACTAGAATACCTCTCGTTCGAGTTCGTTGGAGCTCACGTCGCGGCCCAGAGTTTACCTGGGAGCGCGAAGATCGGATGAAACAAAAGTATCCCCAACTGTTTGCAAACAGTACGACCACTACTGAGGCTGAAGCTACGGAATTTCGGGACGAAATTCCAGATCAACGGGGGGAGGATGTGACGCCCCAGGAAAACCGGGAAAACCATACAACTTAACTAGCTTCCTCAGTGAGTGCCATCAAATTTCAGGACGAAATTTCTTTCAACTTGGGGATGATGTGACAACTCGAAATTTAGAACCTTTCCTGTATCTCGATGTAACATGCTTGAACATTTCGTGACTAAGTTAACTTGTTAAAGTTACTAATATAAGTGAACTTTTATGTGAATATGTAAAGGACCCGACTCAAGACCGTGAGGTCTCGAGTGAACAGTAACCATTAGGCCGGTTTGGGCCTTTGGCCGGTTGGGCCAAATGGGCCGTAAACCCTTAACCGGCTCCTAAGCCCTTTAGGGTGCATTTGTGAAACAAGTATATATACTATGCTTTTAACCATTTTGCCATTTCTTGGGCAACCAACACACACACTCATACTCTCACTCTTTCCCCTCTCACCAAAACCGGACACCCCCCCCTCATTCTCGGATTTGGATCGGCTCACACACATCCGGATTGGAAGATTCATACACACCTTTGAAAACCATCAACCGGTTAGTGCTTTCTTGATGTTTATTGTTGAATATTAGTGATTCATGTTGTGCTTTGTGTTTGGATTGATGGGTTATGATATTTTGGGTTTAAATGAAGTTAAACTACTAGTTGTTGATAAACTTGAAACCGGCTTGCATATAAGGTCATAAAATCGGTATTATATGATGATTTGAAACCACTAGATGAGTATGCTTAAATGTTTTTATGATTGTACACAATCTCGTTTGAATAAGGGTTATTTATGTTATGAATGTTGAAGAACTTGATGAATGTGCCTTGAATATATGAAGAACTACTTGAATATGCTTTGAATGTGTTTTGAATGTTCGAATTCTGCATATTTGATCCGATTTTGGTTAGTGTTAGACAACAAAACATGTTTTAGTGGATAGTACCATATAATGTTGCATGACATTTGAATTTCATTGGATAGTACAACTGTGCAGAATCAGCAACTGCTGGGGAGTCGAAACCTCTGGTTGCGACTCGAGACCACAGCCTTACAAGCCGAGACCACAGGTTGCGAGTCCCGTTGCGACTCGAAACCATAGCATGACCAGCCGAAACCATAGTTGCGACATGGGTTGCGACTCGCAACCACCTATGATCAACACAAACAGCATGACTCGAAACCACGCTTGCGAGTCTGGTTGCGACTCGAAACCACACTTATTGGGCTTGCTTAATTACGGGCCTAAGTTAATGGGCCGGCCTTATGGACTCCTTGTGTTATACGTGCTACTGTTAACTGAATATGTTGTGCACTGCTTGGGTTGAATCTGATATAAATGGTATCTATGTTAGGACATAGTTGACCACTTGCAACTTGATTGACCTTTCTATGATTTAACTGCCGAGCAAACCAAGGTGAGTTCACACCCTCTACAAAGCATGGGATTCCCTAGGTTGGGAATGGGGTTAAGGAACGTGGATTCCTCGTCCTCCTTGGGTAGGACGGCAATGGTTCAGGAATGTGATTCCTCGTCCTTGTGGATGGATAACTCGTACTAGACCAAAACTCTATCACGAAGTCCCTCCTTTTTATATCGACTTAATCGCCGGGCCAATGGCGAGCGGGTCATTAGTTAGATAGCGCTATTTAGGTCTGACAAACCTCACACCGTGCCGCAGAGGACGGGTGTGAACTAATGGATCTGGGGCACGTCAATGATGATAGACATTGACAATTTCAGGGCACATAAACATGACTACAGTCAGCAGTCGATATGGTAACAAGTCGAGTGTACGCATGGGGTAGCCCCCACGGCCGAAATGCCTGATAACTAACACGGGGTAGCCCCCACGGCTGGTATGCCAGAGTAACTGGGAATGAACAAGTCACGTTTTTAAACTATGGGGTAACCCCCACGGCAGGATGCCAGATAAAGGAAACAGTTTTCGAAACAACTAAAACGAACACCCAACTGTGAACTCACTCAACTAGTTGTTGACTCGTTACTACATGCTTTGCAGGACCATAGGTACTCAGATGGAGCTTGCATGGAGGAGAGTCGTTGTGGGACACGGATTGCTGCGTACCTTGTTAAACTTGAAAACATTTGAACTTATGTTTTAACTTTAAGACTTATGCTTCCGCTTACAACTTAAACTTGGTTTTGTTTGAACACCAATCGTATTGGTTAAACTTTTATAACTATTTATATGCTTGTTCAGTATGAATGGTGGCTGGATCCTGGTCAGTAACGCCTCCAAGCGGTAGTACTCCGCGGGTGGATTTTGGGGGTGTGACATGACACCACCCCAAATTTAAGAGCTTGGAATCTCGAGACAAAAAGGATCGAGGAATGGTCTGAAGTCAGAGTACAAAGACACACATTGCCAGTCAGATGTCCGGGCCAGCCCTTGATGTTTGGGTACGATGACTTTTTTAACTCGATCAATATTGAAGAAGAAGTAGTGGATGCTGCAACACAGATGTTTTTCGAGAGTGGCAACGCAACAGATTCACCGTTGGTTCATCCAATTATTTTCAACAATTAAGAATCATCTTTAGTTAACAATAATGCTCTTGAGAATGAGGATTTTCACGATGCTGCTGAATTGAATGAATCTTCAGAGAGGATGATGAATTTCTCGATACAGACCAAGAAGCTCCTGCAATAGTTGTGTATGGTACTTTTGAGGCTACACCCCCTGGAGACTGCCCTAAAACAGCTGAAGCTACCGCATCATCCTCTTCGCCAGTTCAGGGTATTGATTTGGTTGTTGATCTCAACTTCAACAATCTGGGTATAAATATTCCAGTTCTAGATAATCCAAAAACAAGAATTCATAATACCCATCCTCAACAAAACATCATTGGTAATGTTCATAGTGGTATGCAGTATCTGTTGAGGAACAACAACAATGTTGGCTTGTATGCAGCGATTAGAGAATCGGGTTTACAGAATGATTTGTACTTCGCGTGTTATGTCTCACAAGAAGAACCAAGGTCTTGGAAAGAAGCCATAAAAGATAATTCTTGGCTGGAAGCTATGCAGAGGAACTACAACAATTCCAGAAGCTTGGTGTCTGTAAACTAGTTGAGAAACCTGAGAACTACAAGAAGATTGGCACCCGTTGGGTTTTCAAATGCAAGAAGGATGACCGTGGAGTAGTCGTTCGAAGCAAGGCGAGATTAGTCGTTCAAGGTTTTCGTTAGCTTGAAGGGATAGACTACAACGAAGTTTATGCACCAGTTGAACGTCTTGAAGCTATTCGGATCTTTCTAGCCTATGCTTCCTTCAAAGGATTCAAGGTTTACCAAATGGACGTGAAAAGTGCATTCTTACATGGTGTGGTTGAAAAAGAGGTGTATGTCGAACAACCTTCGTGTTTTGAAGATCCTATTCATCCTGATCGGGTTTGGTTACTTAACAATGCTCTCTACGGATTACATCAAGCACCGAGAGCTTGGTACGCAACCTTATCTAACTATCTGCTGGAGAATGGTTTTCACCGAGGTCTTATTGATTGCACTCTTTTCATCAAAGAAAAGGATGGAGATCTTCTGTTGGTTCAGGTATACGTAGATGATATTATTTTTGTTCAACTAACGATGTTTTGTGTAGGGACTTCGAGCGTTTTATGCAAGAGAAATTCGAGATGAGCGCCATGGGGGAAATGAACTTCTTTTTGGGCCTACAAGTTCAACAAATGGAGTCTGGGATATTCATCCATCAGACTAAATATGTCAGTGACATCTTGAGCCGGTTCCAGATGTCCGAAGCGACACCCATTGGTACCCCACTTCCGCAGAATCACAGGATTACTCCGGACTTGAAGGGTGAAAGCGTTAACTCTTCACTTTATCGCGCAATGATCGGATCTCTTATGTATCTCACAGCCTCAAGACCCAAAATAATGTATCCTACGTGCCTACTCGCCCGATATCAAGCCAACCCGACGACCTCACATCTAGCAGCTGTAAAAAGGATTTTCCGCTTTTTGAAGGGTTGCCTGGACACCGGTCTCTGGTACCCTAGGGGTGATAGCTTCGACTTAATCGCGTTCAATGATTCTGATTTTGGTGGCTGCAAAATCGACGGTAAACCCACAACGGATGGATGTCAGTTTTTAGGAAATCGCCTGGTTACATGACAGTGCAAGAAGCAGACTTGTGTCGTTACATCAACTTGTGAAGCTGAGTACATTGCTGTATTAAGTTGTTGCTCCCAAGTTGTATGGATCCAACAACAAATGCGCGACTACGGTTTTGAATTCCAATCTACTCCTATTTTCGTTGATAATTCTGCTGCCTTACAGATCACTAGAAATCCTATGCAGCATTCAAAGACCAAACATATCGAAATCAAATATCACTTCGTACGTGATTGTTTTGATAAAAGACGTATCGATGTCGGTAAGGTCCACACCGATGACCAACGTGCCGACCTTTTTATCAAAGCATTTGATAAATCACGATTTGACTTTTTACTAATGGTAAACGACATTAATGTCAAGCCAGAGTAAACCAACATCGGAAAATCACTTTTGTACATATTTATTTGTGTTTTCTAATTTCTCGTACTTTTTGCATTTTAGGGGGAGTAAATTAAAAAAAAATACAAAAACATTGAAAAATTTAAAAAATACAAAAAATCGAAAAATTTCAAAAACACAAAACAATATAAAAACAAAAAATGAGTTTCCTGGCGAGAAAAAGAGAAAATGATAGTATATTAGTGGGTTGTCGAAACCTCTATGAACCTAAAATAAAAAACGTTAAGCAGCTCTATATAAGGTATATCGGTAGGCTCACAATCATTTTAAAGTGTGCAGGGTGATATAAACCTAAATCGACTAAAGACTGTGTGGGACCGCTCATTGGCATATGGTCTTGGTACCGAAATTTCGTTTAATAGATTGCCGAGGTTCTGAGATACGTGGTCTTTATTCCATTTATCATCTGGGTATCATGGTTGTTTCTTTTTCCGAAAACAACGGGAACGCAAGTCTAGAACTTCCATGATACCATACACACGTGTACAAATCATACAAACATGTATATAATACATGGTGCATACGACCTCAATAAGTGATAAACAATCACATGTCCCAATCAATAAGTGATAATATATCATAGCTTTTATGCGGGAGTCTAGTTCGTCTCTTTGTCGATACAATGGTACTAACCTGTTCACGGACTTGCTCTTGTGCCCTGCATGCATCGAATATCAAGTTTCTCGTCAATAAGTGATTTAATCACATAGGGCTTGTATTAATCCAAAAATAATTGAGTATCTCACATCATATACGTTGAAAAACAGATGATAAATGGTATAATCACCAGTAAGATGAACTCTCATGCATACCTTGATACGGGAATGTGTTGTGTGTGGATGAACACCGGTCAGTAAGTATAAATCATACCTTAATGTATCCCCTAATCACGAGTACATCTGATAAGTTGAGCTTATGTGGACAACAATACCAATAATCATTATAGGATGCTTATCTAAATATTAACTAATTGAACAACAAGAGCGTTTTGGCATGACCGTACACTGATATGATTCTCTTACCCTCCACACTTGCAAAAAGAATGTTTGTAAATATTTATTTACTATTTTCCGTTTCTGAATCTCTGTATATATATATATATATTTACTGCTTTCAGTCTTTACATTTGAAATACTCAAAAATACCAAAAAGATTTTAGGTGTGTTTTAATATAAACTTTATAAAAACCAAAAAGATTTTAGTTCTATTTTCTTTTTGATTGACCTATGTTGGATCTCTGAGTCTTTTCCACCTGAAACCTGATTGAAACCCAGAACAACTGTATCTTCATAAACAGTCAAAATTAGCAAGTTTTGAAAGTTAAAATCTAAATTGATCAAATTTTTACAACTTTCAAACTGTTATCGGTCGGTAGTTGATTGAGAGTTGGTCACACGTGTGCCGTTTTTTTATATTGACTATATTCCAAGCGGTTGTTCTCATTACGCGTTTAGCTTTCTTGTATGTGCAGATGCAGCATCCGAACCGGCTAAAGGCGAAGAGAACGTGTTAAATGACAAGCTTTGGAATGAAGACACGACATGGATGCAATCAAAGGATCAAGATTATCGAGTCGTCGCTGACCATTGGGTTGGGTACAAATGCTTAAGTCACCACCTCAGGTGGGCTTGGGTTTCGGCGTGGCCCCTTGGGCGGGAGTCTCAACCCGGGCGTTGGGCATGCCTAGCGGTCCTCCGTGGCCGGCTCTCATTGGCTGGGTTGGCTAGGCCATAGCGGCTAGGTTTAAATTTTAAAAAATAACCGTTTGGCCAAGCCAAACGGTTCACCCAAGTCACTAAAAAACCCCCCCAACCCCACCGCCTGTCCACATCGCTACCCTAACCCTTCACTCCACCTAAGCAAGGATCTGAAAATTTGAAGATCAGTGTTTCACGAGCAACGTTCAAGGGGGGAGTTTGCTGATACACTCCCTGTTTGTGACACGTGAAGACTATGAAGATCCGACAATGTGTAGACGAACCATCACGAGCAGCATCCAAGGGGGAGTTTGATGATGCACCTTATGTGGATGCGTCTCGTTCCGGTTCGAATACGTTACCAAGTAAAGACCGAAGCGATATCCTCCATCGTGTCTCGGTGCGATCTCAACTGTTTCTGCATGTTCTACATGTCTACATTTATTTGTGTCTGCATGTTGCAGCCCTCCACGAAAGACTTTGTCCATTCATTGCAGACCACAAATAACCACGACGAACCAACCTGCTTCTGCTGAAGAACCTTGGCCGAAGAACCTTCCCAACGAAGAACCATAGTATTAATTGTTATATTGTTCGCTGAAAGTGGTCCACGAAGAACCCATGTTCTTCGTGAGATTCACTTCTTCGTGGGCTTCATTTTGGGCCCAGCTAGTTCTTCGTGAGCAGTGGATAAGGTTGAGTATAAAAAGACATGTGCAGACAGTTTACTTTAAGCACATAGATAGAATACAAGTGAGAGTATTCAGAGAGTTTGAGAGCATTTTTCTGGTTTCATCTTCTTGTAACAAATTTTCTGAAAGTAATACATCTGACCATTAAAATGTTGAATCTTTGTGTATTGTGTGTTCTTTATCTCGGTTTGCATACCCGTTTGGATTCCGCACTTGTAGGTGTGTTCCGTAACAAGGATAAGGTTACTAGATCCTCCTATAGGGACTTACACAGTTATTCCTTAACCGACACAACTTAATATATTTACGTATACATACATAATAACCCCTAGACTTTAGAATTTTTACACAACTGACCCGATAAAGAAATACTAGTTTATATTTGACCTCTTGGTTTGACGTCAACGTCTATAGAACAACATCTCTAATGTAACTAGTTTGTGTTAATGCACTTTTGGGTGATAAGTGCAAGGCTTCCAACATTTAGGGTCTTTATTGAACAATGTCCAAACTTTGTCCCTAAGAAGTTCCTAGGGAGAGCTTTGTCCAAGGTTTGGAAAGAGTTTATGTTTGGAAAGAGTTTATGATTGGAAAGAGTTTATGCTTGGAAAGAGTTTATGCTTGGAAAGAGTTTATGCTTGGAAAGAGTTTATGCTTGGAAAGAGTTTATGCTTGGAAAGAGTTTATGTTTGGAAAGAGTTTATGTTTAGAAAGAGTTTATGTTTTGGAAAGAGTTTATGGCTAGAAAGAGTTTATGTTTTGGAAAGAGTTTATGGCTAGAAAGAGTTTATGGCTAGAAAGAGTTTATGTTTTGGAAAGAGTTTATGGCTAGAAAGAGTTTATGGCAAGAAAGAGTTTATGATTAGACGGAGTTTGTATAGTCTTGTTTTGTCTGAGTTTTGTAGCAAAAACTCTGTGCTTGCTTTGTGCTTTATGTTTTGTCCGGGCTTTCTATTTGGTGTGGAAAGTCCGGGTTTCACCTTGTATATATACTTTAATATGGAATAGACAAGGTAACGATTCTGTGTGAATTTCTGTGCCCTAATCATTCTCTTTTGTCTGGCGGCGCTTTGTGTGAGTGACGTCATTCATCTTCATCAAGAATACTCTGTGTATTCTTGATTTCTCTCTCAAATCCTTGCATTCTTGTGTTCATCTACAGTGGTTGATCATCAGGTGGATTCCGCACACCTGTTGGTTGCTTCAGCTGAGTGAGATCTTGGATTAGGAGGCCTTACAAGTGGTATCAGAGCAGTGTGCTCATACTACTGTAGGTGTTCTTAGTTTGAAGGTTTTAGTGAGATTAGTTCATACTTTGATTGGGTTTAGTGAGATTTTAGTGAGTTTTTGTGTGTTATTCATGATTCTTCATTCATTTCTAGTGTTTGGATGATGGATTTTGAGTAGTTTAGTGAGGTTTTAGTGTTTTCTTCATCTGGGTTTTACAGGGGGTTTTGTTCTTGTTCATACAGAGCTTTGAAGGAGATAAAGATTCTGAGTTTTGATCTTTGGAAGCTTGGTCCGAGGTTTACACTTTGTGTTTGTGTCTCCGGGGTATTATTGAACCAGTGTGTAGTCACATTGGGGAGATACTCCGAAGATTGGCTCCTTTCTGAGTTTTGGAAACTTGTCTGAGTTTAAACCAGTCTGAGCTTTTTTCCTAGTCTGAGTTTTCCTTTTAGAGATTATTAAGGTCTGAGTTTCTTGTTAGTTGGTCTGAATTTTTCTTTTTTTTGGTAAATTGTGTCTGAGTTTTTATCTTGTCTGAGTTTATTTTGCTTCTAGGTGTCTGAGTTTATCTTATTTTTACTTGGTGTCCCCGAGTTTTTATTAGACTTTCTCGAGTCCGAGTTTAATTTAAGTGTTATTTACCCGAGTCTAATTTCTTGTCCGAGTTTATTATAGGTAATCTTTAGTCTGAGTTTTTTTTTTTTTTTTAAATTCTGGTCCGAGTTTTAACTTTGCTTTGTTGAGTCTGAGTTTAATATTAGTTAGTCCGAGTTTATAAATAGTTTGTTTTGAGTCCGAGAATTTTAGTTTTTAAGTCCGAGTTCTTTTTAATTTCTTAAAGTCAATAGTTGTTAAGTAGTTGGTAAGTCCGAGATACTTTATCAGGTTTTGAGTCCGAGGTTATATCAACCGAGTTTAATTAATTTCAAACAATATTTGAGTCCGAGGTTTTGAGTCCGAAGTTATATCAACCGAGTTTAATTAATTTCAAACAATATTTGAGTCCGAGGTTATTTTTTAATATCAACCGAGTTTAATTAATTTCAATTCAAGTCAAGTTTTGTTTTTATCTTTGAGTCCGAGGTTATTATAATATCACTTAGTCTGAGTTTAATTGACTTTGTCCTGTCCGAGATATTTTAACATATATAGAGTCCGTCTTTAATATTTGTTAGAGTCCGACTTTAATATTTATCTCTTAGGGTGTCTGAGGTTAAACTTCTAACAGTGTAGTCCAAGTTCTTTTGTTTGTGTTCTGTGTTTCAGGTTTCAGTGATCCGGTGTCACACTCTGATTAAAGTTCACTTCACTGCTTGGAAGTTCTCTTGTTTTCTGAAATGGCAAACAATAATCTGACTACGATGGTGCAAAGCCTCAAGCACAATGCTGAGGTAGGAAGTAACGACAAACCTCCTTTGTTGGTCAACGAACTTGATTTCCCTGAGTGGAAGGAGCGTTTTGAAAGATATGTTCGAGCAAAAGACATCAAGATCTGGTTGTGTATCGTTAAAGGATGTGGAGCTACTCCATTATGTACGTTGACGATTGATACGTATCTGGCTCTCACGGACGATCAGAAGAAATTTTATGACTGTGAAGAGAAAGCTATGTCAATGATAACGATGGCAATGACACAATCTATACTTCATACGTTCCGTAAGAGAAATAGCTCAAAGGAATTGTGGGATAGTATGATCCAGCGATATGAAGGAAACGAAATGTACAAGAAACGACGTCTCGAACGTTTGAAGACTCAATTCGTTGTGTTCAAGGCTTTGAAGAATGAATCTTTTGATGACACAGTGAATCGATTTTATCATCTGCTGAGCGAACTTGATAGAAGTAAAGAGGGTATCTACACTGAATTCGAGAAGGTTGAGAAGTTTCTGAATTGTCTTTCGAGAGAATGGAATATGTACACCGCTTTGATCAGAGAGGGTGTTCTCTACGAAGAGCTTACATTGGAAGAAGTTGTTCAGAAGCTGAGGGGTTACGCTTGGAATATGGAAGATCAAGCATCTGAATTCGAGAAGATCCAAGATCCTCAGTTGTATAAGGCTTCGAAACCAACGGATAAGGGTAGTAATGGTGGAGTCGGTGTTGCTTTGTATTCGGAAAATGAAGGTCCTGCAAGTGAACACGCCTTCATAAGCAACAATGTCAGTTCAAGCGGAACAACCAATTCAAATCAAGGGATGTACTCTTCTAGTGGCGCTCAGAAATCTCAAGGAACAAGTGTGAACATTCCTAAGATAGATGCAAGCTGTTTAAAGATGATTGAAGAAAACATGAGTCTGTTGGCATCCTTCATGACTGCATACGAGAATTTCTGTCTTGGGAAACTCGTTGAACCGTCAAGTCTCGATGAAGACTTCGATCAGATAGATCAAGACAAGATGGAAGAACTTGATCTACAGCTCAATGTGGCTCTGTTAGTCCGTAGAGCGAAGAAGTTTCTGCTGAAGACGGGTAGGAAGTTCATAGGAGGTCAGACAAAGACTCGAATGGGGGTCGACATGTCAAAGGTAAAATGTTACAACTGCGGGATCTACGGGCATTTCGCACGTGATTGTCGAAAGCCGAAGATGGAAAGATCTGACAACAACTCCCGAGGAAACAACTCAAGACCTCAAAACAATACATCAAATGCTGCCTCCAACTCAAGTGCTCGTTCAAGTGGGTCTGAAAATACCACATCTTCGACAAACAATGCTATGGTGGCTCAACCTTTACAGAGTGTGACTGAGCCTTATGACTGTGATTGTGCTTTGGAAGACATCTCAGGAGCTATTGTGTCACAAGCTTTCATAGCTGAAATTGTGAACGAAGAAGTGTTTGAAGAGGTTGTTGAAGAGACAAGCATTGAGGAGCTTGTAGTTGTAGCTGAAGTTCTTGGGGAAGAGTTGGATTCGGGAAATGTTACTGAGAATGAAAGTTCCTCGATCGAAGAGACTGTTGAGAAGCCTAGCAAGACAGAAGATGGAGAAAAAGGAGAACGCTTTGAATTCAACATCTCCACAGCTGAAATGCAGCAATTTGCGGATGCAGAAGCTAAAAGGTTGGAAGAAAATTCCGTAGAAAACGAGGCTTGTGCATTCATGGCTGGCATTGAGGTAAAATCATCTTCTGTAGATAAGCGATGTGCTAGATGTGTTGAGTTTGTGACTAAGATTGATAGATATGCACTTCATAACACAAACTTAATTGCAGATTTAGAAAAATCCAGAGAACTCATTGCGGTTTTGTCTAATTCGGATAAAGAACACCGAATTAAGATAAAAGCGCTAAAAAATGATATCTCTGAATTTGAGAGACTTGTGGCTAAGGGTAATCTTAGAAATCAGGAATTAAAATCTGAACTTGAAATGAATCAAAATTGTGTTTTGGAAAAGAACAAAATCATTTTGGAAAAAGATAATCTGATTTTAGATTTGCAACGAAAGATCGAAAAGTTCAGGGATTCATCCGAAGTGATGAACTTCTGTATTAACAGCCAACGTCTCAAAGAATCTGAGGAAGGAATGTTCGGCATTGGTTATAACAAGGTGCCTCCACCGGTAAACCATAATTATACATCAATGCCAAGCATCGATCCTGAATTGGCAAACTTTGTGCCAACGACCCCTCTGACAGTTGAACCACAAAGTGAGTCAGAATCTGAACCAGATGAAGTTACAGACTCAGATCAGTCGAAGAAGAGTGGAATTTCTAAGAAAAATGAGGTGAACCTTGAAAACATTGAAAATTTGATAAGCAACAAGATTTTAGAAATTTTCAATCAAGTTCAAAATGAGAAATCAAAACAAAAGTCACGTGGGAAAAACAAAAGGACTTTGAAAAATATCCCTAAAACTGAGTTTGTTAAAGGGGAGGATTTTGTCAAAGAAGAAGTAAAAATCGAAACAGGTTCCAACTCTCAGTTTGTGAACCAAATTTTGAAAAATTCCACCAACTCCTCTTCATCTTCGACCGATCATGAGGAACGTCCAAAGAACGCTGCGAAAATTCGCAAATGCTATAAGTGTCGTGGGAAAGGACACTTAGCAGCAGACTGTCCAGATGACAGGGGTAAATCACTTGTTGATCCTGATCAAAAGAAACCTTTTGTTGACAAACCACAAAATGAATCAGTTAATGTTGAAAAGAAAAATGGTAAAAATCAAAAGGTTGAGAAAAACAAAGTGATTAAACAAGAAGTAAAACCAGTTGTTAAACCAAATGTTAAATCACAACAAAATCAGGATCAAGAGGAGAAACCCGCTGTTATTAACCGTGGGGACAGATCAGAAAATGTGCCTCAAAGACATGATACTCGTGAGAAAACCCCTCACAGACGACAAAATCATGTCACCTTTCAAGGCATTGAGAATGACAAACGTTCTGGAGGTTCGAACAACAACTATGCTAGACCTCATGCACAGAACAGATTCGTGAATGATCGAAATGGGTCACCCCCCCGATTTCCAAATCAAAGACCGCATTCGGATAATCATCCACGATCATTCTCAAGACACGAAGATGCTCCTAGATTTGGTAGGAATTTTGAGCAACCCAGAAATCAAAATAACAATTACCAAAACTATGGAAGCCGAGGGTATGGAAACTCTGGTTATACCAACAGATCGTCAACTCCGTATAATCCACGATTTGCGGGGACTCATTCCAACAATTTCCGACATGGAAATGGTGGACACAGAGGCGATGATGGTTATTTCAAAGAGTTTTCTTATGTTGACGAATCAGGACGACCCAAGACCATCATGGCTTGGGTCCCACACTCTAACTAAATTTTTGTTGGGGAGTGTAGGAGCAGCTGAAGAGGGCTATCTATATTTGCTATATCGATAGTGGCTGTTCCAGACACATGACAGGAAATAAAGAATTACTGAACAATTTTAAACAATTTTGTGGTGGTTATGTGAATTTTGCCGGTGAAAAGGTTGGTTACATCACCGGTGAAGGCTCCGTGTCGAATGGAAAAATCACGCTGCATAAAGTGAACTACGTTGAAGAACTGAAGCATAACTTGATGTCGGTTTCTCAAATCTGTGATAACAAGTACACGATGTTATTCACTGATAAAGCTTGCTTCGTCTTGCGTCCGGGTTTTGTTGTTCCTGAAGATTGGATCGTTATGAGAGCTCCAAGGGTGAATAACACATATGTCATGGACATGCGCCCGTTGGTTAACTCGTCTGCTCCAGTGACTTGTCTACTTTCAAAGGCGACTGAAGATCAATCGTATCTCTGGCATAGAAGAATGGGCCATGTGCATCTGCGAAAAATGAACCACTTAGTGAAAAACAACTTGGTGTTGGGGGTTCCTTTACGTAGTCTCAATATGCACAACAAATGTGAATCATGTGAAAAAGGAAAAATCAAACGAAAGCCTCATAAACCAAAAACAGTTAACTCAATCCAAAAACCACTTGAATTGCTTCACATGGACCTTTTCGGCCCGATCCATGTTGCTAGCATTGGTGGGATGTCTTATTGCTTAGTTGTCACTTACGATTTCTCACGTTATTCATGGGTATTTTTCTTAAAAACTAAGGATCAAACTGCTAGTATTTTAAGAGATTTATTCAAACAACTTGAGAAAAATTATTCACTTCCTATTAAGAAAATCCGAAGTGACAACGGCACTGAGTTTAAGAATCAGTATATGGATGAGTTATGTCGGGAAATGGGAATAATTCATCAGTTCAGCGCTCCATATGTTCCTCAACAGAACGGAGTTGCAGAACGGAAGAATCGTACCCTAATTGAGGCGGCCCGCACTATGCTTTCTGAATCAAAATTGCCAATTTTCTTCTGGGCTGAGGCGGTAAACACTGCATGTTATGTGTTAAATCATGTGCTTACTGTCAAAAGAGAAGATAAAACTTGTTATGAATTACTTGAAAACAGGAAACCGAACCTCTCTGGTTTTCAGCCTTTTGGGATTAAGTGTGTTATCAAACGCACCAAAGATACTCCGAAAATGGGGGAAATTGGTGAAATTGGGTTCTTTTTGGGTTATGCCAATGGAACTCCAAACAAACGCGTTTATAACATCAAGAAGCGAATAGTGGAGATCGTGTTTGACATAACTCCTTTGAGTTTTGATCCTCCACCGTCCGAATTCGGTCCCAAAAGCGGATATGATTATGATAAATTGTTTGATTCGTTTGATCTTCCTGATGTTTCAGAAGAAGATTCGGAGGTTGTATACACACATCTTGTGAACCAAGATGAAGTGGATGCGAGCTGGAGAGCAAGTATTCCTACTAATGTGTCTTCGAATGTTCCAGTCGCTGATTCTTCGACCGTAAATGATGTTGTTGCTGAGCAGATCCCCAATGCAGCTGCTCAAACTACAAGTGGAGATCTATACGTTGACTTTTCAGCATATCCAAATGTTGTTGCGTCTTCTGGTAATAGTGAAGCTTCTAGTAGCAATGCAACTGCTGAGGGGGAGATTCAATCGAATTTGGGAAACAATCTTCAAGCTCCTGCAATCCCAGTTCCAAGAACAAATATTCATCATCCTGTTGATAATATTATTGGGAATCCAACTGCGGGAGTGCAAACGCGAAGGAGTATTTCAGAAATGCAATGTCTGTTCTCTGCTATCAAGAAAGAAGAAATCTACAATCTTAGCCTACATGAATGTTTTATCTCTCAGATAGAGCCGAAGAACTATCAAATGGCTCTGAAGGATAATTCTTGGTGTGAGGCGATGCAAGAAGAGTTAGCTCAGTTCGACAAGTTAAAGGTGTGGAATTTGGTCGATCTTCCTAAAGGCCAACATGCAATCAACACGAAATGGGTTTTCAAGTGCAAGAAGGACGATAAGGGTGTCGTTGTCCGAAACAAAGCATGGTTGGTTGTTCAAGGCTTCAATCAGGAAGAAGGGATTGATTATACAGAAGTTTATGCACCGGTGGCAAGACTGGAAGCTATTCGTTTGTTTCTAGCCTTTGCTGCTCACATGCGCATCAAAGTCTATCAGTTAGATGTGAAAAGCTCCTTCCTTTACGGGAAATTGCATGAAACTGTGTATGTGTCCCAACCGCCGGGTTTCGAAGCTCCAGGGTTAGACAACAAGGTCTATTTGTTGGATAAGGCTCTCTATGGTCTCCATCAGGCCCCTCGAGCTTGGTACGAGACGTTGTCAAAGCATCTTTTGGAGCATGGGTTCTCGCGTGGTGCAATCGACTCCACACTGTTCATTTTGAAGAAAGGGGGAGACTTTCTGATCGTGCAAATTTACGTTGATGACATAATCTTTGGTTCTTCAAATGAAGAGTTGTGTCGTGAGTTTGAGAAGGTGATGAAGTCAAAGTTTGAAATGAGCGCGATGGGCGAGTTATCATTCTTTTTAGGTCTTCAAGTGAGTCAAGAAAAAACCGGGACGTACGTGCATCAGACAAAGTATGTCCACGAGATTCTCAAAAGATTTGGATTGGAAGATAGCTTACCCTATGACACGCCTCTACCGACAAATCTCAAGCTCTCACCCGATGATGAGAATGATCCTGAAGTGGATCCTACTCTATATCGAGCAATGATAGGTTCATTGATGTATCTAACTGCTTCACGACCAGATATTATGTTCTCTGTTTGTTTGTGTGCTAGGTACCAATCAACTCCGAAGGAGTCGCACTTGAAAGCTGTCAAGCGTATTTTCAAATATCTGAAAGGAACGCCTAAGCTTGGATTGTGGTATCCAGCTGAAGGTGGTCTCGATTTGATGGCATATGCTGACGCAGATTTCGGAGGGTGCCGGATGAACAGAAAGTCAACCTCTGGTGGCGCACAACTTCTTGGAAACCGTCTTGTCTCTTGGCAATGCAAAAAGCAAGTTGCCGTTTCTCTATCCACGTGCGAGGCCGAGTACATTGCTGCTTCAAGCTGTTGTGCTCAGGTTTTGTGGATTCAGCAGCAAATGAGGGACTACGGTTTGAATTTTACTCGAACTCCTATCCTTGTTGATAATAACTCTGCCATTTCCATAACAAACAATCCGGTAAATCACTCACGCACTAAGCACATAGATGTTAGGCATCACTTTATTCGCGACTGTGCTGAGAAGGGGTTGATAGAAGTGGTTAGGGTAGACACCTTGGATAATCTTGCCGACCTGTTTACGAAAACATTTGATCGGGCTAGATTTGAAAATCTGGTCCGAATGATTGGCATGATCAACCCAGAGTAAAATGCTTTCAAAACTCGCATAGAAACTTTATTTTATCTTTTCTGTACAGTTCTTACTGCTTTCGAAAATTTGAAAAACTCCAAAAATATTTCACTTAGTTGTAGGATAAATTTTCAGAAAAAAAATACAAAAACAGTTGAAAAATCTAAAATGAAGTCGTGTTGAGATATAAGGGAAATGATAGTACATCGGTTAGTCGTATCTGGTGCAGGACTATGGCTATATATATATGAGATTAACTGTTAAATGTGACAGCTTCATTATACGTTGCATCGGTAGGTTTTACGCGTAAATAAGAACCTGTTTTTGGTATATAAACATAATGAACTACGTAATTCGTGTGGCGCATCTCTCGGATATATGGTCTTGGTACCGTAATTTCGTTTGATAGATTGCCGAGGTTCTGAGATACGTGGTCTTTATGCTGTTTATCATCTGGGTATCATAGTTGCTTCTTTTACCGGAAAATAACGGAGACGCAAGTCTAGATCTTCCATGATACCATACATACGTGTAAATATCTTCAAAACATGATGCATCCGACCCGAATAAGTGATAAACAATCACATGTCCCTCAAAATCTTGCGAGAGTCAAGTCTATCCTCAATAAGTGATTCTATCACAAATGACTTGCTCTTGTGCCCTTTGCATCTGAAATCCAAATAAGTGAGTATCTCACATTAGCTTATACGTCAAAACAGATGATAAATGGTATACTCACCAGTAAGATGATCTCTCGCGCATACCTTGATACGGGAGTATATTCTGAGGTGGGTAAACATAGTTACTGTCAGCCTAATACACTTAATTCCATATCTCGAAAACAGTGTTCGAAAGCGTGCTAAAACTTAAGTGGACCACAATACCGTTGAACGTCTTGAACTGTCAACATTATTCTAAAACATTAAAGCTAAATGCCATGGTTTTTGTGTTGAATACCGACAGAAAAACCGATATGATTCCTTTGCTCCGATTTCGCAAAAAGATAATTAGTGTAAGTATGTTCGTAGGTTTAATTTCCATTTCAGTCAAAAATTAAAAAAAAAAAAAAAAACCTCAAAAAGATTTTGCTTTCTTGTTTCTATGTGCGAGTTATCATTCTGAAAAATACTCTAGGGTTGTGAAAATTGTTTAAATAAGTTATTAAATGTTGGTTGTTTAATATTTCAATTGTTTATTCTGGGGTATTGGAATTTATTCTTGAGATCCAGGTTTGGGCCGATATCTTCGGGGTCAAGTTTCTTAATCCTGGGTTAAGTGTTTCAGGTCTGGATCGTTCATCTCAAGATGGAAGATTGGAGAAGCTGTGTGCATCTGGATCGTTCATCTCAAGATGGAATATTTGGAGAAGCTGTGTGCATCTGGATCGTGCATCTCAAGACTGGGGAATCAGTGATTTCTAAAACGAAAGTGACGAAGGAGATTGCTAAGGTGCTGGATCTGATTTGGCTTGCAAACTTAAGGGGAGCACATCTGAAGAAGCGTCAACGCCTGCCTCTAAAATACAATGAAGAAGATCGTGTTCTAGCTGACCAGTCCATCAACGTGGTTCAGTTCTGTGTGAAGAACAAGGTCTGGGCAGGAAGCAGCTCTCGAAGAAAGGATGAAGATCTCAAGTCCAATGAAGACCATGCACTGATCAAGGGGGAGTTTGTTAATGCACTTTGGGTGATAAGTGCATGACTCCCATGTTACCAATGGAAGTTTGAAGATCTCTAGTTCAATGAAGACCATGCACTGATCAAGGGGGAGTTTGTTAATGCACTTTTGGGTGATAAGTGCAAGGCTTCCAACATTTAGGGTCTTTATTGAACAATGTCCAAACTTTGTCCCTAAGAAGTTCCTAGGGAGAGCTTTGTCCAAGGTTTGGAAAGAGTTTATGTTTGGAAAGAGTTTATGATTGGAAAGAGTTTATGCTTGGAAAGAGTTTATGCTTGGAAAGAGTTTATGCTTGGAAAGAGTTTATGCTTGGAAAGAGTTTATGTTTGGAAAGAGTTTATGTTTAGAAAGAGTTTATGTTTTGGAAAGAGTTTATGGCTAGAAAGAGTTTATGTTTTGGAAAGAGTTTATGGCTAGAAAGAGTTTATGGCTAGAAAGAGTTTATGTTTTGGAAAGAGTTTATGGCTAGAAAGAGTTTATGGCAAGAAAGAGTTTATGATTAGACAGAGTTTGTATAGTCTTGTTTTGTCTGAGTTTTGTAGCAAAAACTCTGTGCTTGCTTTGTGCTTTATGTTTTGTCCGGGCTTTCTATTTGGTGTGGAAAGTCCGGGTTTCACCTTGTATATATACTTTAATATGGAATAGACAAGGTAACGATTTTGTGTGAATTTCTGTGCCCTAATCATTCTCTTTTGTCTGGCGGCGCTTTGTGTGAGTGACGTCATTCATCTTCATCAAGAATACTCTGTGTATTCTTGATTTCTCTCTCAAATCCTTGCATTCTTGTGTTCATCTACAGTGGTTGATCATCAGGTGGATTCCGCACACCTGTTGGTTGCTTCAGCTGAGTGAGATCTTGGATTAGGAGGCCTTACAGTTTGCTCGTTATGTAATTTTATTGATGTATAACGACCCCATATTATTATGTTGCACGTTCGGTTTCAAGCTTCTAGTGCCATGGTTCATAAAATAATGTTCCACCATCCTTTTGCTTGTTTTGTTAACTGCTTCCTATATGTGCTCATGAATTATCCACCTAATCCAATTCTGCGGTTACTTTTCAGTGATGTAGTAACATGGACTAACGTTCGTGTTTGGAACCTCATATAAATTATGTAACATCTGATAGTAAATAAATTTGTAACAAGTATTAAAGTAGGTATCATCTTCAACAAACTTTCTTATTTGCTCATGTTTCTTTAATTATTTCTCGACTATGTGTTTTGGGTTTCAATAATCTTTTAAGATAATTGCATACTTTTGTTATTAATGTATGATTCCTTAATCCATGCGGGTCAAAAGTAGCAGGTTGTTTCTGTAATTAGTTGATAGTTTAGTTTATGTTATAATTAGATTAGTTTAATAAGTGCGAGGACCGGATGCGACAAGGTGAAAGCTAATAACCTACATCTAATTCAAGAGACACATCTATTACGACACATCTATTCAAGATGGCTGCAATACCACAAGTTCGACAGACGTGACGTTTCACAAGAAGACGCATCCATTCATTTGCACCTCTTCCATATGTATAAATAGGGTTAGGATTTTCAATTGTAAATACACACTCGATCGTTCTGTACGATCACATTCAATCAGGTTCAATTAAAACTCTTGTTGTTTTATTCTATTACTTGTTTCATCTTTATTTTCGTATCAAGTTGCAACATTTATTTCTTATATTTCTATGTCAAATCAAAATCCAAAGGATGAATTTGGCCATTTAAACTGTTAAATTTCTAGGAAGGGCCCTAGTTTTTATTTCTCTTGGGACCTCCAAAGAGGTTGAGCAGCCCATATGAATTACCTTGACTTTCTATTAGTGTAACTCAGTATTTGACTCTGAATTTTAAATTTTTAGTCACTGAAATTTGATGTTTATATTTCTGTAACAAACCCAGATACATAAAATCCGAGAATGTTTCAACTGCTCTCCCAGTGGAGTTTACCAAGCTTCTGAAGCTGGAAGTCTTGTAAGAAAACCCTCAGCTGATCAATACAATTTTTTAATAGTGAAATGACAATCCTATTGTTTTATTAATTCAGGGTTCTGAGTTATAACTACCTCGAAGGAACAATACCATCTGAATGGGCTACTATGCGCCTAATCACATTGTAACACACATTATATAACCTCATTAGCAGTTCTTTTCCTGTAAAATTATTACTGTATTTAACATTTTAACTGTGATAGCTTATCACATATGTTAAATTCTCATTATGTAACTATGCAGAATCCTCAAGATAAACCGGTTATCTGGCCCTTTTCCAACCACTCTTACCTCGATAACATCTCTTCAATATTTGTAAGCCACATAACCACTTCTTTAGTTGTTGGAATATTTAACTGTGAATTACTTCATTTTCCGTAGGAACATACACGGAAATGACTTTTCAGGCCTCATACCTGAACAGATCGCAGCATTGACAAATTTGGAGAGCCTGTACTTAATTTTTTACCTATATTTATGCTTTTAACAACCCCACTGGGAAAAATAATAGATCAAAACTGTATACTTTTCTCAAATTTTGCATAAAAAAGCCAACATATTCATGTACAACTTCCAACAGGTATCTCTCATCAAATGATTTCACTGGAAAGCTCTCTTTTGCGCTTGCAAACCTTACCAACTTGAAGGAGCTGTGAGTATAGGTTTTGTAAACTTGAATTATAATAGAGAGAGGGGTATTCATATTTTTTATGTATACCCTCAAATTTTAAATAATAAGGTAAAGAAACCATCCAAAATACTGCTACATCTCACTCTCTATAATAGAGACCAATTTAGAGAATACAAAACCAACTCACTATGTTTAGAGACTCAAAATCAACCCTCTATTTTTTTGTGAGTGTATAAGAAAGATAAAAAAAAATTAATAATATATCTGTTTGTGAGTAAGATAAAGATATAAATACAAAATGAGATGTGTGAGGTTATATAAAATAAACAAATTTTAAAGAAAGGTGTGTGTTTTAGGTAAATTATGTAGACGGGTAAGAAGAGTGGGATGTGAATGCACTATATCAACTCGTTTTCTATGTCTTTTGTAAGCGCAAAGTGGTTAAAATCAATATATTTTGGTGGTATATATAGAAATCGTTTCACATTCACAAACATTCAACATTTTACTTAACTTCTATGAATTTCTTACATATTTTAGGGTGATAAGTGACAACAATTTCACTGGAAAGATACCCAACTTTATTAGCCGGTGGAGACAAATTCAAACATTGTAAGATCCTATGATGAAATGACAACTTATGTATCAGTAATCTTGATCATGTTGACTTCTTTTGGTGTGGCGTCTTAGAGTTTGGATGGAAACTGGTTAAATTACAAGATTACGTTAAGAAAAATATATTTTTTTAGGCCCAAGCGTTTTTATAGGTGGAAAGCCGATGTCTATACCACATGAACTTTTTTATGCCATTTCTCAAAGCTTTTTTCTTTATGTATAAAGCTGGATATTTGCATCAACATTTGGTTTTTGGATGTAGGGAAGTACAAGGTTCATCATTAGAGGGGCCCATTCCTTCTAGTATATCTCTCTTAACACAATTGAATAATCTGTACGACTTTTTCCACTTGGGTGTGTTTTCTATTGGGTGGGTGGTGGTTTGGGGGGGGGGGGGGGGGGGGGGGGGTTGAGGTGGCTATACTTATCTTGGTGTACAGGAAAATAAGTGACCTCAAAGTAGAAGCGTCTAAATTCCCATCAGTAGAGAAAATGACAAATCTACATATATTGTGAGTTTTTTTTTTTTTTTTTTTTTTTTTCTTTTGGTTGGATTCTTCCCTCTTTTTAGTACTCAAGTATGGATATTACATTTAATTCCAGGGTATTGAGGAACTGTTTGATCCATGGATCAATTCCCAACAATATCGGGAATTTGATACATCTCGTGGTTCTGTAAGTTATTCTCATGATGTTCCTTGCTTCTAATATGTGTGTGTATATATATATAGATAGAAGATCCTATAAAAAGTGCTCAAAGTGTGAGAAGTGTATTATAACACTATAAATAATACTATATAACACCATATAAACACCGTATAACAATATGTAACACCATATAACACTATGTAACACTATATATCATTATATAACAAATATAACACTATAGGTTGTGTGATAGCATGTCTATGATAGATGTATAGTGTTATATTTGTTATATAATGATATATAGTGTTACATAGTGTTATATGGTGTTACATATTGTTATACGATGTTTATATGGTGTTATATAGTATTATTTATAGTGTTATAATACACTTCTCACACTTTGAGCACTTTTTATAGGATCCTCTACCTATATATATAGGGAGGGGCTCATGCGAGAACCACCTTATTGTGAGAACGTTGAGAACCAATGTGAACACAACCTAAAATAGCTAAAAAAACCTAATCCCCACCCCCCAAAAAACCTAAACCCCCCCCCCCCAAAAGCTAAATGCTAAAAACTAAAACCCAAAAAAAAAACCTAAAAAAAAACCTAAACCCCCCTCCCCCACCCCCCAAAAACCTAAACCCCCCCACCCCCACCCCCCCTCAAGCTAAAATGCTAAAAACTAAACCCCACAAAAGCTTACAAATAACTTATATATATATATGGCTAGTAGTTGGCTACAAAGTCCAAATTTCTTAAAAAGTGTATAAAGTAAAAAAACACCATATCAACCATAACACACACCAAAAACTCACAAATAACATAATGGAGATTACTAAAAACATCATATATGTGGGTTTTATGTTGTGTTTTGAATGATATGGCTTTGATTATGAAGTGACAAACATTATTGTGTTTTATGTTGGTTAGCATATTGTGTTTTATATTCATAGTTCTATGATGATGTATTTGAAGTTTTTATAGACTATTAGGGTTTGAATATGGTGTTTTAATATACTAAACGAAAGATAAAAATGACATAAAACGACTTGAAATATAATACAAACTATACATGGAAACATATGTAATTTACATTACATCACCCATACATCGCAAGACACAACTTTAGTCCGACTATGCTTGAGATAACTCAACCCTACCTCTAAAGAGGTCCACTCATGAATGTAAGTCCACCAAGCTACCAATTTATGCCTACTTTGCTTACTCAGCTTCGTTTGCTTCTTTTATTGCAAATATACATTAGATAACTAAACTCGAACTGTATAGAGATGCTATCTCTAATCCTCTTTGCCAAAATAGACTCGTTGAGAATGATTCTAGTCTAGTTCGTGGCCTATTAGAAGTGGAAGACGCTCTAGTTTGAAGAGGGGGAAGGAGCCCTCGACCGGAAACATATATAGGAGGATTTATTCAATAACATAGTTTGGGATCCTAGTATATGGCGCCCATGGGGTTTCTATTTGATTGTATCGACAAGCCCAATGAATTTGGATTGACCTATTAGTCTAGTTAATTATGGGGAAAGCAGATCATTTTTTTATGAAAGGGATGAGCTTCAAGAGAATGATTCAGAGTTCTTAGAGTGGAACCACACAGTGCTAAATAAGAGATAGATCTTCCAAAGGCTGAAGAGCTAACATTGTGAGCCCAGGTTGAGGGGGAAATAGTGTTCATGCATGCATAGTCAAAACATTGTGTAAATCAATCTTTTGATTAAAAAGCATATATGATGAAAGCTGTTCTTTCCTTGTTTGTAGTATAAGGTTCTTTTCCATTTCGATGCAAATAGTTCATCTGTTTATCTCTTTCATCTTACATTTCTTATAGACAGACACAAATAAGTAAACTCGAATCCTAACAATTGGTATCAGAGCCTAGGTCAGTCAAATTCGATTTAACCATCAATTTGACATAAAAGATCAGCTCAATTTCATTGATACTGTGTTGTTCGTATTTGTTCAAAAACAGAGTGCAAGTGTAATCACGTTCAAAGTTGATTATTCAAAAACTTTGTAAGACAACCAAAATGTCTTCACAATCACAAGATCCTCACAACACCGGCACGTTGTACTAGCCAGCTATGCTTGTTAGATATGAATACAATATCTGGTAACGTAGGATGGGCCATGTGTTAGCACAGCAAAACACCTGTTGCCAATGTTGTAGAAGGCGCTAGGCGCTAGTCGGGCGGTGAGGTACAGCCTAGGGATTAATAGGGATTAATCAGGATTAATCGGAATGGGATTTTTATATGTATTTTTTCAAAATTATATATATATATACCCAATAATATAAAAATAATACTTCAAAATTCACATAAATACTTCAAGTTTCAGATAGTAAGGTTCGATTTTGACCGATTTTGACCAATTTTGACCGCCTAGGACCGATTTTGATCGATTTTGACCGACTAATATTGTCCGATTAATCCGATTTTTGATCAGCCTAGGACCGATTTTGACCGCCTAGGACCGATTTTGACCGATTTTTGACCATGACCGATTAATTGACCGCCTAGCTCAAAATTAGACAGTAGATGACCGCCTAGCGCCTAGGCGCCGATTAATCGGCCGCCTAGGCCGATTTCTGCAACCATGCCTGTTGCTGAAAGTCTGTCATCATGGGACCTCATTTTCCAAAGGTGCTAAATGCAGAAGATCCCAAGGTCCAAGTACCTAAAAGCCTTGAAAATTACTCTGGGCAGGATTTTCAAAAGATTGAGTTAGATGCTAAGGGATTCAGTGTAGTGGCCACAACACTACGTAATGACATATATGCTGGCCTGTTACATTGTAACAATGCAAAAGAGCTATGGGATGCACTAAAAGAGCATTTTGGTAGGACAAAAGAGGTTATTGAAAACAACAGGCATATTTTAAACCAACAATACGAAACATTCTGTCATGTTAAGGGAGACTAATTGACCCAACAGTTTGAAAGATTTAGTTGTCTGATTAGTGAGCTAAAACTAGATAATGTTGAATATGCTAAATCTACTTTAAATAGTAGGTTTCTTATATCACTACCAGAAGGTGGGACACTATAGCCTTTGTGAGTAGAAATTCTGTGGGGTTCAAGGATTTAAGTCTTACTCAACTTCATGGTAGGCTTCTCACATATGAAATAGAGCTGAACCAGAAAAAAAAGTTGTAGGAATCTAGAAAAGTTGCTGATGATTACACTTTTGGTAACACAACACTTTTTGGTCAAGAAGGGTCATCTGGTGGTAGTAAGGACCACAGTTATGATCATTATATTGACATAACTGCAGGTGGAGCCTTCAACTCTGAGCCTTACTCACCCAATTATGCTTTCACATCTAATGGGGATAACAAGATCTCTGATAAATTATCCTTTGAACTAAATAACCTTCAACATTTTGAGCCCACTGATTTGGAAGAGATGGACATTTTGCATCAGCTTGCCTTGTTGAGTGTTAGAACAAGCAAGTTTTACAAAAGAACCGGTAGGAAGTTTCCAGGTTTGCATGGGAATCTAAAGGTGGGGTTGGATAAGTCAAAAATCAAGTGTTAGAAGTGTAATAGGCTTGGTCACTTTGCTAGGGAATGTAGGAGTCAAAACAGTGGACCAATTTTCACTTAGTCCAAGACCTCAAAACACTCAAAGCACTGTGCATTATTCCCAATATACCCTTGCTCCTCATATGCAAAACACTGCCCATTTTGCACATCCTGTAAACACTGTTCGTGTGCAGTATGTCTAAACCACTGTTCCACAGATACAATATGTTCAAGCCCCTGAACCTCAGGTTCAAGTGCAACCTACACCATAACAAGCTACACAAACATCTATCCCAGCAAAGGCCGGTCAGCAGAGTTTCTTTACACAGGGCTTTGTTGATTGGAGTAGCTTGCATGAGGATTTAAGTGATGAAAATTTTACTCTAATTGCTAATCCTAATGTTTGCCCTGATGAATTTTGAAAAATGGGTAGAGTCTTGTAAAGGTTGTGAACTGGTGTTGGAAAAGAAGATTAAGAGCAATGTGAAGTTTGGCATTGGCTTTAGAAAACATGACCAAACTTCTGAAAACACTACTAGAAATGAATCTGGCTTGGTTGAAGTGATTCTAACAAACATGGTTGGTAAAGAGATAAAAGTCACTAATAAAAATGAAAACAAAATCATTTTAAAAAAAACAAGAGGGGTACATCAACCTTTGAAGAGATAGAAAAATATCAATTCAAACCCACTTGGTCTGATGAATGTAACATCTTTGAAAATTTTAAGCCAATAGATTTTTCCACAACTGAGCGAGTCAAAGCACCCAAGGCTAAAGTCATTCCTCTGAAAGACATCCCAACAGAGGTTAAAATAGTTTAAGAACCTGTGTTATGATTTTTGTGAGAAAAGAAACGATGCCGCAAAAGACTGTTTTCATTTAAAAGCTTTTGATATAAACTAAACAAGTGTTATTGAGCGTGCACCTAAGTGTACAATTTGTGGAAAAACCAATCATCTCACTCAAGAGTGTGTATCTCAAAACTTTTGAGGTTAAAAGAAAAGAGTATGCATCAAAAACACTGGAGAGTCCACAAAAATCTACCCCCAAAAACAAACAGACCTTTGTACATGTCCAAACAGCTGTTACAAAACAGTTGAACAAAACCTCTGCTCCTAGAGAGGTTCAAGTGACAGATGCATCACCATCAAACCAGTTCCCAAGAGGATATGGTCAACCATCTTACCAAAAGGTCCCTCATGGTTATGAGACTTACAAAAAGCCATCAAAACCCAAAGTGAATAGATGGTTCACAACAGTGCTTACAGAAAAATGCTCAAAAATCTGTTCAAAAACCCTGACTTAACCACTGTTTATGCTCCTTGACTTGAGGTTGGCCTATCTGTGACCCCATACAAAACCATCTTGGCTTTGGAGACCCACCTAAACTAATTTGTTACTTGATGTGAAGGGAACTTCTGCATGCTTAGATAGTTTATGGTAGATAGATTGTGGAGGCTCCAGGCACATGACAGTATGTAGAGCCCTACTCAAAGATTTCAAAAAACATGGAGGGGTAGGTGATATATATATCCTTTGGTAACAATTCAAAAGGGAAGATATTGGGGTCAGGGACAGTGGAGGCTGGGAAACTCAAGTTTGAAAATGTTAATCTTATTGACAATCTTAAATTTAATCTCCTTAGTGTCTCACAAAAGAGTTATAAGGGCTATGGGTCATTCTTCACTAAGGACACTTGCAATATTAATGGGCCAGAAGTGGTAAAAAAGATTGAACAAATCGTAGCAGGGAGTAAAACATAGCTTGTTGCTCATAGGAGTGGCAATGTGTATGTAGTTGATATGTTAAAAGATAACCCAATGGCTGAATCTTGTCTGTTCTCAGCTGCCTCTAACAAAAAGACAGAGTTATGGTACAGGAGACTTGGGCGCACAAATCTTAAGACTATCACTACACTCTCAAAACAATGCCTTGTAAGAGGTCTTCCACAAAAGCTTTTCACTTATTCTGAGCATTGTTTTCCTGTCTAAAAGGTAAACAACATAAAAGCTCTTACAAGTCCATTGAAGAGTCTAAAACAACCAAGTGCTTACAAATGTTGCACATGGATTTGTTTGGCCCAGAAAAATCATGAGTTTGAAAAAGAAAAGATACTGTTTGGTTATTGTTGATGATTTTTCTAAGTTTACATGGATTTACTTTTTACACTCTAAGGATGAGACAACAGATATCTTGCAAGACTTTGTTAAACATGTTGAAAAGTAATTTGACTTGCTAGTGAAAGTCTTTAGAAGTGACAATGGAACAAAGTTTAGAAACAAGGAGTTGGATGAGTTCTGTGTGGCAAAAGAGATTGTAAGGCGGTACAGCATCCCAAGAACACCAGAACAAAAATGGGGTGGTTTAAAGGAAAAACAGAACTTTGATTGAAGCTGCCAGAACAATGCTTGCAGAATCAGGTTAACCATTAACTTTTTGGGTAGTGGCTGTAAACACTGCTTGTAATGTGCAAAATAGAGTTTTAATCAACCCCAGATATCGAAAGACTGGCTATGAAACTTTGTTCAAAATCAAACCACTGATCTCCTATTCCAAAATCTTTGGCTGCCCATGTTTTATTCCAAATTTAAAAGACTTAATTTCAAAATTTGCAGCCAAAATGGATTGTGGTTACCATATGGGATACTCAACCACTGACAAAGTCTAAAAAGTGTTAAACACAAGGACTAGGTGTGTGGAAGAGACTTTGAATGTGAAGTTTAATGAACTTTCATCATTGAAAATCCCAGCAAATCCTGCTGAACTGTTTGACCTTGATAAATTTACATTTGATGATGTGTCTGTCAAGACTAACCCTGCAGATACCCCACAATCTTTCCCACAAGACTATGGATGTGATATTGTGATTCGATAATACAAAGTCACTACCACCATTAGAGAAGCAGATGTTCAAAACAACTACCAAAACTTTGTCATTGCTGAATCAACAATTGTTGATCAAAACTCTGCCACTTTATCATCTCCAACCTCTTGTCACACCCCGATTTCCACGTGTCACCGGTGGGCCCGGTGTGGGGTACAGTGACGTAGTTGGCATCGTCATAGACAATCAACACAATATAATAATGCACAGCGGAAGCAGAATAGATACATTTCAACTTTTAAATAAATTGCAATAATAAATATCACAGTAGTTGAAACGGATCCACAGGCGGATCAAATACAAATAAGATAAAATATTGTTCAACAGATATTTGTCGTCCGAGCTTGCGAGACTATAGTGGACGCTCTTAGGAAACAGCCAGCCTATTTTCGTATAGTACCTGCACTTAACCTTTTGGGAAAAATACGTCAGTTTACACTGGTAAATACAAATCGACTGACTCATTTTGAAAATGATTGAAAATTGATTTAAATGCACAAGGCATAAATATTTTTATTAACTTGGGATAATTATATAATATAAACTTGTGAACGATTTACATGCACTCGTATCTTTGGTGGCCCGGGATCTGCTGTCCGGGCTAAGAATTAAATGACACACCACATTAAAAAGTTATACACGCCGAGTGTACGCCTACACCCCGTGCTCTGGTCGTGGCCATCTCGTAAGATAATGCCAAGGATATCCGGGACACGGTCAATAACCCCCCAAAGCCTAAAGTAAGACAAGACTGTTTAAACGAAGTCGCACAAGCTATTCAAGACTGTACACCCATAAGGAGCAGGACTTGTGCGCCCGATCATGCGGTATTTTAAATACCGTACCCCAAGCCCGTATAGGGAAAATAAGTCAAAATGTATTTACCTGAGCAAGTATGTAACACAAACGGTAAGTGTGGTAGCTTTTACTGGGCCTCCTAATCTGGAACAAAGGTTTATAATTAACCTATTAGATTCCTAACGGGTCTTTTATTTAAGCCTAAGCTTTGACCGGTTAGTTTTAAGAATGATACGGTTTACGCACGATTAAGCGAAAGACCGGATAGAATGTGATTTAGACCCGACAAGTTTGAATACTTGTATAATATGGGTATACTAAATACATTCTGGATTTTGAAATAAAAATGATATCGTTTGACCCGTTTCGGTCAATTTACGCAAACTAGTTACGTAAACCGAACCAAACGCAAAAAGGGCGTTACGGGTAGCCAAAAGAGTCAAATGCAAGTTTCCTGAGATAATATTCTTTAAATATGATATAACATCAGTAAGTTATGTTCTATATTGCCCGGAATAGTTTTAAACTCATTTTATGCCTTAGAAGGGCATTTTGGTCATTTCAAAAGGTTATAAAAGAGTAAAATTAGAAATCTGAGGTTCGGGTCTGGTTCATACAGAAAATATACTTAATTTAACATGTTATAACAGTAGGATATGACCCATATATCAAATTTATCATTTAAAATCAAACTATGCACCGTAGGGGTATTTTAGTAAATTCACAAGGGCTAAAAAATGCCAAAACTGTAAATCTGAGATCATATACTTATACTTACTGTTATTATATGAAAATATGCTAATTACATCAGTAGGTATAAGTCTTACATGTTTAAAACAAGTATAACGCTTACTATGCGCTTAAAACGCTAAATATGCGATTTAGAGCCGTTTCCGGGTTTATATATGAAAGCTGAGATTTTTATATTTCCAGAAGGCTCAAAATAATTTATTAACATTTGAAATCAGTAGAAAAAGGTTTCGGGTCAAAAGGATGTGTAAAACTCATTTTATGGCTTAAACGGTCAAAACCGACATAACCCGAAATAACTAGGCGATCTAGGATCCGTTCAGCCAAAAATTAATTAAAAATCATCAAAATTCCCAGAATATTATAATACATCAGTTGGTAAAAAGTTTTATACCAAAACGTGGCCAGAAATAGGTCATATGCGAAAAGGGCCGTTTATGTAAATTAAGAACAAAGTTTTACGCTAATGGCCATAACTCAAAATCTGGACCACCAACTGATCCGAAATTTTCGGTGCAAGTTTATATATTAGAAATAAAGATTTCAACTCTTTCACTTTTCCAAAAATCACGTTTTATATCAAAAAGGGCAAAATAGTCAACTTTATGCATAAATCGGAAACATGCATTCGAATCGGCTAAGCATAGACTTAATCAACAAAAATTCCAGAAAGTTTTACCAAAATAAAAATGGTCAAAAATACTCTCCAATACAGATCTCAAACATGCATGTACGAATCCGAATCGATAGTCTACGAATTAGTCGTTTTATAGGACTTTCGGCTCCGATTCGTATTTATACTATAGATTGTCGAGTTGATCGTGGTAAAATACATTCTTATATTCATAATAAAGCTATCTATGAAGATCAAACAGATTGCATGTCATTTATTTTACCATTTAAGCTATTTTTCTCAAAAATCACTTCTGTTGACTTTTTAGAATCACGTTTGACTCGACAATTAGCATGCATGTAGTGGGATTCAGATAATACCCTTTAGAGGGTTTGTTTCCCACATAAATACCAACATATATCAGGTTTCAATTCGAGAAATGACTGATTGAAACTTGTTTAATCAGAAAGTCAAAGCTTATGAACAAACAGTTTGACTTTTAGCAATAATCAAAGCAAGAACGGATTGGAGATCGAATTAGAAGCTTACCAAGGTCCTATTGATGTTAAGCTAACACTAGAAATCGGCCTTGATGTCCAGAAATGCTTCAGAGATGCTTGAGAGCTTTTGCAAGTTTGGAAATTCTTGTTCACAACACAAGTGTTTAGTAAAATGATCTTTGGATCAGATTTAAAGCTGAATTGTTGATGTTTGCAAGGGGTTACTGTGGCCTAGGCATGCATGCAATGTTATTGGAGCTTTTGGGAGGTGAAAACAGCTGTTACCCACTTATTTTCGGACCCAAATCGCTGCTGTTCGCGGATTCTGCACCTGGGTTTATTGGCAGCTCCAAAGTTTGCCCATTTGTTGCAGTTTTGGTCCCTGTACTTTGGTTGCGATGATTTGGCCATGAATCTTGACTCGTAAACCCCCGAATCTGGTTTTTAAGAACCCTTGGACATTTACCAACATGGTAATGTCCTCGTTTAACTTTGCGCTCGCCCGAAAAGCCATAAAATTCGACGTTAACGCTTTTAACCCCTCAAGTACGGTTTTGGCCATAACTTTCTCATATGATAACGAAAATTCATGAAATTTTTACCACATATTCTAGTGAGTATATTTTAGCTTTACAAAGCTTCGGGTCTGCCAAAAGATCACTCAGAGGTATAAATTCAACATGTTGACACTTTTAGCCCCTATAGTTACGGTTTTGGCCATAACTTTCTCATACGTTGACAAAACTTCATGAAATTTTAACCACACATTCTAGTGAGTATATTTTAGCTTTACGAAGCTTCGGGTCTGCCAAAAGTTCACTCAGAGGTATAAATTCAACATGTTGACACTTTTAGCCCCTATAGTTACGGTTTTGGCCATAACTTTCTCATACGTTGACGAAACTTCATGAAATTTTAACCACACATTCTAGTGAGTATATTTTAGCTTTACGAAGCTTCGGGTCTGCCAAAAGTTCACTCAGAGGTATAAATTAAACATGTTGACACTTTTGGCCCCTACGTTCCATAGTTTTCACTGTTTGTCACTTTTAGTCCCTCTAAGGTATGTTTTCACATACCGGAACCTTATGACACGTGTCAAGACATTATTGGATGAAATTTTTCGAGGTGTTACATCCTCACCCCCTTAAAAGAAATCTCGTCCCCGAGATTTACTGAAACAAGTGGGGATATTTTTCCTTCATCGTGGATTCCACTTCCCACGTATACTCGGGTCCTCTACGGGCATCCCATTTGACCTTTACAATAGGCACGTGCTTCCTTCGAAGCTTCTTTACCTGTCGATCCTCAATCGACAAAGGTTTTTCCACAAATTTTAGACTTTCGTCTATGTGTATATCTGTATGCGGTATAACCAGTGAATCGTCAGCGAAACACTTCTTCAAATTACAGATATGGAACACATTATGAATAGCACTAAGCTCTTCAGGCAAGTTTAACTTGTAGGCGACTGACCCGACACGTTCGATAATCTCGAAAGGTCCTATATATCTCGGGCTTAGCTTGCCTTTCTTTCCAAATCTCATCACACCCTTCCAGGGCGATACTTTAAGCAATACTTTATCACCTACATCGAAGTGAAAGTCTTTGCGCTTAGGATCCGCATAACTTTTCTGCCTATCCCTGGCAGCTTTCAAACGATCGCGTATCTGCACGATCTTGTCTGTCGTCTCAAAGACAATGTCTGGTCCAGACAACTGGACATCCCCAACTTCTGCCCAACAAATGGGCGATCTACACTTCCTACCGTATAGGGCCTCAAAAGGCGCAGCCTTTATGCTGGAATGGTAGCTATTGTTGTAGGAGAATTCAATCAGTGGTAGGTTCTTATCCCAACTACCACCTAAGTCGATCGCACATGCTTGAAGCATGTCTTCCAAAGTTTGAATAGTACGCTCACTCTGACCATCAGTCTGAGGATGATAAGCCGTACTAAAATTCAAACGAGTGCCCAACGACTGTTGGAAACTTTTCCAAAAATGCGACGTATATCTAGTATCTCTATCGGAGATAATAGATATAGGTATACCATGTAGCGTTACTATCTTATCGACGTATAATTGAGCTAACATATCTGAGCTATACGTCTCTTTGATGGGTAGAAAATGAGCTGACTTAGTTAGTCTATCTACTATGACCCATATGGTATCATTTCCCTTTTTCGTCTTCGGCAACTTGGTGATAAAATCCATTGTCACCATTTCCCACTTCCATTTGGGAATTTCAGGTTGTTGAAGCAAACCTGACGGCTTCTGATGCTCGGCCTTGACTTGCGCACAAGTCAAGCATTTAGCTACATGCTCAGCTACTGACTTTTTCAAACCAATCCACCAGTAGTTTGTTTTCAAATCCTGGTACATCTTATCAGCTCCAGGATGAACGGAATATTTAGAGTTGTGGGCTTCCTGGAGGATAACATCCCGAAGTCCTCCATAAACTGGAACCCATATTCGTCCGTTTAGTCGTAGCATTCCATCTTTGTCGTGGGATAACTGCTCCTCAGTTACTCCCAACTTTTCTGCAGGATAGTTAGCTTCCAGCACAGCTTCCTTCTGTGCAGCTAACACCCTTTCATTCAAATTATTTCTTATCTCAATGCGCTTGGCATTGATTCTGATTGGCTTCACCCTTTCCTTTCTACTTAAGGCGTCGGCAACCACATTTGCCTTGCCTGGATGGTATCGTATCTCGCAATCATAGTCATTGAGAGTTTCCATCCATCGCCTTTGACGCATGTTCAATTCCTTCTGATTGAACAGATGCTGAAGACTCTTGTGATCCGAATAAATTATGCACTTGGTGCCATACAAGTAGTGTCTCCATAGCTTCAAAGCAAATACAACCGCACCCAATTCCAAATCGTGGGTGGTGTAGTTCTTCTCATGCACCTTGAGCTGTCGAGAAGCGTAGGCAATGACTTTGCCTTTCTGCATGAGTACACAGCCCATGCCAGTATGTGATGCATCACAATACACCACAAATTCTTCAATACCATCGGGCAATGTCAACACTGGAGCATTGCTCAACTTTTTCTTCAAAATGTCGAAGGATTCCTGCTGCTTAGGGCCCCAATCAAACTTAATCTTCTTACGAGTCAATGAGGTTAGGGGCGCAGCAATTCTTGAAAAGTTCTCGATGAATCGCCTATAATATCCTGCCAATCCGAGGAAACTGCGAATCTCAGTAGGAGTCTTCGGCTCCTGCCAATTCATGACTGCTTCTACTTTAGCGGGATCCACCTGGATACCACGCTCGCTTACTACATGTCCAAGGAATTGGACTTCTCGAAGCCAAAATTCACACTTCGAAAATTTGGCATAAAGCTTCTCTTGATGCAGAAGTTTGAGAATACAACGAAGGTGTTTCTCATGGTCAGCTTGGCTCTTCGAATAGATAAGGATGTCGTCAATAAAGACGATAACGAACTTATCTAAATAGGGTTTACAGACGCGATTCATGAGGTCCATGAACGCGGCTGGTGCGTTTGTGAGCCCAAACGGCATCACTAGGAACTCGTAATGTCCATAACGAGTCCTAAACGCGGTCTTGTGTACGTCTTCATCCTTGACCTTCAACTGATGATAACCTGACCTCAGGTCAATCTTGGAGAAGTAACTTGCTCCTTGCAACTGGTCGAACAGATCGTCGATCCTGGGTAACGGATACCTATTCTTAATAGTGACCTTATTAAGCTCACGGTAATCGATGCACAGACGCATCGATCCATCCTTCTTCTTAACGAACAAGATTGGCGCTCCCCAAGGAGATGAGCTAGGCCTAATAAAACCTTTAGCTAATAGATCATCCAACTGCGTCCTCAACTCCTTCATCTCCGTTGGTGCCAATCTGTATGGTGCTCTTGCTACAGGTGCTGCACCTGGAATGATGTCTATCTGAAACTCCACTTGCCTATCCGGTGGCAAACCGGGTAGTTCTTCAGGGAATACTTCAGGATATTCTGATATAACAGGGATATCCTCAATCTTCGGCTTCGGCTCATCAATGGTAACTTGTGCCATATAAATGACACATCCTTTCTGCATGCATCTGGATGCCTTGAGCATGGACACTTGCTCCGGCAATCCGTGATGGGTATCTCCTTGAATAGTAAGTGACTCACCAGACTGAGTCTTAACTATCACCTGCTTTCTATTGCACAGAATCTGGGCTTGGTTACTCGATAACCAATCCATGCCTATCACTATGTCGAATCCAGCTAACTTAAAGGGAAGCAAGGATAACGGGAAAGAATGATTCCTAATGGATATAACACATCCATCTAGAACAGTCGAGGCGGTTTCTATGGTTCCATCGGCTAATTCCACCTCATATTTCACACTTAAGGTTTTAACAGGAAGGTTCAACAGTTTACAAAACTTATCATCTACAAACGACTTATCAGCTCCTGAATCAAACAAGACTCTAGCAAAAACATCATTTACAAGAAACGTACCGGTAATGACGTTATCGTCAAGGACTGCTTCCTTTGCGTCCATTCTGAAGACTCTCGCATTAGTCTTCTTCCCATCATCAGTTTTCTTCGCATTCTTTGGGCAGTTGGGCCGAATATGCCCTTTCTCGTTGCAACCGAAACAAGTTGCATCCTTCATTTTCTTGCAATCCACAGCTTTATAATCTGTGGACTTGCAGATCCCACAACGTTTCTCGAAAGACTGGGACTTAGACTCCTGCCTGCATCTCCCAAAATGATGCCTCTTACAAACCTTGCATTTGGGTTTCTCACCCGACTGATCCCCTTTCTTGAACCCCGACCCTTTCCTATGGTCGTTGTTTCCCTTGTGTCGTTTCTCAGATCTTCGTGAGGTGTCATCCTCACGTTTCCTTTTGTTTTCCTCCGAGCTCTTCATAGCTCTTAGTCTGACGACATCTTGAGTGAGGGAGAGGGATAGATCAACTACTGATCTAAATGTAGTAGGCCTTGAAGCCTTGACGCTTGCCTTTATCTCCGGTGCCAGACCCCCAATAAATCGAGCAATCCTACGAGGCTCCGGGGTCACCAGATAAGGCACTAACCGGGATAAGGTGTTGAACGTAGTAAGATACGCTTGACAATCGAGATTCTTCATAACTAGAGACACAAAATCCGATTCAATTCTCTCGACCTCATGCTGCGGACAGAAATTCTCCTTGATCAGTGCTACAAACTGATCCCATGTCATGTTATACAGAGCGGTCTTTCCAGTAGCTTGTAGAAGCGATTTCCACCATGCTAACGCGTCTCCCTTGAACGACTGGGACGCGTACTTCACAACATCCCTATCAGCACACCCGCTGATATCAACCACAGTATCCATCTCATCGATCCACGTCATACAATCGACGGCTCCCTTTTCCCCAGTGAAATCTCTGGGCTTGCAAGATACGAAGTATTTGTACGTACAGGACCTGCTGTGCGTATCATGGTTCATCTTGACTTCTTGCTTTGGGATGCTGCTGTGGTTGGAGGAGTGATTATCATCCTCAGCTTTCTTCGGCTCACTCTTTTTAGAAGGTGGCTTATTATGAGCCTCAGAATGAGTCTTGGGCTTTGCGTGCGGTTCTGTTCGGGTCATACTCCGAGTACCACTGGATTCCCTGAATTGCCTATCCATAGCTTTGGCAACAGCGTTATCTATCAGTGCTTGCAACTCTGCACCGGTAACGTGAATCTTTGCATTATCTGAGTGTTCCCCAGAATGACTGTTGGTCTCCTCCGATTTGGCCATTGTAGCTTTAAGCTACAATAAAGGACAAGGTCTATTTTAGAACCTAACAGTATTATCGTTCTAGACGATTTACTAACCATGGTATCAAGAACCTTAACAGTTAATTTGATAAATTTCATTCAGGCTCTTGTTAGCAATCAAGGAATGAAAGTATATATATTGGCACAATAGGCCTAGTCACTTTGGACAATTACTAAATTATAAATTTAGATTTTTGTAGGATTATAAATTGTATAATTAAACAAATAATCCTTTTCTAGACAGAGAGTCATAAACCACAACTGCCACTATATGACATAGTCATAACCCGTAGGTATCAAGTCATTAATAGACTTGTATACAGATATAATCTGTAGATAATTTATTAAAAAGGGTGGCTTGTGTGATTTTACAGATCACGTTTGGCCAGGAATGTTAACATGTTTTCAGATGTTAACAGGGAGTTGAATCCTTTCAACCAGGTTTTACCATCATGGCCAGGCCTGTTAATAAGGCATTCAAGCTAGGTTATACCTTACTAAGATTCTTATAAAATGGCAAATCAAATACAAATTGATATTTTCCATTATTTTAATATTAAATTCATGCATATAAATAAAATGAGAAATTCCAATTAACCATTTCAAATTTTAAATAAAGTACTAGTACATCTTTGCCCTAAACGGGACTTTAATTCAAATAACATGAATAACATGCCCGCGCAGGGGCTAAACAACTAACAACAACAACAAATAAAATAAAACAAACCCACGCAGGGGTTAACAGAACAACATACCCTCGCAGGGGTAGAATAAGGGAAATATACCCACGCAGGGGTAGAGTACGGAAATAGATGTCCACGCAGGGACATGAGTAATGAGATAACAATCAAAGGATTCAATGATCCTTCTTACTCTTACCCTTGAGTAAGTCAAACACCTTCTTGAACATACCACTGTTGCGTCGGCGATCAGCTCGCATCTCGTGTTGCAACTCACGTCGCATGCTGTTAATCCCAAGCAGGATTTCTTGAACCTGCGGCGGCGACATCATAGGCGCCGGCGGCGGTGGCTGGTACTGCTGCGGCTGCGGCAGCTGTGGCTGCTGGTAACCCGGAGGGTAACCAAAAGTAGACTGCCCAGCAGTCCAAGTGTCTCCAAATGGACCACTAGGTGGGAGTGAGCTGTAGTTCACAGCTTGCCAATAAGGGTCTCCTGTGTAATCATAACCCTGAGGGAAAACCTGCTCGAACGGGTTAAACTGAGCTGCGCTGGCATAAGCCGGAATCGGCTCTCCATAGTTCTGCGGCGGCAGAGGCGGGATCGGTACTGAAGTGACCTCCGATACGGGATGCTGAGACTCCCCCGTCTCGGACTCCTCGGGAAGAGGCGTGTAGCGGCTGCTACCAACATGTGGAGGGGTGCCTATGCGAATCCCTCCGCGCGTAGACATGCGCGCATTCCTCCTTGGCCTCTGAGGCGGAGGAGGTAAAACTGGTGGCGGCGGTGGTGACGGAGTGATCACGTCACGCCATAGGGCCTCAGATAGGTCCTGCTGTAGAGGCGGCTGCTGCTGAAGCTGCTGTTGCTGAGAGTGGTGCTGCGAGTGCACCGGCGAACCATGGCGAGACTGGAGCATCGGAGAGTTGTGGCGGCTGGGGGTGTAATACCAATCGTACTGCTTAAATCTCTCCTAAAAGCTGTCCACACCATTGTAGGGTGATCCCCTAAATGGCGACCCATCCGATATCTCGATGGGATGGTTGGGCGTACCTGACAGTGGCAGTGAAGGGTCCGTGTCTTCATCAACTTCCATCTCGTGATCACCAGGAAAGTGGTCCTCCGGTCCTAGTGGGTTATGACCCACTGGCTCATCCACAAAAGCATCAGGGTTATACAGACCCTGGTAAACTGGTGCTGGTACTGGTGAGGTGACTGATGGAGCGGTATGTAAGATCCATGAGAACCATGGGGCCCATTCTCCGAGTGGGGCCCAAATGATTGGGGTAGTGATGGCGAAGTGCTCATAGACACCGAGTGTCTAGCCGGCTCGGCGAATGATCCCCAAAGATCATTTGGCTGCAGTGTGGTGCGTAGCTGACGGAGCTCGTCTGTGTGAGGGTCCTGCCTCATGGTCGTGCGATGTAGCGATCCTCCTCGACCTCTCATTCGTGGCGGCATAATGATCCTGTCAAAAATTAAACAAGTTGCACAACAAATATATAAGACAAGCAATAATGAGATTAAAATAAAATAAACGAAATGTTGAACATTCCTAAGTTCTTGGTCTAGACTCGAAATCGAGGAATGTGCAATTGTGTAACTGAGATTAAACACATTAGGATAGTGTTTAATTCACTCAGCGTTGGCTCTGATACCAACCTGTCACACCCCGATTTCCACGTGTCACCGGTGGGCCCCGGTGTGGGGTACAGTGACGTAGTTGGCATCGTCATAGACAATCAACACAATATAATAATGCACAGCGGAAGCAGAATAGATACATTTCAACTTTTAAATAAATTGCAATAATAAATATCACAGTAGTTGAAACGGATCCACAGGCGGATCAAATACAAATAAGATAAATATTGTTCAACAGATATTTGTCGTCCGAGCTTGCGAGACTATAGTGGACGCTCTTAGGAAACAGCCAGCCTATTTTCGTATAGTACCTGCACTTAACCTTTTGGGAAAATACGTCAGTTTACACTGGTAAATACAAATCGACTGACTCATTTTGAAAATGATTGGAAAAATTGATTTAAATGCACAGGCATAAATATTTTTATTAACTTGGGATAATTTATATAATATAAACTTGTGAACGATTTACATGCACTCGTATCTTTGGTGGCCCGGGATCTGCTGTCCGGGCTAAGAATTAAATGACACACCACATTAAAGAGTTATACACGCCGAGTGTACGCCTACACCCCGTGCTCTGGTCGTGGCCATCTCGTAAGATAATGCCAAGGATATCCGGGACACGGTCAATAACCCCCCAAAGCCTAAAGTAAGACAAGACTGTTTAAACGAAGTCGCACAAGCTATTCAAGACTGTACACCCATAAGGAGCAGGACTTGTGCGCCCGATCATGCGGTATTTTAAATACCGTACCCCAAGCCCGTATAGGGAAAATAAGTCAAAATGTATTTACCTGAGCAAGTATGTAACACAAACGGTAAGTGTGGTAGCTTTTACTGGGCCTCCTAATCTGGAACAAAGGTTTATAATTAACCTATTAGATTCCTAACGGGTCTTTTATTTAAGCCTAAGCTTTGACCGGTTAGTTTTAAGAATGATACGGTTTACGCACGATTAAGCGAAAGACCGGATAGAATGTGATTTAGACCCGACAAGTTTGAATACTTGTATAATATGGGTATACTAAATACATTCTGGATTTTGAAATAAAAATGATATCGTTTGACCGTTTCGGTCAATTTACGCAAACTAGTTACGTAAACCGAACCGAACGCAAAAAGGGCGTTACGGGTAGCCAAAAGAGTCAAA